>NW_027507758.1:66065855-66188355 GCF_037356315.1 Lithobates pipiens
GGGTTCAGTTGATGTGCAGCTGTGCCTATACATAAGCCCGTTCATATACTTTTTCAGGGTTATGCTGTGGGTCACACGGTCCATACCTTGTCATTTGTCATATGTCTGGCAGAGGGGGGGGGGGGGTTCCTGGGGAAGCCTCCTTTGAAGACTTCTTCATTGATTACGTATGGGAATGATTGGGCTACCACAATCGTAATTGGACATCATAGATTCCTTTTAATCATCAAGATGTTCTATTGGCTCAGACAAGGTTTAATGGATCTGGGTAACTTCTGTTTGGTGGATGTTATGTAACACGTTACATAATTTGTTGGGACTTTAATGGTCCAGCACACTATCTTATTACAGATGAAAGCAATGGCATGTGTGGACATATGGCCTTGTACAAGGTTAAAGGCAAGGAGTTCTGAGGGAAATAACTGGAGATGGAAGGATTAAGACTAATCTAGAGAGCAGCATGATAATTCTTTTATGTCCAGCTCACATAGCTTTTATTTCTAGCTATTCATTTTTTTCCCCCCTCGTATAGTGGAGCAGCGACTTGCAGAATTATATGGGCTACATTATACTTCCTTGTTGACCTCTGGCGCTAATCCGTTTAATGCAGCATTTAAACAATGGATTAGAGAGGCTTGTGTGATCTGCAAATTAAGGCATGACAGCCTTCCTTGCATCATGTCTAGCTTATAATAAGGGATCACTGACTAAGATAGGGAAATCATTGTACAGTGGGATCTGCAGCACCCGGCCGTCTGCGCTGACGGCAAATAGCAATGAATTCCAGAATCATTAGAGGTCTGCTATAACCTCAACCTTAAACTGTATATAAAACCTAAAACAAAAATTTAATATTGCAAATTACCTGTCCTAGTAGCTGCATTTGTTTTGTTTAGGCCAGGAAAAACTTTAAGCAAGTAGAGGTTACCTGTTGATCTTGCTAGAAAGGTCCTCGTGAAAGTGATTGTAAAGTCTTTTTTTTTTTTTTTCTTCAAATGTTCTACTTGCCTCTTCTGTGTAGTGGTTTTGCACAGGGCAGCCTCGATCCTCCCCTTTCTGGGTCTCTCTTGGCTGCTCCTGGTCCCTCCCTCCCTGGTGACATTATTACAGTGATCAGTGCTAAAAATATGCACTTTTATTTTATTTTAATGACACTGGCAGGGAATGAGTTAACAGGGGCGATCAAGGGGTTAAACATGTTCCCTCAGTGTGTTTGTAACTGGGGGGGTGGGGGGGGGGGTGGGCTGCCTGGGACAACACACAGATCCATCTTCCTGCATCCTCTGACAGAACGGAGATCTGTCTTGTTTACTATGGCAGATCCCCATTCTGTCACTTCAGGGAATGATCGTGGGCTGCCAGCAGACATAGAGTCCGCCGGACCCGCTGATTGGCTCACCCGCTGGCCAATGGGAGTGCGCGCCCACAGATCGCCGTGTACGAGCCCAGCATACACTTACGCCGATTTGTGCAGCCGAGCAAACCTGCCGCAGTATGACTGCGGCGGCTGGTCGGCAAGTTGCTAAATTAGAGTGCTCAACCCAAACTCCAAAAAAGTTGGGACGCTGTGTGAAATCTACATAAAAACAGAATGCGTTGATTTGCAAATCTTATAAACCCAGATTTTATTCACAATAGAAAGTAGAATAGGACAGGGAAACAAAAAGCTGACAAAGTGATGCTAACGAGGAAGAGCTGGAAGAACATTTTGCAACTAATTGTGTTAATTGGCAACAGGTCAGTAACATGGTTGGGTATAAAAAGTGCATCTTTGGAGTCAGTGTCTCAGAAGTAAAGATGAACAGAGGTTCATCCATCCGTAAAAAGCTGCATCCTAAAATTGCTGAACAATTTCAGAATAATGTTACTGACGCAAAATTGCAAAGATCGAAAATATAATAGTCATATATGTAGCACCCTCTAGGTAGGTGCTGGAGGTAAGATTTTTGTACGCTAGGTACACTTAGGCAGGCCTGTTTGTTTCAAACTGTTCTGGGCTGGGAGTGGCTCAGGGTAGCAGCTGGTGACTCGCAGGCAACATCACTAAGACCTCCCTCTTCTTTCTAGAGTTTGCTGGAAAGTTCTGGAAAGGGAGGAGGAGAGGAGAGGTGGAGCTGCCTGGGGTGTTTTCACAGAGCCCTGACCAATCCCCAACCTAGATTGGCAGGGGGCAGACCACCTTAAATACCCAGGGTCACCATAGCCAGCTGGGGGAAGTTGATGGGCTGGAAGAGCTGGAGATTGAGTGCTAGGCTGTCTTTGAAGCTCCCCAGTCTGAGGCGGGGGGGGGGGGGGTGACCTTGGGCCTGGGCTCGGGTGCGGATGGGACTCTTGTACAAACCCCAGTGGTGTACTGGGCAGGAGGAGTAGGAGACTGCCAGGAGTTACAATTGGTTGCAGCCAAGAAGGCTGTTGAGTGACATGCACAGGCCTGAGAGGACTGGGAAGGATACAATGTGGGATGGGGCAGAACCAGAGGAGTGGACTGTGGTATTATGGGTAGTGGAGAGACAGCTACAGCCTGGAGGGATGGTAGGGCCTGAAGATGGGTTACTGGGCTCAGTAGCCGCATGTAGGACAGCTAGGACCAGAGACTTTCTATTTTGCCACACTATAGGGGCCAGCGGTCCCTGCTAAGGCCTGGCTGAGCCAGTGTCGGGCCTAATCACTTTGTGCTAGCTGTGCCTGAAGATTAGAGAGGAAGCGATGTGCAGGAGGAGAAATTGAGTGTATATACAGGACTGTATACAGTATAGTTGTCCCAAGCAAGTTCTATCAATTCTAATGGGCATCCTATACGCCCCTTATCCCATCCAAGTTCAATCCCCTCAATTAAAAACAAAACAAACAAAAAAAATGCATGGACTGTTCTATGTCTGAGTGTCTGAGAGGTGAATGCCAGGCTGAGCAATGTGACAGGTGGACCACAATCATCCGGCTCCTACAGGAGTACTTCTACATATACATTACATAATAGCAAAAGATTCTGATGATCTGGAGAAGTCCCTGAGCGAGGGACAAGGATGAAACCATATTGGATGCACGTAATCTTTGGACCCTCGGACGCCACTGCATTAAAACGGCCATGATTCTGTGATGGACATCGCTGCTTAGATTTAGGAATACTTCCAAAAATCACTGTACACAAAGTTGGCCGTGCCTTCCAAAAAAGAAAGGTAAAGCTCTACCTTGCAAAGAAGAAACCATATCACAACATGATCCATAAATGTGGCTGTCTTCTCTGGGCCAAAGCGCAAATGGTCTGTTGCAAAGTGAAAAACTGTTTTGTGGTCCGAAAAATGGAAATTTTACATTCTTTTTGGCAACCATGGGCACAGCGTCCTCCAGACTAAAGAGGAAAAGGACCTTCAAGCTTGTTATCGGCGCTCAGTTCAAAAGCCTGCATCTCTGATTGTATGGGGGGTGCATTTAGTATGTATGGAAAAGCCATCATCAATGCTGAAAGATGTATCCAGTTTTAGAGCAACATATGCTCAAGCAACAATGAGACAACATTCCTCTCCCAAAGCTCCAGCAACTGGTCTCCTCAGTTCCCAGTGAGGTTAAGAGGATATGCTACGCTGTGGTAAACTATGGCCCTGTCCCAAGTTTTTTGAGACTTGTTGCTGCCATTTGTTTCAAAATTACCTCATATTTTTCATTACAATGGTACATGTTCTCAGTTTAAACATTTGATATGTTTTCTGTTGTGGAAAAAAGTGTTGAGATTTGAAAATCATTGCATTCTGTTTTTTATATAGATTTTACACATCGTCCCACCTTTTTAGAATTGGGGTTGTTCTCTGTGTGTGTGTGTGTGTGTGTGTGTGTGTGTGTATAAATATCACAGTGCATCTGGAAAGTATTCACAGCACTTCACTTTTTCCAAATTTTGTGTTGCATCCTTATGCCAAAATGAATAAAATGTATTATTTTCCTCAAAATTCTACAAACAATACCCCATCATGAGAACGTGAAAGAAGTTTGTTCGGAAATCTTTGCACATTTATAAAAAAGAAAAAAATCACATGTATATAACTATTCACAGCCTTTGCTCAATACTTTGTTGAACTGCCTTTGGCACCAATTACAGCCTGAAGTCTTTTGGAGTATGATGCTACAAGCTTGGCACACCTATTTTTGGGAAGTTCCTCCCATTCTTTTTTTGCATGACTTCTCAAGCTCCATCAGCTTGGATGGGGAGCATCGGTGCACAGCCATTTTGAGATCTCTCCAGAGATGTTCAATCCAGTTAAACTTTGAATGGTCACTCAAGGACATTCAGAGTTGTCCCATAGCCACTCCGTTGTTCACTTTGCTGTGTGCTTAGTGTCATTGGCCTGTTGGAGGATGACGCTTCACTCCAGTCTGAGGTCCAGAGTGCTCTGGAGCAGGTTTTTTTATTTTTTGTATCAATGATGTCTCTGTACATTGCTGCATTCATCTTTGGCCCGATCCTGACTAGTCTTCCAGTTCCTGCCGCTGAAAACCTCCCCAAAGCATGTTGCTGCCACCACCATGCTTCACTGTAGGGATGGTATTGGCCAGATAATGAGTGGTGCCTGCTTTCAGGCCAAAGAGTTCAATCTTTTTTTCATCAGACCAAAAAATTTTGTTTCTCAAGGTCTGAGAGTCCTTCAGGTGCCTTTTGGCGAACTCCAGGCAGGCTGTCATGTGCCTCTTTACTGAGGAGTGGTTTCCATCAGGCCATACCATACAGGCTTGATTGGTGGAGTGCTGCAGGGATGGTCGTTCTTCTGGAAGGTTCTCCTCTCTCCACCGAGAAATGCTGGAGCTCTGTCAGAGTGACCATTGGGTTCTTGGTCACCTCCCTGACTAAGGCCTGCTCTATGAAGAGTCCTTTATGGTTCCAGACTTCTTCCATTTATGGATGTTGGAGGCCACTGTGCTCATTGGGACCTTCAATGCTTCAGAACATTTTCTGTACCCATCCCCAGATCTGTACCTCAATACAGTCCTGTCATGGAGGTCTACAGACAATTCCATGGATTTGGTTTGGGCTCTCACATGCACTGTTAACTGTGAGACCTTGTATAGACCGGTGTGTGCATTTGCAAATCATGTCCAATCAACTGAATTTACCACAGGTGGACTCCAATCAAGTTGTATAAACCCCTTAAGAATGATCAGTGGAAACAGGATGCACCTGAGCTCAATATTGAGTGTCATGGCAAATGCTGTGAATACTGTACATGTGAAAAAATATATATATAATATAATTTGTTTTAAATTAATTTGCAAAGATCTCCAACAAACTTCTTTCACTTTGTCATTATGGGGGTATTGTTTGTAGAATTGTGAGGAAAACCTTTAATTCACGTTTTCCACATTTTATGTTACAGCCTTATGCCAAAATGAAGTGCTGTGAATTCTTTCTAGATGCAGTGTCTAAATTGGCCCTAGTATATGAATGCAAGTTAGGAATCTTTAGATTGTAAGCTTCTTGAGGCTAGGGACCGATGTGAATGTGCAATGTATATGTAAAGACCTGCGTAAATTGACAGTGCTATATAATTATTTTTAATTGTTTTATTATATAAAAACATTATCTTTTGTGTTTCAGATATGCTTTTGGCTGGGTTCACACTGCAGCGGTTACGAGAACCGGATGTGATTCGCACCGCACTGCAGTGCAAATCACATCCGATCTCTGTGCGATGCGAGTTCAGCCATACAAATAGTATGGCTGAATTTGCGTCGCACAGGACCCTTTTTTTTGGTCCGCAGCAGAATCGGATCGCATGGGTGTTCACACCATGAGATCCGATTCCTGTCCGAGTTTGCAGATCGCACTGCGATATGCGAACTGATCTGGGGATGTCATTAACGTTTCACTGACACTCCCAGCAGTTCGCATAGGGCAGTGTGAACTGCCGCCGGGAGGTATGCGATGCGGGAACCCGCTGTGGATTCACGGCGTTCCCGCATCGCTGCAATGTGAACCCAGCCTTAAAGCCAACCCAATAACATTTGCAAGTACTGCAGCTAGCTATATGACTTCTGTTTTGGAAATGCTAGCTTCATGGCTATTATGTTGATCATTTTTTTTTTTTCTTTTCATTGTTTTCTGAGTTGCAGACCTGGAGCTTGAGACCTTGTGAGTTCTGACTCTCTCCTTTGACTTCATGGGTTGCGGACTTATTTTCTGCCAGACAACCTAGCATTTTCAGAAGGAGATCAGTGTAAAGGCAGTCTCCTTATTTCTCCTAGTGTATACTTCCCTTAAAAGGCCAGTCCACCCAAAACCGTTTTGGCCCATCATCCCTGCTGGATTTCTTTTTTTATTTTATTTTTTTTATTTTTTTTTTATAGAAAATCAGAAAACAAAAGTTGTATAGGGTTATGGGGTCTTACTCTGTCATGGGAAAAGCTATGGGGCTTCCATTGGTGGCTTCTCCTTTGAGAATGTAATGTCTGTGGATGTTAGAGGATTCCTTGCATTTTAATAGTTTGAGTATCTTAACCAAGTATAGAGCGTTCCATCATTATCAGCATGCATCTGGTTTGGTGCCTTAAAAAATATTGGGGCCAGGCAACTAGGCTTTTCAAGAGACCTTGCAATGGCAGCCTCCGTTATTTTTTTAATGAATCACTTTAGATTCTCTTTGACTTGGGCTCACTGGTGCAAAGGCAGCTCAGTAAAGTCTGGAAGTAGCAGGCGGGGATGGGGGAAAGTGAAGAATTATGACAAGAGGGATAATAAATCGCTCTTCATATTCCTCGTAAGTCTTCACTTTCCTTCAGACTTTACAAAGAAGAAGCTGCAGCAGCGAGTGTCAGGTTGAGATATAAAGACATCAAAATCTCTGTTATTGGTCATTAGAAGAGAGACTTGTAATTAGAGTAGACTTTACTAATGATTTGCATTCTCCAATCTGTTGCAGCGTCGCACTAATGAACCACAGCTGCTGTCCCAATGTAATTGTCACTTACAAGGGCACCGTCGCCGAGGTCCGAGCTGTACAAGAGATTAACCCCGAAGACGAGGTGAGAATTGAACCCAACTGACTCCCGGAAATCTGACGTTATGTCTGACACCATGCTTCTAGATTTCTTATAAAGTGACTATATAAAAAGAGACTTTATGAATAAGATTCTGCTTATGTATTCCAGAGTTAAAGTAGCTGCCACAGTTGTACCCTACTTTTTATGACTTTATAATGTAGATTCCTCCTAATCTTTAATTCCCGCTTAACAGCAAAACAGGCAAATGAAGTACGTGTGTTGATGAACCAGTTTTATCTGTCTAAAGCTGCCCATACACTATATCAGTGATGGCGGACCTTGGCACCCCAGATGTTTTGGAACTACATTTCCCATGATGCTCAACTACACTGCAGAGTGCATGAGCATCATGGGAAATGTAGTTCCAAAACATCTGGAGTGCCAAGGTTCACCATCACTGCACTATATCAATGCTTCTCCAGTCCTCACATCCCCCCCCCCCCCCCCCCCCCAACAGGTCATGTTTTCAGGATTTCCCTCAGATAAAACTTCTGTGGTAACTACTAAGGCCCCTTTCAGACCTGCGGATCCGTTTTTACTCCTCTGCTTGCTCAGCGGGGATAACTCCGTGGATCCCCGCTGAGCCGGCGGATGACAAGTCCGCCTCTGCACAGGGACGGACCTATCTGAGCTCCCTTCTCCCCTATGGGGGGATCGGATGATTACGGACCACCTGTCCATTTTCATCCGATCCGCCAGACAGATGAAAAATAGGGTTTGCACCTGTCTGGATTTTGCGGATCGGAACAGGGTGGATCGGATGTCAGCTGACATATCACCGCTGACATCTGACGCTCCATAGACCTGCATGGAGCGCCCGTTCAGATCCGCCTAAAAAACTGACAGGCGGATCTGAATAATCCACACATGTGAAAGGGGCCTAAGGCAGTGTAATTGATGAAATCACCTGTACAAAATAATGGAGATCCTGAAAACATGACCTGCTGGGGGTACTTGAGGACTGGAGTTGAGAAACATTGCACTATACAGTCTGATTGTATACTCTCTGTACACAGTCTCATTTATGTAATAAGGACATACCAAAACAATGCATTGAATTGTATTCCATCATTAAATCATTGATGGCAGATCTAAAGGAGATTGGACACCCAGATTGTATAGTGAATGTTGACCCTAAGGCTTCATTCATACCCGAGTGTATCGATTTTTTTCTTTACTGTCGTTTTTGAGGTGTGGTGTGTGTGTGGTGTTTTTTTGGGCATTTTTGTTTAGCCAATAGAAAGCACCAGGGGGTGCTGATTGAGCGTTTTTACGAGCGTTGTCATACATGTCTATTGATGTCCATGGGGCCAAAAAACGCTTGTAATCTGCCAAAAAGAAGCTCATTTTTTATTTATTTTTTTAGCTTCAGGCGACAGAACACTTGGATGTGAACAGGGGCCATTGACATGAATGGGGATTTGGCTTGTTGAGCATTTTAGAGCTACAAGCTTCAAGTAGAAAATGGCTCAGGTGTGAACGGGGCCTAAAAGGTTTTGTATTTGTCTTTTCAGTGCTGAACTGTACACAGCAATGCCACACGTTGTTGTCCTGCCTGATGGGGTGGGAGACCTGATTTTTCTCTTCTCCAGTTAAGTAACATTTTAGTGTCTAGTCCCCTTCCCCAGCCTGTGACTGGACAAGAATTGGCAGACTTATGAGCTTATCTGTCATGCTGCTCTGTCCACTTTTGAGCATGCACCTTGTTAGTACAAGCATTGCAGAACTGGTTGGCATCTTGTGCTGCTTCTCCCTCTCCGTGTCTGAGCTCTGCTATACAGGGTCTTAAAGAGATTTACACAATTCATGAATACGGGGCTGCATACTACTTTTGTGTATCTGTCTGGAGGTCAGCTTTATTTAACCACTTAAGGACCGCCGCATGGCAATGTACGTCGGCGCAATTGCTGGATGCGGCGGTCCGTTTCGCTGCAGGAGCGACCTGGGAATGAGAAGCTTCCTGGCGAATGAGAAGCTTCCCCCGCTGTGTATAGTAAACACAGGCAGGGAGGAAGTGATGTCATTCTCCTCGGGGCGGTCTTTTTGACCGGACTGCGAGGAGAACAGAAAAAGTAAGTGCACCAACACTACACTGACATGTAGGTACACATAGGCACACAAATCCCCCCCCCCCCCCCCCCCCGTCATAGTGTCACGGATTGCAGTGATCATTTACTGATCACTGCATTCAGTGTCAGTTGTGACAGTAAAAACTGTCAGGGCAGTTAGTGTTAGGTCCAGGGTAACCCCCTACCCCCCCCCCCAATAAAGGTTTAACCCCCTGATTGTCCCTAGAGTTAACCCTTTTACCCCCTTTTGCCAGTGTCACTAAGCGATCATTTTTCTGATCGTTGCATTAGTGTCACTGGTGTTGCTAGGTAGCTAGTTATTTTTTTAGGTTCATCGCCAGGTTTTTATAGCGCTAGGTACCCCGATATACTACCCAATAATGGTTTTAACCCCCTGATTGCCCCTAGTTAACCCTTTCACCCCCTTTTGCCAGTGTCACTAAGCAATCATTTTTCTGATCGCTGCATTAGTGTCGCTAGATAGCTAGTTATTTTTTTAGGTTCACCGCCAGGTTTTTATAGTGCTAGGTACCCCCATATACTACCCAATAATGGTTTTAACCCCCTGATTGCCCCTAGTTAACCCTTTCACCAGCGATCACCGTATAAGTGCCACTGGTGACGCTGGTTAGCCAGTTAGTTATTTAGGTTCCCCGTCAGGTTTTTATATAGCGCCAGGGACCCCCATATACTACCTAATACAGATTTTAACCCCCTGATTGCCCCTAGTTAACTCTTTCACCAGTGATCACCGTATAAGTGTTACGGGTCACTCTGGTTAGTTAGTTTGCTTTTTATAGCATCAGGGCACCCACCATTTATTACCCAATAAAGGTTTAACCCCCTGATCACCCGGCGGGTGATATCAATTAGGTTTTAGGGTCAGGGTTTGCGTCGCCCCAGGCAGCGCTAGGTTAGTGCCAGTACCGCTAACACCCACACGCAAAGCATAAACCTCCCGTAGTGGTATAGAATCTGAACAGATCAATATCTGATCTGATCAGATCTATACTAGCATCCCCAGCAGTTTAGGGTTCCAAAAAAACGCATTGTTAGCGGGATCAGCCCAGATACCTGCTAGCACCTGCGTTTTGCCCCTCCGCCCAGCCCACCCAAGTGCAGTATCGATCGATCACTGTCACTTACAAAACACTAAACACATAACTGCAGTCAGGCCTGATCCCTGCGATCGCTAACAGTTTTTTTTGGTAGCGTTTTATATTTAAATCCTGAAGGCAGTGCTTGGTTTTCGGGGTCCCGTATGGGTTGGCTCCCAAAATGTCCCCCACATGTGGTATCCCCGTACTCAGGAGAAGCAGCAGAATTTATTTTGGGGTGTAATTTCACTTATGCCCATAGCATGTGTGAGCAATATATCATTTAGTGACAAAAAAAAAAGTCTATTTTGCCACAAGTTGCAGGAATATTACAAATATTTCATGGACTCAACATGCCTCTCATTAAATAGCTTGGGGTGTCTACTTTCCAAAATGGGGTCATTTGGGGGGGTTTTGTGCTGTTTTGTCATTTTATGGCCTTCGAAACTGTGATAGGTAGTGAGGAGTGAAATCAAAAATTTGCACCCTTAGAAATCCTGAAGGCAGTGATTGGTTTTCGGGGTGCCGTACGCGGCTAGACTCCCAAAAAGTCCCACATATGTGGTATCCTTGTACTCAGGAGAAGCAGCAGAATATATTTTGGGGTGCAATTCCACATATGACTATGGCATGTGTGAGCAATATATCATTTAGTGACAACTTTTTGTAAACTTTTTTAATTTATTTTTTTGTGTCATTATTCAATCACTTGGGACAAAAAAAATATTCAATGGGCTCAACATGCCTCTCAGCAATTTTCTTGGGGTGTCTACTTTCAAAAATGGGGTCATTTGGGGGGGTTTGTACTGCCCTGCCATTTTAGCACCTCAAGAAATGAGATAGGCAGTCATAAATTAAAAGCTGTGTAAATTCCAGAAAATGTAGACGCTATAACTTTTCCGCAAACCAATAAATATACGCTTATTGACATTTTTTTTTTCTAAAGACATGTGGCTGAATACATTTTGGCCTAAATGTATGATTAAATTTAGTTTATTCGATTTTTCTTATAACAAAAAGTAGAAAATATCTTTTTTTTTTTTTTTTAAACTTTGTCTTTTTCCTTTTATATCGTAAAAAATAAAAATCGCAGAGGCAATCAAATACCATCAAAAGAAAGTTCTATTTGTGGGAAGAAAAGGACGCAAATTTCGTTTGGGTACAACATTGCATGACCGCGCAATTACCAGTTAAAGCAGCGCAGTGCCAAATTGTAAAAAGACCTCTGGTCATTAGGCTGACAATTGGTCCGGGGCTGAAGTGGTTAACATGTGTCACATAAGTCGTGCCAACTCAGGTTTGTTGTCGATGAAATAAAACCTCCATCCATTAAAAAAAATGCACAATCTTTAAAACATGGAAATGGCAAGAAACCAGCTACTATCAATCATTGTATCATACGTTTGTAAGTACATAGCTCTATAATATGTCATTACAATCCTCAAAGAAATGGCCTGAAAATCTTCTGGTTGTTCTGATATACAGGTGCATCTCAAATTTGAATATCATCAAAAAGTTAATTTTATTTCAGTAATTCAATTAAAAAATGACTATTTGTGGAGTGTAGGATGAAATGCTGGGGTTTAATATTGCGTCCACTGACACCAGTGCTGGGGGAAAGGACAGTTGGCATGCTGCCCCCATTGAATGTGAAAATTTGTCTGGCCCTCAGGTAATTTTGAGTTTGAGACCCCTGCATTAGACCAATAACAAAAAAAAAAGTTTTTAATACAGAAATGTTGGCTTACTGAAAAGTATATGCATGTACAGTATAGTATGCACTGAATACTTGGTTGCGGCTCCTTTTGCATGAATTACTGAATCAATGCGGTGTGGCATGGAGGCGATCAACGTGTGGCACTGCTGAGGTGTTAATGGAAGCCCAGGTTACTTTGTGTCTCATCTTCCTCTTGACACTACCCCACAGATTCTCTATGGGGTTTAGGTCAGGCAAGTTTGCTGGCCAATCAAGCACAGTGATACCATGATCATTAAACCAGGTATTGGTACTTTTGGCAGTGTGGGCAGATGCCAAGTCCTGCTGGAAAATGAAATCGACATCACCATAAAGCTGGTCAGCAGAGGGAAGCATGAAGTGCTGTAGAATTTCCTGGTAGAGGGCTGCGCTGACTTTGTACTTGATAAACAGTGGACCAACACTAGCAGATGACATGGCTCTCCAAATCATGGAAAATGTTGCATTTCATTTGGAAATCAAGTTCCTGGAGTCTGGAGGAAGAGTGGAGAGGCACAGAATCCAAGTTGCATGAGGTGCAGTGTGAAGTTTCCACAGTCAGTGATGATTTAAGGAGCCATGTTATCTGCTGGTGTTGGTCCACTGTGTTTTATTAAGTCCAAAGTCAGCAAAGCTCTATACCAGGAGATTCTAGAGCTTCATGCTTCCCTCTGCTGACCAGCTTTCTGGAGATGCTGATTTCATTTTCCAGCAGGACTTGGCATCTGCCCACACTGCCAAAAGTACCAATACTTGGTTTTAATGATCATGTTATAACTGTGCTTGATTGGCAAGTAAACTCGCCTGACCTAAACCCCATAGAGAATCTGTGGGGTATTGTCAAGATGAAGATGAGAGACCCCAGATCCAACAATGCAGATGAGCTGAAGGCCGCTATCAAAGCAACCTGGGCATCCATAACACCTCAGCAGTGCCACAGGCTGATCACCTCCACGCTACACTGCATTGATGCAGTAATTAATGCAAAAAAGGAGCCCCAAGTATTGACTGCATGCTATACTGTACATGAACATATACTTTTCACTAAGCCAATATATCTCTGTATTAAGCTGTGTTTACTTTAATCATCCAATCCTGTGCAAATTTTTATTTACTTTTGGAAGTTATTGGGTACTCAAGTGAACACGGGATTCTTTTTATGTGCAAAGCTTAAAAAAAGATTTAAACTGGGTACACGCTGGCTGACTTTTTTTTGGAAAACCAGCATCCGATTTGTGCTTGCAGCCTATGGCTGCTTCATGTTTAAAGAGTTGCTTAAGAGTAACTTTTTGTTGAGGGGAAAAAAAAATTCCCCTTTGGGTGATCTATGTAGATTGCAAGAATTTTAACAAGCTTTGTTGCAGATTCCTACCTTTTTTTTGTTCTAAAGAAATCGCTGTTTGTTCCTCTGTGTCCCCATGCTTAGTGAGTCTAATGGGAGTGGTTTCCTAATTCTCAACAGAATGAAGGCTTTAATTAGGAAAGTTTCAGGGTCTGCATCCCTTGTTAGATGTTGTTTTCTATTGGGAGTATCTCACCAAAAATGACATTGTTGCAGGGGATGCCAAAAATCTGACTTGTATTCTGGGGAAATCAGTGAGCCAATCGCACAAGCAGGAAATGTTTCTGGAGGGTATTCTGTATACATTCTATGTACAGAACACCTCCAGGTAGCCATATTGTATTGCACTTTACAGAAAAGGACAGCTCCCAGATTGAAAAGAAAAGATCATCTTTAATAACATTCAATTTATAATATGACTTGTGTCGCAATTGTATATGCTATATATATTTTTTTCCCATGAAAGCGGAGTTACCCTTTAAGGCATGCTGATACGTTTATCTATGTTGCGCTGATTACTTATTGCTGTATTTGAATTTTTTTTTTTTTTTTTTACGATCGAGCACAAGGGTACAGGGAGAACGAGCCCCATAAAGTCTTGGCTTATTCTGTCACTAGGACGGTCTTTGTCCAGGAACGCTGTGAAACCGCAGTGGCTGTGAGCAAATGTCAGATCTTCCCTGGCCACGCCAAGAAATACTTGTGCTATTCCGTACCTTGCTGACATTATACATGTGGAATTCGGGAGACTGGGAAAGAGCCTGGGACTTCAATAGACATGCCTTTTTAAATAGATGTGACCTATTGAAGTTTCGGGACCTGCTGTGCAGTGTGTGGCCCGTTGGAAGCCGGCCAGCTTGTAACATTGGAGCAGCAAGTCTTACTGCGAAGCTTTTACTAACACAAGAAGTCACAACTAGCTGGAAGATTATCGGGATAAGAATGGCTGCATGGGGGGACATAGTCTGGCAGCGGCCTGTTTTTCTTTGTGGCAGTCTGCTTACTGCTTGGAATCTTGATAAGATTACGAGGAAGGGTCTAAACATATAATTAAATAGACCCCTTGAAAAAAATGTAGGCATGCCACAGGCTCCAGGAATAGATTTACACTATGAGTGATAGAGGGTTGTACCAGCTGTTGTATAGGATAATGCTGTCCTACAGCACCCCCTTGTGGCTTTTGGAGATTATTACTGCAACCATTCCAATTTAAGATTATTCAAATGTTTTATAAATTCAAAAAAAAAAATGCTTTTAGCAACCCAGTCACAAAATGAAGATGCTTTTTAAGAAGTTTGCCTGTAAAAAGGCATTAAACTTGCCCATTCTCTGCCAGCACCACCGTTCTTTGTTCCTTTTCTAAGAGATACAACAAATGGGAAATCCTCTTTATCTGCCAAACTTCTGGGAGTGTCAGATTTCTGGTTCCCCACCAGTTGTGGTTCCTTCTGCCAGTCCCTATGTCAGTACGGTGTCCTGCAGGTCTGTAGAAGGGACATTATAGACGTGGTTACCTTGGCCATTCAGGTCTCCCACAGCATTGTGTTGCAACCATCACTAAAATAGCCAGTGTTGGCTGATAATAGGTGGAACAGTGACATCACTCCTACCTCTTATTGCATTGTGATGCGATTTTTGCTTTAATAATTATCTGGACTATATGAGATGGCTGTTTGGTGTGACGGTGAAATTTTTTTCTTCCATTTTTACTTTTAATTAGTATAGTTTTGGATGGAGATTGCATGAATACTATGTTGACAGGTAGGGCACCGGTCACATACACCCATTAACAATGTCCTCCTTGTTCCTAGGTGTTCACCAGCTACATTGATCTGCTCTACCCCACAGAAGATCGGAATGACAGACTGCTAGATTCTTACTTCTTCACTTGTGAATGCAGGGAGTGCACAATGAGAGAGAAGGTGAAGATACAATCACATTATTATGAATTGCTTATAGTCTAGATGTGCTTACCAGAAACGACTAAAGTGAATGTAAACCTCGTAGGTAGAGGGAACAATGGCTGTAGAAGTGTGAATCTAAAGGGACTCCGATTTGCTGTTTAGTGGCTAAAGGGTGTGTAGTAATTGCACTACACTCCCTGGAACAGGGGCTCAGAACAAACTGCAACCCAGTTCCAGGCTCTACACACAAACACAAAGCTTAATCTGGCTTATAAATTAATCTGATGAGGTGGATGGATGGACATTCACTAAGGTGAGCATTGTAGTGTGTGTGTGTGTGTGTGTGTGTGTGTGTGTGTGTGTGTCTGACATGTACAGTGGGTATAGAAGAGTCACTCCCCCCTTAAAATCACATTTTGTTGCTTTGCAGCCTGAAATGAAGACAGTTTTTTTTGTTTTATCGAGCTGCATGCAACTTCTAACATCCAAGTGAAAGATATGACCCTAACATGTCAGAAAAACAATTCAAAAACAGAATTGCTGAGTTGGGGAAAAAAGGGATTACCCCCTTTCTAAACTCAATCAGGTGTAGCTAATCACCTTCTCAGTGGCACACAAAGCCATTTGACTTTCAACTGTGATCAGCTGTAGTCATTTTGATTAGCTAAGCATGAAAAGAGCTTTCCTGGAGCATTTTCAGTCCCTGATAGTGCAAATGAAGCAAACAATCAACTATGGGGGCAAGACACTGTCATTGGGATCTCTGGAATAAAGTTGTGGACAGGCACAAGTCAGGAGATGGATACAAAAAAAAAAAAAAATTACAAAGGCTTTATAAATGCCTAGAAGCACAGTGAAGACTCTTATTAAGAAGCGGAAGGTATTTGGTACAACACAGACCCTCCCTGGATCGGGACGTCGCTCCAAACTGGATGAAAGAGTTAGGAGGAAACTAGTCAGAGAGACTGCCAAGAGGCCTACAGCAACTCTGAAACAGTGGCAGAAATTTATGACAAAGATGGGTCATTGCTTGCATGTGACAACAATGTCACAAATGTGGCTTGTATGGGAGGGTTGCAAGAAAACAGCCACTCCTCGAGAGATGACGCGTGAAGTCATGACAAAATGTACCTTGAAGATTCAGAGGCCACATGGAAAAAGGTGTTATGGTCAGATGAGACTAAAATGTATTTATTTGGCCTCAAAACCAAATGTCTGGTGGAAATCCAATACAGCTCACAATCCAAATAACATCATTCCTACAGTAAAGCATGGAGGTGGTAACATCCTGTTATGGGGGGGGGGGGGGATTCTCTGCAGCAGGGACTGGAGCACTCTGCCAGAAAGTTGTCGATGTGAAGAAGGTTTACCTTCCAACATGACAATGACCCAAAGCACACAGAAAAATGACCACACAGTAGTTGAAAGAGAAGCAGGTGAATGTCCTTGCATTGCCTAGTCAGAGCCCAGACTTAAACCCCATTGGAAATCTGTGGAATGACTTGACGATTGCAGTCCACAAACAGTCACCATCAAATTTAACTGAACTTGAGCAGTTCCCAACAAGCAAAAGGTGCTTCAACAAAATACTGGTCGGGGAGGGGGGGGGGGTGATCCTTTCAACTCGGTGATTAATTCTGTCTTTGAATTTTTTTTTTTTTTCGAAGTTTCTCACAAGTGAGTACACCGCTCGCATTTTTGTAAATATTTTATTGTATCTTTTCATGTGACAACACTGCAGAAATTACACTTTGCTAAAATGTAAAGTAGTGAGTGTACAGCTTGTATAACGGTGTAAATTTGCTGTTCCCTCAAAATAACTCAACACACAGCCATTAAAGTGGTTGTTCAGCCACTTTCACATCTTCATATCATCCCCTCTGTTCTAATCCTGCGTGCCCCTGTGTGAGTGATTTATAATAAAGGCCTGTTATACCTCGTTTCACAGATCTTCTCAGCGATCATATGATCAGCTGGCTTTCTCCTCTCCCTGTCTGATAGATGCAGTGGGCGGGGCCGATATTCCCCTGCTGACATCACTCGAGCTGTGAAATGAGGTATAGCAGACTTTATTTTTTATTTTTTTATAAATCGCTCACACAGGGGCACACAGGGTTAGAACACAGAGGGGATGGTATGAAGATGTGAAAGTTATTTGAGCAGCAGGTGTTGAGGGGGGCAGGCATTGTCACGAGCTGACAGGCAGAGAGGGAAGGGGAAGAGAGCACAGAGGAGACAGTGCAGGCTGCGGATGGCAGAGGCACGTACGGATGACTCCGGTGTCAGGGCTCAGCAACCCTGATATAGGAATCAGTGTAGAGGGGAGGTTATAGCCAGATATTACAGGTGTTATGGGTGGCCAAATGGCACAGCAGAAGCCCAAATGTTTTAATGTCTTAACTGCTGGCGAAAAAAGTGAAGTACACCCCTAAGTGAAAATGTCCAAATTGGGCCCAAAGTGTCAATATTTTGTGTGGCCACCATTATTTTCCAGCACTGCCTTAATCTTAGGCATAGAGTTCGCCAGAGCTTCACAGGTTGCCACTGGAGTCCTCTTCCACTCCTCCATGGCATCACAGAGCTGGTGGATGTTAGTGACCTTGCACTCCTCCAACTTCCGTTTTGAGAATGCCCCACAGATGCTCAAAATTATTTAGGTCTGGAGACATGCTTGGCCAGTCCACCACCTTTTACCCTCAGCTTCTTTAGCAAGGCACTGGTCATCTTGGAGGTGTGGTTGGGGTTGTTATCATGTTGGAATACTGCCCTGCAGCCCAGTCTCCAAAGAGAAGGGATCATGCTCGGCTTCAGTATGTCACAGTACATGTTGGCATTCACGGTTCCCTCAATGAACTGTAGCTCCCCAGTGCCAGCAGCACTCATGCAGCCCTGGACCATGACACTCCCACCACCATGCTTGACTGTAGGCAAGACACACTTGTCTTTGTACTCTTCGCCTAGTTTCCGCGACACACGCTTGATACCATCTGAACCAAATATGTTTTTACCTTGGTCTCATCAGAACACAGGACATGGTTCCAGTAATCCATGTCCTGAATCTGCTTGTCTTCACTGAACTGTTTGCGACCTTTCTTGTGCATCATCTTTAGAAGAGGCTTCCTTCTGGGATGACAGCCATGCAGACCAATTTGTTGCAGTGTGTGATTTAAGGTCTGAGCACTGACAGGCTGACCCCCCACCCCTTCAACCTCTACAGCAATGCTGGCAGTACTCATATGTCTATTTTCCAAAGACAACCTCTGGATATGACCCTGAGCTTTGCACTCAACTTCTTTGGTCGACCATAGCGAGGCCTGTTCTGAGTGGAACCTGTCCTGTTAAACTTCTGTATGGTCTTGGCCACCATGCTGCAGCTCAGTTTCAGGGTTTTGGCAATCTTCTTATAGCCTAGGCCAGTGATGGCAAACCATGGCACCCCAGTTGTTTTGGAACTACATTTCCCATAATGCTCATGCACTCTGCAGTGTAGTTGAGCATCATGGGAAAGGTAGTTCCAAAACATCTGGGGTGCCAAGGTTCGCCATCACTGGCCTAGACCATCTTTATGTAGAGCAACAATTATTTTTTCTTTGTCGTTGGGCAAACGTACAAAATCAGCAGGGGATCAAATACTTTTTCCCTCACTGTAACGTGTGTGGTTAGCTTTATGTAAATAGTAGATGACGCCTTTCCTTGAAAGCCCAGCGCGCTCTGTGTCTGCGGGTACACAATCAGAAGCTGATAACACAACATGTTTTGTTTTTTTTCCTGCCAGGACAAGGCAAAGCTGGAGATCAGGAAACTCAATGAACCACCCAACCCTAAGGATGTACGAGACATGATCAAATATGCCCGAGGTGTGGTGGAAGAGTTCAGGAGAGCCAAGCATTTCAAAAATATCCTTTTGTTTGTGTGTGTGTGTGTGTGTGTGTGTGTGTGTGTGTGTGTGTATGTACCTCCTAGGCACCTCTAGGCCATCACTTATGTTGTGTCTTCTGCAAAATATTTCATTCAGCAACCTTTTGGTTGTATGCTTGTGCCCTCCTCCTCTGATACATCAGCACAACAAGCAGGGCAGAACATGGCAAACTCCCAATGCATCATGGGGACTGACAGATCTATTTAACCATGCAGAGTTCACATAAAGTGAGCTAATAAAAAAAAAAGGGGGGGGGGGGGGTTCTGATGTTTTGATGAAGTTAAATGGCCAGTTTTCATGTAAATACATTTTACGTTTTTTTTTTTTTTTTGTTTAGCATCCACTCCACACCATTTATAATTCTTCCTTTTTAAAAGTGCACTCCAGTAAAGCATTAAAGGGTCTCATTGATGTGGGTATGTTCATCTGCACACACTTGTCTTCACACAGATGGGATTTACAGAGGTTCTGTTCAGCCCATTCAGGTAAAACTTTTTAAATCAACGACAGGCTGGCGGCTGCATGGATCAGAACACGCAAACGGACTGCGTTCTGATCCATACATCGAACCAGCTTGGAGGATCACGCAGGTTCTGAACAGGCTCATCCAGCTTTGGGTAAAGATGGCTCTTCGCACGGGTGTACCGGTCGGTACTTTCATGTGAATAAGGCCAAGGGGTTGCATAGGACCTACTGGCCTACTTTTTTTTTATAACTGTGCCATTCATTTTGTAAAGCTGTAAAACATCACTGGCTACATTGCCATGTTTTCTTAATAGGTCCCCAATGTGTGAAAATAGACAAGTGCCCCTTGATTTACCACACCACCCCCTGGAATTTTCAGGAGGCATCACAGCAGAAAATCATGAGAATGAATCCTGGTAGAAACACTATGAGGAGTCTTCTGGCCCTAATGGCTTGAATAAAAGTGATAATACCAGCACCTAAAACAGTGGTTTTAGTTATTTGTACTTGGTGGCAAATAGGATTCCAAGGCGACTTCTATCTGGCAGTAGATACAATGACCAGATCTGTCATCCAGAATTCTCAGCTTGGTCCAACTGCCATGGCAAAGCCCATTGGTTGTGTCACATTCTTCTGATGGCTTCCCCATACCATGCAGGAAATATAGTTAAGAATGTGATCACTTCATTGTCTTAGAGGGGATGTCACCAGAACTTGCAGAGAGACCTCACCTGATATACGAAGCCAAAGGTGCGATTCAACCCATGGCTGCCTCCCTTCCTAGGTAAAATATCAGATTTAGTGGCACTGCACTCTATTGAGTGAACTTTCTAAGTTGAGCAGTGTGGTAGCACTTGCCTGTTTTGACTTGACTTGCTCTTCTTCACTTGGCTTTTTAGCTTTTTTAGCCATTATTACTATTTTCTTCTATTGTTGCTTTTATTTTCAATTACATGAGTATTTTGATGTTTGTATACAGTGTGGCACCATCTTTCGCCATGAAGTTGTCTGTACAAATACAAGAAGGTAAATTAGAAAGGAAATGCAATGGTCCAAACGCTAGTTTATATAGTTTAATGCTGGGTGCACACTATAAACCGCTGGGTTGAACATAAAAAACAAACAAACAGAGGTTGCCGTACTAGCATAAACGATCATAGGCTTGGCCATAGATGATGCAGTTTTTCTTTCCTGCAGCCATGGGTTGCAGGAGAGGAAATTGCTTGATTTCCCCTATCAACCAGTCAGTGTTGAGACGGGAATTTCTCAACACAATATTCTGTTAACAGTTATTGTGTTCTCCCGCAAGGTCCTGCGGGGTGAACAGTGATGATTGCTAGCAGCTATAACAGCTGTCAATAATCGTATGGGGAAAAATCTGGCATGTTGGTTGTACCCAAGTTGATCACTGGATTGACTTGGGTGCAATCAGTCTGCCCATAGACGGTTTGAATGAGATTGGAACCATCTATGGCTGGCTTTAGTGTGGGGATCGCGCCCACTGTGCTATTCGGTTCTGACAAGGGGTTAAACATTCATGCCTTAACCCAACTTTCCCCCGCCCTGCCAAAATACACTGATCAGCGCTCGCGACTGCTGATTGGATGTTGGTTTTCCAGCATGCCCTTTCAACAGAAGCCACATGGGCCGAACCTTGGCCGGTTCCTCCCAAACCAGCTGTTTTCAGCTGATTTTTGCCTTTCAACTTAAAACCTAGCAGTAGCTAGAAACAATAGAAGAGAGGAAGGACTGTGTCCATACAGTACAAGCTAAGGGATTGTCCTGTAAACAGTGAAGCACTTGGTCCTTGTGTGCTATAAGCTTTTTTGACCCTAAAGCTGGCCATAGATTTTTTTTATTTTTTATTTTTTTGATCAGCCACCCGGCTAAAAAAGAATAAATTCCCCAAATCCACTTTCAAGGTGGATGAAGGAATCTTTCCTGCTGAGCTATTGTATTCCTCCTCCACTGTCAAAATACACTAATCAGTGCTGCAGCCACTGATCCTGTTAGACAAAAGTTAAATCGGGTCAACTTCTGTTGAGTGGGAATGGCCATAGATGAAATTCAGCAGGCACTGGCCAGAGATCCTTAAAAAAAACAAAAGAAAAAAACTTTAATAACAAATGTCATATCTACCTTCTCTGTGCAATTGTTTTCCACAGAGCAGCCCCAATCCTCCTCTTCTGGGACCCCCCTGTCAAGTGCTCACCATAGCAAGTTGCTTGCTATGGGGTAGAGCGGCACCATTAATAGTCAAGAATCGTTATCCTGATCTTGACTAAAAGTGTTTCACAATTCTTTCTATGCACAGAATTCTCTCTGCTCTTCTGAAGCCACAGCCCTCAAAAGAAAGGAAGAAAAAAAACTGGGCAGTCTGCCAAGAATCAAAACATTCTTTATCAGTTGAACTTGAGTATAAACAATGTAACAATTTGTCAAAGGAATAGACTTTGTGTGTAGTGAAAAAAGTTTAACCACTAAACCTTTTTCTGACATTTGTTCATTTCAAGTTAAAATATATTTTTTTTAGCTAGAAAATTACTTGGAACCCCCAAACATTATATATATATATATATATAATTGTTTTAGTAGACACCCTAGAGAATAAAATGGTGGTTGATGCAATATTTTATGTCTCACTGTATTTGCGCAGCGGTCTTTCATATGCAATTTTTTTTAACCACTTCCCGACCGCCGCACGACGATGTACGTCGACAGAATGGCACGGGCAGGCATATGGGCGTACCTGTACGTCCCTGCCTTCCCGCGGGTGGGGGGCCCGATCGGGCCCCCCCCCCCCCCCGGTGCCAGCGGCGGTCGGTATCCGTGCAGGAGCGATCCGAGATGAGGGGGCGGCCATTCATTCATGGCCACCCCCTCGCGATCGCTCCTGACGAATGGGAGTGAAGCATTGCATCACTTCCTCTCCTGTAATGTAAACACAGGAGAGGAAGTGATGTAATCTCTCCTCCGTGTCGGTATTTTTCGTTCCGGCACCAAAGAGAGAGGATCGGTGAGTTGCACCAACACGACACTTCACAGTAGAACATGCCAGGCACACTCACACCCCCCCTTTACCCCCCGATCACCCCCCCAATTACCCCTGCCCCCCCCCAGTCACAGTGACACCAATGCATTTTTTTTTTTTGCATTGGTGTCATTTGTGACTGTAATAACTGTTAGGGCAGTTAGGGTTAGCCCCCTTTAGTTCTAATGTACCCCCCTAACCCCCCCAATAAAGGTTTAACCCCGTGATCACCCCCCGTCGCCAGTGTCACTAAGGCTGGGTTCACATTGCAGCAGTTTATGAGAACGGATGTGATTCGCACCGCACTGCAGTGCAAATCACATCCGATCTCTGCGATTCGAGTTCAGCCATTCGCCGCACCCGCCGCAAATTCGCATGGGACCCTTTTTTTGGTCCGCAGCAGAATCGGATCGCATGGGTGTTTACACCATGCGATCCGAGTTTGCAGATTGCACTGCGATATGCGAACTGATCTGGGGGTGTCATTAACATTTCACTGACACTCCCAGGAGTTCGCATAGGGCAGTGTGAACTGCCGCCGGGAGGCATGCGATGCGGGAACCCGCCGCGGATTCGTGGCGTTCCCGCATCACTCCAGTGTGAACCCAGCCTAATAAGCGATCGTTTTTCTGATCGCTGTATTAGTGTCACAGGTGACGCTAGTTAGGCAGGTAGGTATTTAGGTTCGCCGCAGCTTTTTATAGCGCCAGGGACCCCCATATACTACCGCATAAAGCCCCCTGATTGCCCCCTAGTTAACCCTTTCACCAGTGATCACCATATAACTGTTACAGGTGACGCTGGTTGGTTAGTTATTTTTTTATAGTTTCAGGGCACCCGCCATTTATTACCTAGTCTCACTAGTGTACCCCTAAATTTAGGGGTGTCTACTTTCCAAAATGGGGTCATTTGGGGGGGTTTGTGCCATCTTGGCATTTTATGGCCTTCAAAACTGTAACGCCCTTAGAAAGCCTGAAGGCAGTGCTTGGTTTTCAGGGCCCTGTACGCGGCTAGGCTCCCAAAAAGTCCCACATATGTGGTATCCCCGTACTCAGGAGAAGCAGCAGAATTTATTTTGGGGTATCATTTCACATATGCCAATGGCATGCGTGAGCAATATATCATTTAGTGACAACTTTGTGAAAAAAAATAAATAAAAAGTTTGTAATTTTCCCGCAACTTGTGGCAAAATATAAAATATTCCATGGACTCAACATGCCTCTCAGCAAATAGCTTGGGGTGTCTACTTTCTAAAATGGGGTCATTTGTGGGGGTTTTGTGCCATCTTGGCATTTTATGGCCTTCAAAACTGTAATAGGTAGTGAGGAGTGAAGTCAAATATTTACGCCCTTAGAAAACCTGAAGGCGGTTCTTGGCTTTCGGGGCCCCGTACGCGGCTAGGCTCCCAAAAAATCCCACACATGTGGTATCCCCGTACTCAGGAGAAGCAGCAGAATTTATTTTGGGGTGTCATTTCACATATGCCCATGGCATGTGTGAGCAATATATCATTTAGTGACAACTTTGTGTAAAAAAAAAATAAAAAAAATTTTTTTTTGTCATTATTCAATCGCTTGAGGCAAAAAAATAAAATATTCAATGGGCTCAACATGCCACTTATCAATTTCCTTAGGGGGGTCTACTTTCCAAAATGGGGTCATTTGGGGGGTTTTGTACTGCCCTGCCATTTTAGCACCTCAAGAAATGAGATAGGCAGTCGTAAACTAAAAGCTGCGTAAATTCCAGAAAACGTACCTTAGTTTGTAGATGTGACAACTTTTGCGCAAACCAATAAATATACAGTTATTGACTTTTTTTTTACCAAAGACATGTGGCTGAATACATTTTGGCCTAAATGTATGACTAAAATTGAGTTTATTGGATTTTTCTAATAACAAAAAGTAGAAAATATCATTTTTTTTCAAAATTTGCGGTCTTTTTGCGTTTATATCGCAAAAAATAAAAATCGCAGAGGCAATCAAATACCATCAAAAGAAAGCTCTATTTGTGGGAAGAAAAGGACGCAAATTTTGTTTGGGTACAACATTGCATGACCGCGCAATTACCAGTTAAAGCAGCGCAGTGCCAAAGTGTAAAAAGACCTCTGGTCATTTACCAGCAAAATGGTCCGGTCTGAAAGTGGTTAATTATTACTTTAATGAAAAAATAAATAAATCAAGGCAGTAAAGTTAGCCCATTTTCTTTGTATAGTGTCGTGAGAATCGTGAGAGAATCATGATCTTTTTATTCGAAGCAAAAAAAATTGTGATTCTCATTTTATACAGAATTGTGCAGCTCTACTATGGGGGCACTTGTGCAGGCTCGCTCGGCTCCAACCCTGTCCACCTGCTTCCTCCTCATTGGCTGTGTGTTTGACAGCAGTGGGAGCCAACGGCTCCAGCTACTGTGTCTGAGCCAATGAGGATGGAGAGGGCTGTTCTTTGGCACAGCGGTGGATCAAGATCTGGCTCAAAGTATAAGGGGGCTGAGCTGCACACAGAAGGGTGTTTGTATATAAAAAATATTAAAAATAAAAAAAAAGGTAAAAAAGTAATTGGATCTAGGGCTGCAACTAACTATTTTCATAATTGATTAGTTGGGCGATTTATTGTTTTGATTAATCGGTTAATGACCTTAAAAATAAAATAAAAAAAGGGGGTCAAATTGACGTTCATTTTCAACCACAGTGACGGGAAAATTTGGAAATAACAGAAAACTTCTTGGTGAAAGGAATTTTCAGACAGTGTATGTGGTTTTTGTTTAGAAATGAAGTGAAATTTTCAAACAAAATTCTTTCATTCAGCGAACGTAGAAAGATTTTTCTTTTGAATATTCTCACCTGAAAATTCATCGGTGTGGCCAGCATAAGGCTCGGTACACACCTAATGCAGTTTTTACTTTTGATCTGTTTCTGAAGTGCTTTTTGCTGTGCGTTTATTTTTTATTTTTGCGCACGTGATTTTACTGCAATTTGCATTTTGACGTGACACAAATTGCTGCAAAAACGCATTGCATTCTTTTCTGCAGCTTCTCCATTGAAGTACATTGAACCAAAAAAGCACCGTTTTGCTTAAAAGTCCCTGACCCTTTCCAAATATGAAAAAAGCACAGATATGAACGTGTCCCATAGGAAACCATGTAAATGAACTGTAGTGCGTTTCTGCAAAAATCACCAATAAACCTATAGATGTGAACCAGGCCTAAGACGTTTATTAACATAATTGGGTTAAAAAGACTAAAATTAGCCCTTTATAGTACAAAAAAGCAGATAATCACTACTGGAAGGGGTTCGTTTTTTTTACTGGAGAACAGTGAAAGTAATATTTACAGTAGTGATTTTATTGTTGCACTATAAAGGGCTCCTTTTTTTTTTTTAACCCCATTATGTTACTTGCCGATTAATCGATTATGAAAATAGTAATCGATTATGAAATTAATCGATTAGTTGTCGATTAATCGATTAGTTGTTTCAGCCCTTATTGGAACCATTTTAACCTTGGTGAAACCAGAGCCTGATCAACTTTTCCAAAACTTCCTATGCTGCAGCAGTAAAGAAAATGGTTTAGACACTTACAGTAAAAGTGTGGGAATGCAAAATATGTGTTTAAAAAAAATAAAAAATGTGAGTAAATATGTGTTGCTATAAATCAGTGCAGTCGGTAAGATAGTGGGCCCCTAAATCATTGTTGTCGGTGGTACTTAAAGTAGGTCTAAAGGCAACATTGTATTCTTAATTTTGAGAGTTATAACTAGGGATGCACCAAATGGGTTTTTTGGTGCCGAAACCAAAACCGAAAATAAATCTTCCTTAATCCCGAAAACCGATACCGAAAATAAATCTTCCTTGATCCCGAAAACCGAAACCGATACCGAAACAGCACCGATACCGAAATTGACTATTTAAAAAAAATATTTTTATACAGGAGATGGTCAGAGACTGGGGACATGCTACAGGAGATGGTCAGAGACTGGGGACATGCTACAGGAGATGGTCAGAGACTGGGGACATGCTACAGGAGATGGTCAGAGACTGGGGACATGCTACAGGAGATGGTCAGAGACTGGGGACATGCTACAGGAGATGGTCAGAGACTGGAGACATGCTACAGGAGATGGTCAGAGACTGCAGGCACGCTACAGGAGATGGTCAGAGACTGCAGGCACGCTACAGGAGATGGTCAGAGACTGCAGGCATGGTACAGGAGCTCATCAGGGACTGCAGGCATGGTACAGGAGCTGATCAGGGACTGCAGGCATGGTACAGGAGCTGATCAGGGACTGCAGGCATGCTACAGGAGATGGCCAGAGACTGCAGGCATGCTACAGGAGATGGCCAGAGACTGCAGGCATGCTACAGGAGATGGCCAGAGACTGCAGGCATGCTACAGGAGATGGCCAGAGACTGCAGGCATGCTACAGGAGATGGCCAGAGACTGCAGGCATGCTACAGGAGATGGCCAGAGACTGCAGGCATGCTACAGGAGATGGCCAGAGACTGCAGGCATGCTACAGGAGATGGCCAGAGACTGCAGGCATGCTACAGGAGATGGCCAGAGACTGTAGGCATGCTACAGGAGATGGCCAGAGACTGCAGGCATGCTACAGGAGATGGCCAGAGACTGCAGGCACGCTACAGGAGATGGTCAGAGACTGCAGGCACGCTACAGGAGCTGATCAGGGACTGTAGGCACGGTACAGGAGCTGATCAGGGACTGCAGGCATGCTACAGGAGATGGCCAGAGACTGCAGGCATGCTACAGGAGATGGCCAGAGACTGCAGGCATGCTACAGGAGATGGCCAGAGACTGCAGGCATGCTACAGGAGATGGCCAGAGACTGCAGGCATGCTACAGGAGCTGATCAGGGACTGTAGGCACGGTACAGGAGCTGATCAGGGACTGCAGGCACGGTACAGGAGCTGATCAGGGACTGCAGGCACGGTACAGGAGCTGATCAGGGACTGCAGGCACGGTACAGGAGATGGCCAGAGACTGCAGGCATGCTACAGGAGATGGCCAGAGACTGCAGGCATGCTACAGGAGATGGCCAGAGACTGCAAGCATGCTACAGGAGATGGCCAGAGACTGCAGGCATGCTACAGGAGATGGCCAGAGACTGCAGGCATGCTACAGGAGATGGCCAGAGACTGCAGGCATGCTACAGGAGATGGCCAGAGACTGCAGGCATGCTACAGGAGATGGCCAGAGACTGCAGGCATGCTACAGGAGATGGCCAGAGACTGCAGGCATGCTACAGGAGATGGCCAGAGACTGCAGGCATGCTACAGGAGATGGCCAGAGACTGCAGGCATGCTACAGGAGATGGCCAGAGACTGCAGGCATGCTACAGGAGATGGCCAGAGACTGCAGGCATGCTACAGGAGATGGCCAGAGACTGCAGGCATGCTACAGGAGATGGCCAGAGACTGCAGGCACGCTACAGGAGATGGCCAGAGACTGCAGGCACGCTACAGGAGATGGCCAGAGACTGCAGGCACGCTACAGGAGATGGCCAGAGACTGCAGGCACGCTACAGGAGATGGCCAGAGACTGCAGGCACGCTACAGGAGATGGCCAGAGACTGCAGGCACGCTACAGGAGATGGCCAGAGACTGCAGGCACGCTACAGGAGATGGCCAGAGACTGCAGGCACGCTACAGGAGATGGCCAGAGACTGCAGGCACGCTACAGGAGATGGCCGGAGACTGCAGGCACGCTACAGGAGATGGCCGGAGACTGCAGGCACGCTACAGGAGATGGCCGGAGACTGCAGGCACGCTACAGGAGATGGCCGGAGACTGCAGGCACGCTACAGGAGATGGCCGGAGACTGCAGGCACGCTACAGGAGATGGCCAGAGACTGCAGGCACGCTACAGGAGCTGATCAGGGACTGCAGGCACGGTACAGGAGCTGGCCAGAGACTGCAGGCACGCTACAGGAGATGGCCAGAGACTGCAGGCACGCTACAGGAGATGGCCAGAGACTGCAGGCACGCTACAGGAGATGGCCAGAGACTGCAGGCACGCTACAGGAGATGGCCAGAGACTGCAGGCACGCTACAGGAGATGGCCAGAGACTGCAGGCACGCTACAGGAGATGGCCAGAGACTGCAGGCATGCTACAGGAGAAGGCATGCTACAGGAGATGGCCAGAGACTGCAGGCACGGTACAGGAGCTGGTCAGGGACTGCAGGCACGCTACAGGAGCTGGTCAGAGACTGCAGGCACGCTACAGGAGCTGGTCAGAGACTGCAGGCACGCTACAGGAGCTGGTCAGAGACTGCAGGCACGCTACAGGAGCTGGTCAGAGACTGCAGGCACGCTACAGGAGCTGGTCAGAGACTGCGGACATGCTACAGGAGATCAATGCAGCCTCACTGTGCCCAGCAGCCTACCAGTGCCTCACCAGTGCATATAAACATCCACACATCCACACACACACACATCCACACACATAACACATACATGCGCGCGCGCGCACACATAGAAACATACACACTTAACACACATATAAACACACACACACATATATACACAAACATGCACACATATAAACACACAACACGCAGGCATACAAACATATATATATATGTATATATATATATATATATGTATGACAGTCTTTTTTTTTTTAAATTGGCAGCTGCAGCTCTGTACATTAATCTCCATGCTGGGGTACTGCACTCTAGGGGGAGGCAGAGAGCACAGCACACACTGCTAGACGCCTCGCCTTTGCTTCCACTTTCACAGTAAACATCGTGCCCAGCTCCTGCACAGCCGATTTACACATCGGCTGAGGAGACATATGCAGCCACCGCTGTGGAGAGGGGGACTTTAGAGCGAGACCCCACCGGCTGACTGCAGCATAGGTGAGGAGGGAGGGGAGGAGGAGAGCAAAAGACAGAATGACACCCCCGTGATGGGCGGCACCGGGGCGGGGCCAAGCCCGACAAGCCCCGCCCCATTTTCGGCACCAGTATCGGCGGAAATTGTCTTTCGGCTTTTTGCCGAAAGGGCCATTTTCGGACAATATGTTTCGGTGCCTGAAATTTCGGTGCATCCCTAGTTATAACCCGTGTGTTTTTTTTTTTTTTTTTTTTAAACCATCTGTGTCCCATTGGGGAGAATTCCCTTAGTTTTGTCCCATAGCCAAAACAGGAAATGAGAGGAAATTCCTCCAAACTGAGGACTCCCTGGTTATCACTAGTGTCCCCCATTGGAAGATATGCCTCCTTTTCCTGTTCTGTTGCCAAACCAAAATGGAATTTTCTTTTACTTTTGTGCTTGGTGAAAAAAAGTTTTTGGCCTTTTTAGTTATACTTTGTTGCCGTGGGACCGGGGCAGTACCACCTGCGGATGAATCTTGACTGTCCCTCCCCGGCTTCTCTTCTGATGTCCTCCTTTCTGAACCATTTTCAGATCTGGTAAGTGCAGATCAGTCTGCTCAGGGGGTAATTTCAGCCAGAGTACTTCATTCCTTAAAAGTAGAATTACCCTGGACTTTTCAGGGACTCTGTGTACAGGGGGGCCCACCAGAGAATCCTGGGGGCCAGTCCAAGCCTGGTGTGACAGTGGTACTTAGAAAATACCGGCAGGGTTACTTCTCTGAGGGGTCTTTTTATTTTTTTTATTCTTTTTATTTATTTATTTTCCTTAACCATACCACGTCCTAGTGAACTGCTGGAGATGTGTGAGCTCAGCATGGAGAAGATGGGAACGTTATTTGCAGAGACTAACATTTATATGTTACACATGACGTATCAGTCCATGGGAATCTGCCTGTACATGCAGGACTGGGAAGGAGCTTTGAAGTATGGAGGGAAAATCATCCAGCCCTACCGGTAAGTCTCAACAGCCATGCCCATCCCGATAACATCTGAATTGGCATTAAAGAGCACCTGTAGTCTTTTATACGGTGGGGGGTGACAGTGGTTTACCATGTACTTTGGTCATTACAGCCATGGAGGGTTTTATGTATTCTGAAAGGGTTTTAAAGGTAACCTGTCATTAAAGCACTATAGAAAACTGCCACCGATGACCTTCTGAAAGTCTTAGTTGGTTGTGATGCCTGTTTTGTAACTTCAGTACCTCCAGAGGCATTAACAACCAGAACAACAAGCATGCAGCAAGTGAAGTCGCAGCTTTCATACACATGCTTGGTGTGGTTCCGTGACTTTGCAGAAACTGAAGCCATACGTTCAGCTGGGCACCTAGCATTTTCAGAATGATGGGTTACCAATGGCAGCATGTGTTTTATTTTGTAGTAGGGAAGGTGGCTTGTAGTAAACCCTTGCATATACCATATCCTAAACCCCAACAGGGATGAAAACCACTTCTACATAAGTTGTACCTGTTTATCTGTGATACTCTCCTTTACAACCTCTTTAAAGCACACATTTTGCATCCCATTTCTGATCATCAGCAGGCACGGTCAGGGATCTGATGTCACACACTGCACAGTGTAGAGAAGAGAGCAGAGTGTAATCTGAGACCTGAGTGGAGGGAATGGGCACCCCCCCCCCCCTACACCGACTCATAGGGAAACATGCAGAGCTGAGGCTGCCGGTCACCTGCTGTGTGCTGGTGTCCTTCTCTCTGGATTGCTTGGTGTCGGAATAGACTGCCAGAGGCGACTTATGCAGATAGCAGGGGAATGACAGAGCAGGCAGTAATCACACTCTGTGCTTTGGATTGAGGTAAGTACACACTATAAAAGGATATGCCACGTTCATTTTTCTTTTCAGATGTTTATAACCATCTTTAAGTGAGAAGTCTGAAAATAAGATTGGACATTCAGGAGAGTCTGTTTCAAAACTTGCTTATATATTGGCACCTTAATACAATTAAATTGTGATATCCAAAGTGCTGATATTTATAGCGACCAATCGGAAATCATTTCTACTAACCAGTAGTGAGCAGTCTCCCTACATGCTTCCATAGATGTACATATATTGTATCTTTCTATCATTTGTTCTGTTTTTTTTTCCAGCAAGCACTATCCACCCTACTCTCCAAATGTGGCCTCCATGTGGCTGAAGCTGGGGAGACTTTACATGGGCCTGGAGAAGAAGACTGCTGGGATTAAGGCCCTGAAAAAGGTATGTGAGGCACTGTGGAAAGTCTACATTTGTGTTTTAATTTTCCTATTTTTACTCATTGACAAGATAGAAACTGATATGCAATAATTTGTTGTCTTCCAGCCGATTACTGACCTGCCGCAGTACATATACTGTGACAGAGTACCTGTGCTTTGTTGCCGGTTTCTGGGTGTAAGATGTCCGTGCAACCCTCCCCCGCCTTCCTGATCCTTTGTGATAAGCAGCCATTTTCCATGAAAACTATTCACTCAGCGTTTTACTATTGTGATTAGCTGTGTTTTGGCCACAGCTAATCACATGGTACAGATGGGTCTGGTCTGTACCATGTGCTCACTGTGAGCAATCAGAGCTCATCCTAGTAGTACACAATGAAAGGCATAAAGCAAAGCCTTTCATTGTGTAGAATTGTCATCTGATTTGATTGGCTACAGTGATCACATGGTACCAGTAGCAGACTGGTACAGTGATCTGTCATTGGCTGGATACAGCGGGTGACAGCTCACGCCGGGGGAAGACCCAATCCTAGGATAGTAGGGCTTCGGCCCAGGCCGTCGTATCACAATAGGCCAAGTGGGAAGGGGTTAAAGAAGAACTTCATAAAGAGAAAAATGTTTTCCCATGCAGTGGGGCTGTGCCCGCACTGCATGGGTTAACTGCTTGTTTTGTCCAGGGGTGCACAGGGGTTTTTTAAGCGATTTTGCATGGAGTTCTTAAGCGTTTTTTCAGGGCAAACAAGTTTAAACCATTTGCGCTGACTGCCTCCTGGCTCTTTTAAGAGTTCTAAAAGCCAGGGGGTCGGCATTCAAGTGATGCGACTGCTCTGATTAGTGGTTACATGATTGGAAAACTCCCAAGTATGCATTGGGAGCTTATTGATCCCTGCCAACTACCATGCTGGGCCATCTATGCGACTCTGTATAACCACCTACTGCACTGAGCGTGCGCTCCCAGCACAGTAGCCAGTGGGGATCAAAAAGCTCCGATGCATACTTGCGATTGTGCTCTTTTCGATTATGTATGTGTAGCTAAATACAGTGGGGATCGAAAGTTTGGGCACCCCAGGTAAAAATGTGTATTAATGTGCATAACGAAGCCAAGGAAAGATGGAAAAATCTCCAAATGGCATAAAATTACAAATTAGACATTCTTATAATATGTCAAAAAAAGTTATATTTTATTTCCATCATTTACACTTTGAAAATTACAGAAAACAAAAAAATGGCGTCTGCAAAAGTTTGGGCACCCTGCAGAATCATCGTCTGGGAAGACCAGGTGATGTCAATCTCAAAGGTTTAAAATGGCCAGACTCATCTGACCTTGCCCCAACAATCAGCACCATGGGTTCTTCTAAGCAGTTGTCTAGAAAACTGAAACTGAAAATAGTTGCCGCTCACAAAGCTGCAGAAGGCTATAAGAAGATAGCAAAGCGTTTTCAGATGTCAATATCCTCTGTTCAGAATGTAATTAAGAAATGGCAGTCATCAGGAACAGTGGAAGTTAAAGCAAGACCAAGAAAAAAATATCAGACAGAACAGCTCGCAGGATTGTGAGAAAAGCAATTCAAAACCCACGTTTGACTGCACGATCCCTCCAGAAAGATCTGGCAGACACTGGAGTTGTGGTACACTATTCCACTATAAAGAGATACTTGTACAAATAGGGTCTTCATGGAAGAGTCATCAGAAGAAAACCTCTTCTACGTCCTCACCACAAAAATCTGCGTTTTAACTTTGCAAATGAACATATAGACAAGCCTGAGGCATTTTGGAAACAAGTTCTGTGGACCGATGAGGTTAAAATAGAACTTTTTGGCTGGAATGAGCAAAGGTACGTTTGGAGAAGAAAGGGCACAGAATTTAATGAAAATAACCTCTGTCCAACTGTTAAGCATGGGGGTGGATCAATCATGCTTTGGGGTTGTATTGCAGCCAGTGGCACAGGGAACATTTCACGAGTAGAAGGAAAAATGGATTCAATAAAAGTTTAGCAAATTTTGGATGGTAACTTGATGCCATCTGTGAAAAAGCTGAAGTTGAAGAGAGGATGGCTTCTACAAATGGATATTGATCCTAAACACACCTCAAAATCCAGGGGCGATTACATCAAGAGGCGTAAACTGAAGGTTTTGCCATGGCCTTCACAGTCTCCTGACCTCAACATTATTGAAAATCTATGGATAGACCTTAAAAGAGCCTTGCGTGACAGACAGCCCAGAAATCTCAAAGAACTGGAACACTTTTGTAAGGAAGAATGGGCAAAGATACCTCAAACAAGAATTGAAAAACTCTTGGCTGGCTACACAAAGCGTTTACAAGCTGTGATACTTGCCAAAAGGCAGTACAAGATATTAACTCTGCAGAGTGCCCAAACTTTTGCAGTAATTTTGTGTAATTTTGAAAGTGTAAATGATGGAAATAAAATCTAACTTTTTTTTACATATTATATGAATGTCTAATCTGTAATTTGATGCCATTTGGAGATTTTTCCATCTTTCCTTGGCTTCGTTATGCACATTAATACACGTTTTTACCTGGGGTGCCCAAACTTTTAAACCCCACTGTATATACATGCGTCAAGTGGTTAATGTTTGTAGTTGTTCCTCATAACTGAGATTCTTCAGCCCTCTTAATAGCTTTGTTGTACTTCTCTGGACCCTCCAGTTCCAGCACATCCTTCCTGAGGACTGGAGACCAGAACTGGATGGCATACGCCTTCTTAGATTGTAAGCTCTATGGGCAGGGCCCCCTCATTCCTACTCAAGAAAAAACAGTAAATGTGTATATGGATGTTTTCACATGTTACATTTATTTTGTGTTAGCGCAGTAATTTATTTTTTGTTTTCTTGCGTTCCTACTGTCTCCCCTTATGTTGTAAAGTGATGCCTAAATTTTTGGCACTATATAAATCCTGTATAACGGGGGTCTCCAAACTAAGGGGTAGTTTACTGTCCTTCAGGCTTTAGGATGGCCAGACTGCGGCCAATGCGAGTAAAAATTGTCCTGGCATCAGTGTGAGTAAACTTTGCCCCATCATTGATTTTAGCAGGAGGAATAGTGCCCCATGGTTCCTTTTAGTCGGAAATAGAGTGCTCCATGATGGTGTCAGTGGGAGGAAGGGTGCCCCATTGATGGTGTCAGTGGCAGGAAGGGTGCCCCATTTGAGGGTGTCAAATGGGGCACTCTTCCTGCCACAACACCATCAATGGGGCACCTTTCCTGCCACAACACCATCAATGGGGCACCTTTCCTGCCACAACACCATCAATGGGGCACCTTTCCTGCCACAACACCATCAATGGGGCACCTTTCCTGCCACAACACCATCAATGGGGCACCTTTCCTGCCACAACACCATCAATGGGGCACCTTTCCTGCCACGACACCATCAATGGGGCATTTTTCCTGCCACTGACATCATCAAATGGGGCACCCTTCCTCCCACTGATGATGTCAGTGGCAGGAAAGATGCCCCATTTGATGTCAGTGGCAGGAAGGGTGCCTCATCATTGATGTCAGTGGGGGGGAATAGTGTCCCAAGGGCTGGATAGAGGCAAGCAAAGGGCCGCAGTTTGGAGACCACTGCTGTATAATAATAATACTCAAGATGCAGCAAAACCAGAGTTTTGTAAATTGGTAGAATTTGTTTTATTTCTTAAGCATAAGAGTTTTTTTTAACATTTTTGGATTTTTCTGTTCTTTTCCAGGCCATCGCTATAATGGAGGTGGCTTATGGACCCGATCACCATTATATAGAAGAAGTCAAGAAAGAGATGGAGCAATAACACCAAAGGTGTACTGTACACGCTTCTATTTAAATGTATGTCAGAAATGCCAGTGTATGTCAGTGTGGCATTGTTGGACATGGAAAGATGCTTCGCCCAATGGGGTACAATAGATTCTCCTCTGCACTGGCTGATAAGACATCCATAACTTGTAGCACTCAGAACGCCTCTAAGTTCTTGTGTATGTACTAAAATTCCACTAGGGGGCAACAGAACACCGTTGTGCTTCACACCATAAAGTGAACCTGTACTTAAATGTTAACATTTGAATTCTGTGAGTTGAGTTGCTAAAGAGTAACAGAAGAAAAGAAATGCCTTTTTGTGGTGAAAAGACTATCCATATATCTGAATGCCAAGGCACTTTGTCACATAATCTAAGCTGCAGAGGAAGAACAGAACACGGATTAGTTTAATGTTCTCCTTCAGCATAAATCCTGTGACAAAATCCCAAGGCTTTTGCATATGTGAGCAACACTGGAGTGAACCTTTTAAAGCCCTTTCTCCAGGTAAGGTAAGTATTCCACCACATCTGTTACACTTTATTTACCCATCCCAGCAGGATTATTTGTTTACATTTGAATATAGATCAATTTTTTTATGTGAATTGTTGGCCTGTAGGTACAGGCTGTAGTATGGCCCCCCTATAGCCAATACACCAACTGCTTTGTATAAAGAAGCTATTCTGTACTAGTCACGCTTTTTTTTAAAATATATTTCATATAGTATTACATTTGTTGTGTACATACTTGTGAGCAGTGGTGGTTGTGGTCTCTTTAGGGGACAGGGCACCTCAAGGGACATTTCTTTAACTTCAGAGCCCAGAAGCTTAAAGCAGGACTGAAGTCAGCAGAACAACCCCCCCGAAGTCCCTGGCTTCCTTTAGGTGCTGGTCTTTAGCCATCTTGATTGGCCGGTGTAGGGTGAGGACACTCGGGCACATGTACAGGAGTGCAGTCATCCCAGCACACAAGGATTGGGCTGAGCAGAAGGGACGTTGTAGGGGTCTTGAAGCTTCAGCCCCTCCAAAAGGCACATTTCATCTGCATGATGACCTAACAATTCACCCTTCTGTCCTCCATCTCTATGCTCTGTTACTAGAACAATACAGAAGATTGTTGCTTTGTATTGCCCCTGGGTCTGCCATGTGGTAATTGGAATCAGAAAGGTTTGGACTCTTAGGGAAGGATGTGGGTGACCTCCCAGAATCAGCCTGAAGGGTGAATGCCGTTTCCTCTGGAGGGGTTGACACTTTTGTATCTGCACTCAGAGAGCCATTGAGTGCTGCGTGGAAACTTGGACATAAAACATGTGGCACTGGAAGCTCTCGGTGTTAAAGCTGTAGTAAACCAATAACAAAAAAATGAATGGCTGAGCCGTGGGGACATCACATCTGTGGCACAGAGCTCTGAATGGACAGCACCGGCCATTCGGAGTGCAGTGCGCATGTGGCGTCCTCGCTGGCTGCTACTAAAGTAAATATTTACTGTACCTACAGGTAAGCCCTATTATAGAATGTATATATGATATATATATATATATATATATATATATATATATATACACACACACACACACACACACACACAAATATATATATATATATATATAATTTGATTTATTACTGCTTTAGGCCCCTTTCACATGGGCTGTCCGATCAGGTCCTCCTGTCAGTGTTTCAGGCAGACCTGATTGGACCTCCAGTCTCTTCTATGGACCGGATGCTGTCCACCACCATGAGGCCAATGGTGAGTCCTATTCCCCATCCCCCTGGCGCATCGGATCAAATGGATACAGACATGCAGTCAATTTCCATCCGATTGCCCCATAGAGGAGAGCGGGACTGTATCAGTGTCCGCTCTGCATAGCGGAGCAGACACTGACCTGTCATCTGCCTGCTCAGAGGAGAGATCCCCCACTGAGCATGCAGAGGCGCCTATGTGAAAGGGGGGCCTTTAGGTGTTTTTTTTCTCTGAATATAAAGAAATGTCCCTTGAAGTTCTCTCTGGTCTTGAGAGGGGGGGGGGGGGGGGAAGCATAATTACCATTGCTCACACACTATTGCTTGCCATCAGCGCACTTCTAGATTAGGGTGAACGCTAACTACAGCAGCCCTCACAAGGATGACCAGCTACTACTATTTATACAGCTTAATTTTTGCACAAGTATGACTTTTTCCTATATGTGAATATTTGCTGATCACAAATACTTTTTTTTTTTGTTGTTTCATGTATTGTGGCCCTTGGAATTCAGGGGACTACTTCTTGTGGGATCGGTCTCAAAATTGAGATTTTATTAATTGAATGTGTTCTGTTCTCCAGGGCCCATAGCACATTGTCCCATCTCCTGCTGTGATGTCACAGGGTGCCCCCTCTTTTCCCACAGCTGTTCGAACATACAGCGAGCAAGGAGATGGAGGCTTTGACATTTGGTGCTTTTTTTCTTTTCCATCTTCAAGCACTTGCCTGGAACACAGTGACTCGCATTCTTTGCGGGCTGCTTGACTCAAGCAATTTCTTGGAGATAGAAAAACTGCACTTTTCTCTGTCTCCAAGCCTTAGACAGCACATAGCCAGACAGGACAAAGTAGTACTACATGCGTTCTGTTCCCAGGGGATAATGTTTAAAAAATGATCATGAATTTTGTAAATGCAACTTATGATTTACCATCACTTGTAAACATGAAATATAAGTGCTTTCAGTGCGGACTTATGGCCTTGTCCCTGGGATGGTTTAGTTGGAGGGAAGTGATCCGTTCCCATGTATCGGTCTCCTGCTGTCAGACTACAGATGGGAGAAGGTCTTCCTATTCAGCCTTGTAGCGCCCCTTAGTGGTGGCCAAATGACACTATCCCATTACATGAGCAGGCTGTACACAGGTGTGTAAAAGGCTGCTGCTCATATAATAGAAGTGTATGTAGGGCTATATTTTACACATGCAATGTTACTGAAGTACTAAGATCTCCTGTAAAAAAAAAAAAAAAACAAGTTCTAATTTAAATATTTTTTGAGTGACAAATATTTTTTTTTATGTAAATTGCTGTGGGTTCGTGAACAGTTGTCAAAGCCTGAAAACCATTGTTTGCCTGCAAATTTTATTACAAAATTGCTGTTTAAACACTGCATTGTAATAAAAGATAAACCAATGTATTCAATGAGGGTTTTTTGTTTTTTTTCCTTTTTTGTTCACCGTGCTTGGCGTAGCAGCAAAGCTGTATTCTTAGGTAAACCAACAACATGCATTTCATGATGTATACAGTGCATCTGACGAGTGTGGTTATCGTGGGCTTGCACTAGTCTGTTCCTACTAGCTTTTCCAATGAACTGGTCAGGACACATACACTGCCCAGACACTATAGTATGTACACCTTGCTAGTAGCGGGTTGGACCCCCTTTTGCCCTCAGAACTGCCTTAATTATTTGTGTCATAAATTTAACAAGGTGTTGAAACATTTTCTCAGAGATTTTGGTCCATAGTGACATAACATCACGCAGATTTGTCAGCTGCGCATCCATGATGTAAATCTCTCTACTTCCACCACATCCCAAAGGTCCTCTATTGGACTGAGATCTGGTGACTGTGGAGGCCATTGGAGTCCAGTGACCTCATTGTCATGTTCAAGAAACCAGTGGTGAGATGATTTGAGATTTCTGACATGGTGCATTATCCTGCTGGAAGGAGCCATCAGAAGATGGGTACACTGTAGGCATTAAGGGATGAACATGGTCAGCAACAATACTCAGGAAGGCCGCGGCATATAAACGATGCTCAATTGGTACTAAGGGGGCCAACGTGTGCCAAGAAAATATCCCCACCATTACACCACCAGCCTGAACTGCTGATACAATGCAGGATAGATCCATGCTTTCATGTTGTTTATGCCAAATTCTAACCTGACCATCTGAATGTCACGGCTGAAATTGAGACTCGTCAGATGCGACTCCTGCCGCAATTGCAGTATGACAGTGGCCAGGCAATCTTATCCTTGCACCCGCTGTCATAATTTAAAAACGGTGTGGCCGTGCAGGGCTATGGCCACATCATTGATTTATTTTCCTGTGAATGAACAAAAAACTACTTTCATCCACCGTGTCTGATGGGTTGTAGTTCTGAATGAACTGTGAGGGCTCTGATGAGGGCTCTTCGTTCATTCACAAGCCCCTGCAGCTTTCAAACTGGACAGCCTGTATGCAAGTATAGGTTAAAGCAGTAGGGCTTGGCTGCAGAAGCCTGACATTACACCCCTGATCAATGCAGTGATTAGGCGTGCAATACTTTTTCTTAAAAGGTCAAGGTATACTTCAAGATTTCCTATGTCCTTCTATGCACGAGAAAAAAAGAACAAGATTCAATTCAGATAAGTCCAATCATAACGCACTCTTTTGACACATAATTTATACAAATTATAAAAAAAAAAAAAGCTTGTATAGAGAAATTCAATATTTATTAAAAACAGGCAACAATCTTCACATTTACACTGAAGTAAATTTAATAGAAATCTGAAAATAATTCCAACACTCCAAGGATACAAAAGGTTTTTAAAGGATAACTGAACCTTTACTAATCTTGGCCCCAACTGGCCCCTTACCTTCACAGGCTTATGGCCGATGTTTCTTTTTTTTTTTTCTTCAGCAGGCTACACATGTGCAGCTTTTCAATCGCAGCATATGGGTGGGAGCCCATCTTCCTGCTGGTTTATTATACCTGATGGAGGAAAAGCAAGCCCAGCTCCTTTTTTGGAATCATATGATCATCCAATCTGACTAGGGGGTGAGTGGAATTGAGTGTGAAATTTCAACATAAATCAGAAGATTTGCACTAAATGCACTGGAATTTGACATTAAAGCGGTTCTTCACCCTAAAGGGGAAGTTCCGCTAATCTTATCCCTCCCCCCCTCCGGTGCCACAATCGGCACCTTTCAGGGGGGAGGGGGGTGCAGTTACCTGGATAATCCAGGTAACTGCACCCACTTCCGGCCAGACCGCCGCAGACCCCCGCAGACGCTCCGCCCCCCCCCCGTTGTGTTCTGGGAAACACACAGTTCCCAGAGACACAGCGGGGGACCATAAGAGACGCGCAGCGCGACTCGCGCATGCGCAGTAGGGAACCGGGCAGTGAAGCCGTCATGCTTAACTTCCCGATTCCCTGACAGAGGATGGCGGCGGTGGCAGCAGCGAGACGAGCGATCGCTCGTCATCTGCCGCCGACATCGCTGGAACCTGGGACAGGTAAGTGTGATTTTATTAAAAGTCAGCAGCTGCAATATTAGTAGCTGCTGGCTTTTAATATTTTTTTTTTAGGTGCAGCTCCTCTTTAAAGCAGAAGTAACCCATCAATTTTAATGGTTTTCCAAAATTGTTACATTCAAGATAGGCCATCAAGATAGGCAATGAATGATAACGGTCACTGGTGCCTGTGCTCTCACCTGAACTGCTGAGCCATCAAAGGGCAGGTGTCATAAGTGGACACATGTGCAGCACAGGGAAGTAGCACTTCAAACAGAGTGGAAGGTGGCAGCTTCCTTGGCTGTAAAGGATAAGGAAGGTTTGTTTTCTCTTTAGGGTTCGGTGTAGTTTAACTGCTTTTGGACAAGCTGCAGCAGTTTTACTGCGGCAGGCTGGCTCCCCTGCGCGAAATCACGTTACTGTACGCGATCTTGCGAGGTCCGGATAGCAGGCGCCCGCTGCACAGGGGGCACAGACTGTCTCGATCACCGCCGGCCACGAGCAATCGTGACCAGGAGACACAACAGGGACAAGTGTGTGTAAACGCAGACTTCCCTGTTCTGTTCTGACAGGAGTGACAGTGTATTCCTTCCTGTGCATGTGCAACTCTGTTCATAAAAATATATGTACATTTAATTAATATAACAGTGCTATCAAGAATTATTTTAATATGTCTAGTGTGTGCATATAAGTGCTAGTACTACGGTGCCCATAAATATACTTTTCTTATACTATTGGTACCAAATTCATAGAAATTCCTGAGAAATTCATAAAAAACATCCAAAAGAAAAATAAATTAAAAAAATCAAAACAATTCAAAAATGTGCAAATTAATTAATCTCAGCAAACATGCAAAAATCGTGCAGAATATTTAGTCCCAAAGAACGTCTTTAAACATAAGAACTTTCCCATAGCTGCTGGCTATGGGAAAGGTGCACGTACGTGGCCACGCCCTACGCGTTTCGTCAGTGACGTCTTCTGGGCAATCACATTACCACAATACTGAGTGGCGCACCGGGGAAGAGTGTTTCTCTCTACATTGATGATTGGCACTTTTTTGCACTAGTCACCTTATTTTGCTACCACCACTTGAAATATTACAGCATGCAACTTTCCAGCGATTTCTGAATGCGATTTTGGAAAAGTTCTTATGTTTAAAGACGTTCTTTGGGACTAAATATTCTGCACGAATTTTGCATGTTTGCTGAGATTAATTAATTTGCACATTTTTGAATTGTTTTGATTTTTTAATTTATTTTTCTTTTGGATGTTTTTTATGAATTTCTCAGGAATTTCTATGAATTTGGTACCAATAGTATAAGCAAAGTATATGTATGGGCACCGTAGTACTAGCACTAGACATATTAAAATAATTATTGATAGCACTGTTATATTAATTAAATGTACATATATTTTTATGCACAGAGTTGCACATGCATTGGGTTTTAGCGCCATAGCCCATTTTTCAATTCTCTATCTTTTACCTCCCCCCCCCCCATTCAAGGGGTGGAGGATCTAGGCATAGGCAGCTTTAACCCCTTACTAATATCCCCATTCACAGGTTTTCTTTTAATTCATTTCTTTTAATTCTTCTAATTCATTTATTCTAGTCACAGATTAAGGGAGTAGTCCGTAGCGCGACTTTATCTATTTACTTTTACTGTTCCTTCCTGTAGTTAGTCCCTCCCCCTTCAGTTAGAATCACCTCCCTGGGAACACGATTAACCCCTTCACCGCCCACTAGTGTTAACTGCCAGTGACATTTTTACAGTAATTAATGCATTTTTAATCGCACTGATCACTATTCATGCCAATGGTTCCAAAAATGTGTCAAAATTGTCTGATGTGTATGCCATAATGTCGCAGTCACGATAAAAATCGCTTGCCATTACTAGTTAAAAAAAAAAAAAAAGAATGCTATAAATCTATCCCGTTTTGTAGACGCTATAACTTTTGCGCAAAGCAATCAATATACGCTTATTACGTTTTTTTGTTTTTTCCTCTTAACAAAAATATGTAGAATACATATCGGCCTAAACCTGAGGAACATTTTTTTTTATTGTATATTTTTGGGAGATATTTATTATAGCAAAAAGTAAAAAAAAAAAAAAGCTTTTTTTTTTTTCCACCAAAATTGTTGCTCTTTTTTGTTTATAGCGCAAAAAATAAAAACCGCAGAGGTGATCAAATACCACCAAAAGAAAGCTCTGTGGGGAAATTTTGTTTGGGTACAGCGTCGCACGAGTCTGCAGTTGTCGGTAAAGCAGTGCCGAAACTCAAAAAAAGCTGTGGTCAGGAAGGGGGTAAATTCTTCTGGGGCTGAAGCAGTTAAATGGCTCCTGGAGGGTTACAGAAGACACACACACACCCTCCCCTCCCTAACTTTATTTTTCTGAAAGGAAAAAAAATGAAAAAAGTTTGGAAAAGTGTAAGCGTATACAAATAATAATCAAATACAACCAACAGTAAGGGCCTATACCAGTGATGGCACACTTTGGCACCTCAGATGTTTTGAAACCACATTGTCCATGATGCTCAACTACACGGCAGAGTGCTTGACCATCATTGTAAATATAATTTTAAAACATCTGGGGTGCCAAGGTTCCCCATCACTGGTCTATACAAACACACTATTGCACTGTAGTGGCATTCAGTGAAAATGAAACAGTTGTGATTGTTGCTTTGTTATGGCACATTAACCACTTTCAGACCGGACCAATTTGCTGGTCAAAGACTAGACCACTTTTTGCGATTCGGCACTGCGTCGCTTTAACTGACAATTGCGCGGTCATGCGACGTGGCTCCCAAACAAAATTGACGTCCTTTTTTTCCCACAAATAGAGCTTTCTTTTGGTGGTATTTGATCACCCCTGCGGTTTTTATTTTTTGTGCTATAAACAAAAATAGAGCCACAATTTTGAAAAAAACGCATTATTTTTTACTTTTTGTTATAATATTCCCCAAAAATATATAAAAAAAACATTTTTTTCCCTCAGTTTAGGCCGATACGTATTCTTCTACATATTTTTGGTAAAAAAAATCGCAATAAGCGATTATTGGTTGGTTTGCGCAAAAGTTATAGCGTTTACAAAATAGGGATAGTTTTATAGCATTTTTATTAATAATTTTTTTTTTTTTTTTTTTTACTAGTAATGGCGGCGATCAGCGATTTTTATTGTGACTGCGACATTGTGGGGGACCCATCGGACATTTTTGGGACCATTGTCATTTATACAGTAATCACTGCTATACAAATGCAGTGATTCCTGTGTAAATGACACTGGCAGTGAAGGGGTTAACCAGTGGGTGGCAGTGTAGGGGTTAAGTGTTCCTAGGGGTGTGTTACTGTGGGGGGGTTGGGCTTTCATTTAGTGAACACTGATCTCTGCTCCAATCACATGGAGCAGAGATCAGCGTCACTAGTTGCTAGGCAGAATGAAGAAATGCTGTTTACAACGGCATTTCTTCATTTGGATGCTCCGTGAGACGATCGCGGGGATGCCCGCGGCGATTAAGTCCGCGGGTCCTGGGACCGGACTCACGGGGGTCCCGACCAGCGCGGGAGCGCGCCGCTGCCGGCGTGCTACCGATGGCAGGGCGGCAAATTTAAAGGGACATACATGTACGCCCATTTGCCTGCCCGTGCCATTCTGTCGACGTACATCGTCGTGCGCTGGTTGGCAAGTGGTTAAAAACTGCCTAAATGCACCACAACAGACCTCCCTAGTGTATATTGGCTTTAAATGTAATCAGATGCATCTATCCTCTGTACCAGTGGTTCTCAACCTCAGCCCTCATGTACCCCTAACGGGCCATGTTTTCTCAGATAAAATAGCTGTCCAAAATACCAAGCCATTGACTCTGATTTCAAGTACCTGTGCAAGAAAAGGAAAACCTGGCCTGTAGGGGGTATTTGAGGACCCATACCCTATACCAGTGGTCTCCAAACGGCAGCCCTTTGCTTGCCTTTAATCGGCTCTTGGGCCACCATGCCTCCAATGAACACCAATGAGGAGCCACGATTTCTTCATCCACCTATGGACAACAGGCGCTTTGCAATTGTTTTATTCCCACTGACCACCAAGCTTGAGACATGGTTTACTTCCATCAATGCTGGAAAATGTTCTTCTCCTACCGGCCAGTCTGGTCCCCCTGAAGTCTGAAGGACCGTAAACTGGCCCTTTCTTTAGAAAGTCTGAAGACTCCTAAACTATAACCCTCCAAACTCTGGGGGAAAAAAACAAAAAAAATCTGACAAATCATTTTGATAGCGAGGGTGAGGAGTCAGTTGGGGTGAAGGTTTTTATTTTTTAAAGTATATGTATTCAATACACACAGCATAGTATTTTGGTACAAAAATGTAAGTTTTATATAAACACTTTGTTACATCTTGTTAAAGGCACAACGTCGAGTCCGATAACTGAACATAGAAAAAGCCAATATACAGGAGCTGGAATATAATACATTATCTAACCAAGCACATATACAGAATCATAGAAAATGGCACAGTGCAAAAATACTGTTCTGAAGTAGTTAAAGGGGTTGTACCCTTGTGTTTTTTTACCCTAATGTATCCTATGCGTTGAGGTGAAAAAACACCTGGCAGTCACACCCTCCACCTCCTCGGCAGGACGCGCTGTCCCTCTCTCCGCGGGGTCCCGGCTCTTGATTGGATATATTGATAGCAGTGCAGCCATTGGCTCCCACTGCTGTCAATCAAATCCAATGATGTGGGGGCGGGGGCGAGTCCGGCAGTTGTGTCTGTGGATGTAAATGCTGGATTCGGGAGCGCGCCCGCAAGGTGACCTCGGGAGATTGCTTCTCCTAGGGGGTTATCTGATGAGGGGAGGCGCTGCTGGAGGACCCCAGAAGAGGATGTGCGGGGGCGACTCTGTGTAAAACGAGCTGCACAGTGGAGGTAAGTATGATATGTATGTTATTTAAAAATAAAATAACGATCTTTTACAATCACTTTAACCCATTATTTAAGTAGAAACTTCTGTTATTCATAATAGTACATAAAAATAAAAAATGCATAGTATAATAATATGGCAGTTTTTATTAGGAGCTATGTTCTGGGCAGGCAGCTAAAAAGGAAACATCAACATAGCTTAAACAATAAGTTAAGAGTTTAAATATAATACATTCTCAATTTTATAGTGGAAATGCACGATATTTTGCCATTTGGCTGCTGTCAGATGATGATGTCGAGTGATTGTGCACTAAAATGAACTATTAGGTTTAAAGGGAAACTCCACTTTTATGAACGAGCAGAGGGAGGGGTTGCAGTAAAGTGTGGAACCCGCACACCTATTTTTAAGGCTGGGTTCACACTGCTGCGGGGGGAGATCCGGATGTGATTCGCACCGCACTGCAGTGCAAATCACATCCGATCTCCGTAGCGATGCGAGTTCAGCCATACAGATAGTATGGCTGAATTCGCATCGCACCCGCCGCAAACTCGCACGGGACCCTTTTTTTGGTCCGCAACAGAATCGGATGGCATGGGTGTTCACACCATGCGATCCGATTCCTGTGCGAGTCTGCAGATCGCACTGCGATATGCGGACGGATCTGGGGGTGTCATTAACATTTCATTGACACTCCCAGCCGTTCGCATAGGGCAGTGTGAACTGCCGGCGGGAGTCATGCGATGCGGGAAAACGCCGCGTATTTGCGGCGTTCCCGCATCGCTGTGGTGTGAACCCGGCCTAAAGAACAATTCCACCTTGTCACATAACTAGCAGACTATAATGCATCTGTTTAATAAATAAGACATATGATGATTTGCAAACCATGGAACCAAATGTATTGTCCTCTACAGCTTTGCAAAGAAGCTAACAAGTTCTGGACCCTTTTTTGTCACTCGAATCGGGCAGATTTGGGTGTTTTTCTTCTTTTTACATTGGTTACCTTTTGCCCTGCACAAATTCACGGTAAAAAAACGCTGTAAAAATCACATGATTTTCTGCCTGAAAATGCTACGCTCGGGTGTGAATGGGGCCTTAATCTGTAGGGTTTAGTATTGAGTTGGCCCACCCTTTGCAGCTATAACAGCTTCAACTCTTCTGGGAAGGCCGTCCACAAGGTTTAGGAGTGTGTCTATGGGAATGTTTGAACATTCTTCCGGAAGCGCGAAGGTGGTCAAGGCATGGATGTTGGATGAGAAGGCCTGGCTTGCAGTCTCCACTCTAATTCATCCCAAAGGTCAGGACTCTGTGCAGGCCAGTCAAGTTCCTCCATCCCAGACTTGCTCATCGATGTCTTTATGGATCTTGCTTTGTGCAGTCATGTCGGAACAGGAAGGGGCCATCCTCAAACTGTTCCTACAATGTTGGGAGCATGAAATTGTCCAAAATGTGTTGGCATGACGACACCTTAAGAGTTCCCTTCACTGGAACTAAGGGGCCAAGCCCAACCCGTAATAAACAACGCGACACCATAATCCCCCCTCCGCCAAATGATTTGGACCAGTGCACAAAACAAGGTCCACAAAGACATGACCTTACAAATGCGCTTCTGGAATAATAGTCAAAAATTTCCATAGACACACTCCTAAACCTTGTGGACGGCTTTCCAAGAAGAGTTGAAGCTGTTATAGCTGCCAAGGGTGGGCCAACTCAGTATTGAGCCCTACGGACTAAGACGCCATTAAAGTTCATGTGTGTAAAGGCATGTGTCCCAATACTTTTGACATTATAGTGTGTAAAATATATATATATATATATATATATATTTTTTTTTTAATTACTATAGTTTCCCTTTAAGCTAATAGTCCCGTTAAACCAATCCATGGGCACACCCGATTATTGAACGCAGAGGTCATATCAAAGCTACCAGAATTTTTTTTCCATGCATACTAACTACCCAAGCTCTCCAGAAGCAAGGACGGCCATTACATGCACCCAGCACTATGACACAAACACAGTACAAGGATATCTTTATGGTGAGTGACAGAATGAAAAGCCAAATCCAGAAAGCACCTTCACCTGATCACAGCAGAGGTGTCAGGAATGTGAATGACGAACTCTATTTATAGTAATACAACATTTGTGAATAGGAGGAATCTATACTCTATTACAGTGATGATGGACCTTGGCACTCCAGATGTTTTGGAACTACATTTCCCATGATGCTCCACTACACTGCAGAGTGCATGAGCATCATGGGAAATGTAGTTCCAAAACATCTGGGGTGCCAAGGTTCACTATCACTGGTCTATGGAGTACAAGCAAACAAGAAGCAGTTGAAGATCTGATTAGTCTCTTCTGTGGGCCGAATCTTCATGGGATCTGTTTTCGGTAGTAAAAACACATTGCCGTCTATATTTTTTTACCCCCCCCCCCCCCCACACAATTAACCTAGAAATATTAAAGCTGAACTCTAGCCCGATTAAAAAAATACATATATTTATTAATGCAGCTCTATATTTATTAACACATTCTTAGGGCTAATTCACATCAAAACTGGGGAAAGTGGAGATCATGATATAATTCCTCCTCATCCAATCAGAGAATGCTTTGTATTCATTGAAGAAAATACGAGGCATTCTGTGAGTAGTGTCAAGCGAGTGATGTCCTGTAATCAGTGGGGTGCCACTCTGCACAGCACATGGAAGATTGTGGTGATCACTGTAGTGGCACCAACAGCTTCCATAGCAGTATATCAAGTTAAGATATACATACTTAAAGAGCAACTCTACTTTGGTTCAGGGGAAAAAAATAAATAACATTCCCCGCTCGGTGACCTATGTACATTGCAGGGATTGTATTAAACTTTGTTACAGATTACTACCTTTTGTTATTCTGAAGTAGCTATTTGTTTATATGTGTCCATCTGCAGAGTGAGTCTAATGGGAGCGATGTCATAATTATCAACCAGCTGCTGCACCTGCAGGGCTCTAATGAGTAGAGTGGCAGGGTTGGGATTTCCTATTAGTATCATTTCACCAGAAAACACAATTTCTGTTGCAGGGGATGCCTAAAATCTGACTTGTATCTTAGTGCAGACTTCTGGGGAAATCAATAAGCCAATCACACAAACAGGAAATTACATATCCGGGGGGGGGGGGGGGTCTGAATTATTACAGGTACTACCTGTACACCATCTGTATACAGAGCGCCTCCAGGTAGCCATATTGCATTAAATTACAGCGGCTGCAGATTGAAAGGGAAAGGTCATTTTTAATAGCGTTCAATTTCAATATGACTTGTGTTGCAAATGTACCGGTATACGCTATTTTTATTTTATTTCCTCGTTGCACCAATCTAAGCAGGCAATTAGGATCATAGCTGGAGTCCAAGCTTTAAAACCCAGTACCAGGTTATTTTTAAGATTCTTTAAACTTGCATTAAAATAATCTTTACAGAAAAGGGGGAAGAAAAAAAAACAAAAACGTATATGAGAAATATAAATATGTATATGGAAAAGGTGGAGTCTAGTGAAAGATATCTCTGCCTGGATCTGATTTATATAACCACACACGCTGTAGTCTCTTATCTTAAAAAAACAAAACAAAAAAACTTTTTAGTTATTCGGACCTGAAATCCCAGCTATGTGCGCTTACAGATAAGATGCACATACGTCTCTGGAAGAAACAGCTAAAGTTGTTACTTTTGCACAGAGTACAATGGATACTGCAAGAGCCTGCGCCCAAAGTCATAGAAATAATAAATACTATGTACAGAATTAAAGAGAAACTTTGCCCAAAATACATTTCTCAGTTTTGGGAGAAGTGATGGGGGGGGGGTGAAAGTCCAATCGAACTCTCAGTTAAAACCAGCTAAATCCATTTCAGGTGCATCAAGGCAAAAGGTGTGCAAAGTCTTAGACCTCGCTATAGCACTAAAAATAGCGCCTGTAACGCACCTCTCCCGTCACTCCAATGTGAAACGCTGAGTGCTTTCACACTGGAGCGGTGCGCTGGCAGGATGTCAAACAAAAGTCCTGCAAGAAGCATCTTTGAGGGGCTTTAGTAGTGGTGTATACAGCACTCCCAAAGCACTGCTGAAATCAATGAGCAGCTTTTCAGGTGCTTTTAACCTTTTTTTTTAGGATGCAATTGGCCGAAAAGTGACAGTAAAGCGGCGCTAAAAATAGTGGCGCTTTGCCCCCAGAGTGAAAGGGTTCTTACCATTTGTTTTCCTTAGAAAGAAGTTACAGCTGAAGTAAAAAGCCTGTCCCCTGCCAGCATTGTGTGAGGAAGGACCCTTGCTCTGTGTGTCAAGTGGTGTCTCTGCAGAGGTCAAACACCCCCCCCCGGTGAGACTTGTAGCACTGCAATGAGCACAGATGTGCTGCTTAACCCCTTGGCACCAGCCATACGCATATATGCGCCCCTGTATATACAATTTACCGTTTTGGGAGTGCGCGGGGATCGGTAAGCCCCAGATGATACTTGCAATCGGGAGCTTTCTGATCATGTGACCACTGACAGCCAATCACAGTAGTCACATGACATGAAAGCCCACCTACTCATTCCTTCACTGCAGCATGCTGACGGGACAGGCTTTTCTACTTTGTGGCTGCTTTCTAAAGAAAACAAACTGTAAGGGCTAGTTCAGACCATCCTGTGCAGTAAAACAGGGCATTTTACCATCCTGTCAGCTGCCAGTGTGAGCTCCTAACTTCATTTCTCTGCACAGCAGTGGGGTACATTGTGCCCACATGCAGTGCCACCCAGTGTGCTATGGAAAAATATAGACTTGCTACGTTTTTCCGCGCTGCAGCACACATCATTCCAACATTTTGGGGTGAATGAGGCACATAAAAAACAATTGTTTTCCATGTAACCTAGACGTTACCTGTTTTTTTGTTTTGTTTTGTTTTTTAAACAAGAAAAGGACCTGTGTTTATCCAGTGTGGGAAACGGGCAGTCACCGCAAAGTGTGAACGGGCCCCAGGAATCTGCACCCAAAATGTGTTCAGCGGATTTAAAATAAAAGTTAAGCTAAAATTTAATCTGGATCTGGTAAGTGATGCTGTCCAGGACCCCACAACAATCCTCTCCCACCCACCCCCCGTACAGTGTGACCTTGAGGGATGGCGGCACTCTGGTGGATGTTAGAAAAGTGCCATAGCACTGGCTACCTGTACAGTACCAAGGTTGTTTTTGGCTTAATGAACTATATACATAATCCAAAAAAAAAGAAACAAACTGTTATTAGTCTCCACACGTTCTATGAAGCAGATGCTGCCCATTAGGACTCAATGGGGCTGACTTATTGAAGACGCAAAGGCTGTTCAATATAGCAAAGTAAGTGAATAAGGGGAACCTCTGAATACCCAATCATATGCAGGGAAAAATCTGTCAGGGTGGGCATACATCCAAAGTGGGTCTGCAGGGTCTGGGCTCCATAGCAACAGACCACAGCCCTTTATAGCACCCTGCGGATAACGACACGCATTGCGCCGTGATTGGGGGAGCGCCCAAGCAGAATCCAGTGCCCACAGAAACATTTATTAACAAGCGATACCTACACTTCATATCCCAGTGACTAAGGAGACTGCTGCAACCCAATAGATTAGGATACAAGATATGTTCAAATAATAGAAACCAAAAAAGGCGCGCTCTCTAAAATATCAACGCTCATGAAAAGTGCTCAAGTGCAATAAATTCATAAAATACTCAGACGATGCTGTTTTATGCCATTACTTATGATTGTGTGCGAATTACCCTCTATTTTAATAAATCTCGCTATGTGGAAGGTTTTTGGGCCATGCTTTGTGGTTTGTTCTTTTTCTGAGTGATACAAGTATTCCTTTAGTGGTGACATATTGGGAGCCATAAGGTGGACGGAGTGCCCTCCATTGGAGATCCAGGCTGCTGCTGCTGTGGAGACCGTGGGGTGTTTGTGTTATATTAACCTCTTATAATCTGGTTAATTCCTTTGGTAAGTGCTTTGCACCGATCGCGGTGGTGACACACAAGGAGGTACAAGATCATATTAAAGTAGAACTAGAGGCAAAACTTTATTTTATTTTTTCAATTTTGGATAGAGCAAGGAAAGGTTATAACTAGTGGTGCACCGGAAAATATTGTCCGAAAATGGTGTTTTTGGCCTGCAGCTGAAAGAAGAAGAGGTGCCGAAAAGGGGGCGTGGTCCACCCACTGGGTGCCGCCCTGGCAGCTCAAGGTCCCTCCCTCCGCCTCTACTCGCAGAGCAGCGTTCTCCCTGTGTCACAGAGCTGAATTCTGCAGGCGGCCGTAGTAACAATGTCCCGCCTCCTCTGATAGACGGCACACTGATCCAATGCCGGGACATTGTTACTGCTCCTGGGAAATTCAAATCCAGCTCCGTGACACAGCGGGAGATCTTCGCTCTGATCTGGACACTTGCTCAGAGGCTGCATTTGATGGACACCGGAGAGGCTTCATCGATCTCTTGTATCAGGTCTGCTAGAAGTGCACCAAAAGGAGATTTTGCTAATACTATTAGCAGTGCGTTTTAAGTAATAGATTGCAGACATGATACAAGAGATGGTTAGAGACTGCAGACTGCATTTTTCTTGAACTTTTCTTACACTAAAAAGGTGCCAATAATAAATTCATAGTAATTTAAATTGATATATTAAAAAGTCAAATATGCAATTTTTTAACTATATATATATATTTTATTTTTTTTAAATAATTGTCATTTTACAGCATCCTTCATTTTCAGCACCAAAATTTCCATTCTGTGCACCCCTAGTTATAACCCGTCAGTTTTATTTTTTTACCATCTGTGTCGGATTGGGGAGATATACCTTCACATCCTGTCCCATAGCCAAAACAGGGAGTTAGTGGAAATCCCTGCAAATTAGGGGAATCCCTTGGGGACCCCCAGGTCACCAGAACTAGTGTCCCCATTGGAAGATTTCCCCTCTATTACTTTTCTGGGGACAAACCAACATTTGGAGTTTCTTTTACTTTCAATTATAAAGGTAAATGGAACAAATGGAGACGGTTAATCGTCCCAACAGGGGCACAGACAGCCATAAATACTGACAGGGGTTCTTATCCCTTGCCACTCCATCCAACGCTTAAAAAAACAAAAAACAAAACCAAAAAAAAAACAAAACAAAAAAACTAACAAAAAAAAACAAACAAAAAAAACAAACAAAAAAAAACTAACAAAAAAACAAACAAAAAAAACTAACAAAAAAAAACAAACAAAAAAAACAAACAAAAAAAAACTAACAAAAAAACAAACAAAAAAAACAAAAAAAAAAACAAAAACAAAAAAAAAAAAAATTGCCTTTAGTTATACTTTAATAGTTCATGGCATCAGTGCACTGCAGCAGATTTTGGATGGACTTTTATTTACTTATTTATATCAGTATATGAAACGTTCTAGTAAATGTAAATTGTATGGTGCTAAAATGGCTAGGAAAATAAGGAAATATGGTGGAAAATGTAAGGGGGGGGGGGAAGTAATAAAGAGTCACAAGGCTAAAAGTACAAAATCGTTGACAGTCACTGAAAATGCTGTATAAATTACAAAAAGTTGTCTGCAGCGGCCTCGTAAAGTGGTGGATTCACTTGGTATCTGAAAAAAGAACAAGAGACCAGGAGCGCCGCCAACTAAGTGTAGATACGTCAATGTCCTTTATTGACACATGTACACTTAGTTGGTGGTGCTACTTGTTTTTTTTTGTTCTTTTTACGATACATTTTGCACATTAACACTTGAATTTATGTTAATCGTTTGTTTATTAGGTATGAATTTAGAGCTATTAATTTCACCCAAAGCAACATTACAGGCCGTCCTCCCATGCCGTGGTGCCTAGGTACAGATCCCAAGTTTTTACTGAAAGTGCATCGATCTGGATGAACAGCTTCCATTGTTGTATTAGAAGATAATAAAGAGGGGATTGAAGAATCTGAATTAATAAACTATTATAATAAAATAGGTAAACTAGGCATGACGGAGGAGGTCCATCACCTAAGGACACTAACAAAAACCTGAAGACACATGGAGTGGAGTATGCAAACAGGGAAAGCCCAGGGGCGTGTCCAAGAATTTCCCAGTGTCCAATCACCTGCGGATAGCAGCCTATAGCCCAGGGTCTATGAATATCTATCTTGTGTCCTGTACAGCACAATTAAGATTTTAATTTTTACATTTTAATCTCTCTAACACCTGATTGGGTATTTCACGCGGTTCACCATATTTACCAATACTCACTTTGTACATGAACAGCATTGTACTATACAAATGAACCAAGATGACTGTTCTAAATAAGGTGCCTGTTATATATACATTTTTAAGAGTTTGACCCTTATTTATCTAAAAACAAAATCTGTACCCAAATATAAAAGGTTTATCAAGAAATAAAAAAAATGAAATTTTGCAATACAAAGAAAATGTATTTTTTTGTTCTATCCCCACCTAGCTTATCAGTGTGTGTGTGTTTTTTTAATATGTTTTATTGCTTTAAAATATAAAAAAGTGAGAATTTTGAGTTAAACGCTCAAAAAAAAAACAAAAAAAAAAAACAAGGCAGCATTTTACAGCATAAAGTGTGGTTCAGTGTACTGTTCACCTTTTTACATAAATACAGAAAAATAACTTATTAAAAAAAATAAGATAAAAGTTGCCTTCTGCATGAGAGGTTTTGTACTCTTGGAAGGATGTTTCCACCTGGGACGTCTCCAAGATGTTTTAAGGGTACAAAAAAAATAGGAATAAAATTTAAATGAGTCTTGAGCTTTCAAGGAACTGGATGAGAACTTGATAGACAAAGTTGTACTGTGCGATGGTCTGGATCATGAACATTCTTTGTTCTCTGAGATAATTTAGCATCACTGGGATTTCAATTTTCTGTTGAAGGAAAAAAAAAAATGGCCAGAGCAGTTAGACACAAGGATCCATTAGAAAATCAGCTACTTGGTTTGCAATCTGCATACAATTCAATACAAACTCTCATCCTTTCTAAACTACTGCAATATTGGTTATCTAGAAGGATATACATGCCTCCTGCATGTATACTTATCTGCCAAATGTCTTCCCTCTGTCTGCTATGAGACCCGAAAAACTGCAGATTCTGTGGGTGGGTCTGTTTTCCAGGGCTCAGTGGGTGGAGTCGTGATGTCAGACTCTCCGCCCACCTCTACAGTCCCCTTATCAACATGCATTTTCTCCTGTGTATTTCTTACACTGAACTTCTACTATGATCACCAACATCCAATCAAAACCCAGAAAAGTCCCCACATGACTTCAGCATGCCAAATCATGCTGAGGTGTGGAACAGCAAATCCTTGCAGAGCTGCTGAAAAAAAGGAGTGGGGGAGGGAAATAAAAAAGAATGCATGTCTTAGGCTAGTGCACGAGATATGTAAATCGCATGTCAACCACAGCAAGGGGGAAGAACGGACAAAGATTTCACAGTTTGTCCGTTTTATTTCACTGAAAAAAAAAGATATGAGGATTGCTCAGAGCTGGATTACCAGCATCCAACCCTCGATCAGCGCTCTCAGTCAATGGCAGAGAGCGCTGATGGGAGTGTGTGGGGCGGGAGCGGGGGGGTATCCCCCTGTCAGAACACATCAGCTCAAAGGAGGAGATTGTTGAACTAACCCCGCAAGTTTTTTTTTCATGCAACCCACTGGGTTGCACAAAAAACAACTCAAGTGTGTACCCGGCTTTACTGTGGGTGCGACTAATCAGCTGTAATTTGCAGCATCAGAGCAAAGAGAATTTCCACATTCAGTGCTGTAAAGCTGAATTACAGGTATGGTTTTTTTCCCCAGTTACAGCTTGGACCAATGTGGGTATGCATATGCCATACGTGTTGGAGGCAACAATCTATGTAGTAGTCACCACTACTACTATGATCGCCGCCGTCTTCTGGCGCGATCACCGCTGTCTCCCAAATCCTGTGCCAAGCAGCTTTCCTGATACATAGTGATGTGACCACAGGGGTTGCATGACTGGCAGGGGCATTCACAGAATACCTTGCATTCTTCTCAATGAATGTAAGATGTTTTTTCTGATTGGACAAGATGGCGATCGTGATGTAATCTCCATGCCTTTACATCTCGTCCAATGAAAAAAATGCAAGGTGTTCTATGAATTGCACTTGTGCTAAGTGACTGATCCCTGACAGTTGCTCAGCCCGGGACATGGAAGATGGCAGCAAGCCTCCTTCAACAGGGATCCCACAGGTAATGTCATATGCATACTTACATTGGTCCAAGCCAGACTATGGCAACTGCAAAAATAAAAAGATATTTGGAATTTGTCTTTAGTTTTGGATAAATGGGGAGAGGTTACAGTGGAAGTAAACCCTGTTCTTGAACTTATTCCTACAGGAAATGCTATAATAAGGCTTACCTGTAGGTACAGTGAATATCTCCTAAACCTACACGGTTTAGAAGATATTCACACAGCATGCAGCCGGTGACGTCACTGGCACATGCATACCGTGGTGAACTTCACTTCATAGTTTGCACTGGTGAGGTGACCATTGTCATTGAGACAAAAAGTGAGGAGGAAGCGCTAAATTTTAGTGTTGTCATCAGAACAAAAAGTGAGGAGAAATCTTCCAATGGGGACACCTGTTGTGTTGAGAACTGTTAGAGCATTTCCTTTAATTTAAAGTTATTTCCTCTCACATCCTGTTCCGTTCTGTCACATCAATTGGTCAAAGTGGTCACGTACCAGCATGACACCAATCAGAATCACTGATCCATCACAAAAGAAGAGCAGGGCTTTCAAAATTTCTGGACTGGCTGTGTGGGCAATTACAGCTAATCACCCATTGAGGTAAGTGCAGCGGGGACTGGGTGCAGATTGAGGGTGTTGGTTCACCTTTTCATTTTTGTGAAAAGACAAAATAACACTTTAATTTGGCAGGTAAATTGCAGAGCTAAATTATCAGGCCTCATGCACACAGGACGTTTTAATGTTATAAAAACACCAGTAGCTTTGCAGTTTTCAATAGCCTTTTTTAGAATTTTAGCGTTTAAAAAAAAAAAAAATTCAATGGATCAAAAATGTTTTTGAGGATTTATCCACGTTTATCAGCGTTACAGCGTTTTTACAGCTGAAAAACGTCTCTCAGAATCCACTAGTTTTTTACTTTTTTATTATTACTGCTCAAAAACACCACTGCCCAAAACTGCTGATAACAGCCTATGTGTGCATGGACACATAGGATAACATGGAGAGTTTAAGGACTGTAGAAAAATTGTCTACAGCCAAAAACAGCAGCTGTAAAAACGTCCAGTGTGCATGAGGCCTCAATGTCTCCTTTAGCAACAAAATAGGATTTTTTGCACTCACCAGAAGATCCTTTTCTTGGGAATCTATAGAGCAGAGGTGCTCAACCTGTGGCCCTCAAAGCCCTCTAATGTGGCCCATGACCTTAAACCAGAGAAACGCATGCCCATGCTCTGAGATGGTGGGTTGGCAAGGCCATATTGCGATCAAGGGGATCCACCATCCCAGAGCATCAGAGCGCATGGAGCCGATACAGGTAGCAAAAGAAGCAGGAAGCCACGAAGAAGCAAGAGCTACATTAGCCGATGCTTCCTCTGTAGTGCCGGATTCTGTCCCAGGCAGAATGATACAGAGTTCACTTTGTGTGGGACCTTTCTAGCAGCCTGGAAAGCGATGCCAGCAGAAGCTGGAAGAGGATAAGAAGGTTGGCCTGATAATCATCACATACACTGCACTTATAATTATCACTTAAAAAAGGGTTATTAGGCTGCTTGCACATTGATCTGCAGGTGCAGCACAGTGCGCCAGCAGCTTTCCTACAGGTTAGCTGCACTGAGCCATAGACTTCTATTATATCCTGCAGGTTTGGTGTGTTTTCAAAAATGTACTACACCCACAAATGTAATAAAATCAATGGCTCAGTGCAGCTAACCCGCAGGTGCACTGTGCCGTACCTGCAGTTTAGGAAAACCGCAGTGCATCAGTGTAAAAGCAGCCTTATAGGGGGCTGTGGACAGTAAGAGCTTGTTTACATTTGAATTTTGGTGGCGGTTAAAGTTCATTGTGGCTCACGACCAGTTACCAAATCATTTAAGTGGCCCTCTTTCTTCAAAAAGGTTGAGCACCCATGCTTTAGCGCAATGCAGGAAGTCTAAAACGTTATACTGCTCCCTCTGTGGGCTGCCCGCCCACCTGAAGGACCTTATGCCTGAACCTGGCATTAGATAAGGCAGTAGCATCCACCTGGTAGAACTTAGAGAACATGGAAACTGAAGAGCAGGCTGCTGCCCTGCAAGTTTGGCAAACAGTTGCTTGATGCTGAAAAGCCTAAGTGCTCACAGTACCAGTGAAGCTTGTCTTGACAAGAAAGGGTGGAACCTGACTGTTGAGACCATAAGCTAGAGATAGTGGAATGAGAAGCCGGAGCATCCCTCCGGGGTCAAAATAAGAGAAACAGTTTTACTTATTAAAGGAGCGGTAGCTGACAGTCTCCAACAGAAAAGCTGTGAGGAGTCAAGGTAGAACTGGAGGTTGGCATAGATCTTGTTGCCGGGCCCTCACATTCAACTGTTGCCATAAGCATTCTTGACATGAATACAGTACCTTCATATTACATGGAATGCATAGTGTGGTTCTAATGAATTGAAAGGCCTACTTACCTCATTGTTTTCCAAACACCGCATCATCAGCTCGGTCAGGATGACCACTCCAGTTCTTCCAACACCAGCACTACAATGAACCAATACTGGAGGATTGCAGTGGCTGCTACTGTCCAGCATGCTGTTAGCGTGGCGACGGACTGACTGGATCTCTTCTAGATACGCTATAGAATGCGAGAATAAATTATTAAAGCAGTAAAAACAAGGCTGTGAAATGCCAATAGTTGTTTATTAAATCTTACATAAAAATCCTTGGACCTCTTCAGGACAGCCATGATCTGGCCAGTCAGTAAACTGCAAATGCCACACGGTTCTCTCTTGCCCAGACATGAGGTGTTTGATCTTTAGCCCAGTCGTCGCATAGCAGCCGGAATCAGTGCGAAAGTTGGTGGTCACTTTGAATTTCCCATATGTAGCCGAGTTATGCCTGGATCCCAACTTGGGCCAGTAACGGTGACTCTTGGCTCTTCCTTCCTCCTGTAGAGTACATTAATTATGGTCACCAACCATAAATACCCAATCAATAAAGAATTCTGGTGTATCAAAAGCCAAAACATATTTGTTGATTTGAATAGAGTAGAGAAGGCCAAAGCCCCTTGTCAAGGTTTTATTGCGGTCTTTCTTTGTACTGGGGAGATTTGCCCTCTATTTGTCCTGGTGACCATCACCAGGTGGGAAGATCTGACATTTTTAGTTGTCACCAGCACAGGAAGAGAGGAAAATCTTTCAACAGGGACACTGGTTCTTGTCACAATTGTGTACTTTGAAGAAAATTCCTTCAAGTTCTTGCGTCTCTTGACGATGAAGTGAAGATACCATCTCAAACTTGCTCATCCATGTCTTTATGGACCTTGCTTTGTGCACTGGTGTGCAGTCATGTTGGAACAGGAGGGGGCCATCTCCAAACTGTTCCCACAAAGTTGGGAGCATGAAATTGTCCAAAATGTCTTGGTATGCTGACGCCTTAAGAGTTCCCTTCACTGGAACCAAGGAGCCAAGCCCAACCCCTGAAAACCAATCCCACACCATAATCCCCCCTCCACCAAATGATTTGGACAAGTACACAAAGCAAGGTCTATAAAGACATGAATGAACAAGTTTGGGGTGGAGGAACTTGACTGGTCAGTTCTGTCCTCAAGCCAATAGAACAACTTTTGGGATGAATTAGATTGGAGATTGCGAGCCAGTCCTTCTCGGCCAACATCAGTGCCTGACCTCACAAATGCACTTCTGGAAGAATAGTCAAACATTTCCATAGACACACTCCTAAACCTTGTGAAAAGCCTTCCCAGAAGAGCTGAAGCTGTTAAAGCTGCAAAGGGTGGGCCAACTTAATATTGAACCCTATGGACAAATGCCCTGTACACACGGTCAGACATTCCGATGACAAAATCGTCTTGCATACACACGGTTGCACAAAGTTGTCAGAAAATCTGATTGTTCAAAACGAGGCGACGTAAACCACGTACAATGGGACTATAAAGAGGCCAGTAGCCAATAGCTTTTGTCTCGTAATTTATTCTGAGCATGTGTGACACTTTGTCGGAATTGTATACACACGATCAGAATTTAAAAGATTGGATTTTGTTGTCGGAAAATTTTAGATCCAGCTCTCAAACTCTGTGTGTCGAAAATTCCGATGGAAAAAGTCAGATGGAGCCCATACACAATTGGAATTTCCGACAACACAGTCCGATCGTACATTTTTTGTCGGAAAGTTTGACCGTGTGTACAGGGCACAAGACTGGGATTCACATTTTCTGCAACATTGATATTTTTACTGGTCATTCTAGTTTCTCTGCAGCTTCAAAATTATACATTTTCTGCTCACCATACAGAAGAGGCTTTCCAGATTTAATATCAGTCAAAAGATTATTTAGTTTTCACAGTTTATTTTTTTCGGATAATGTGGCTGCCAATGCATTTAAACCCTCCTCGCTTGTTTAGAACTCCCATCACCCATGATTAAGCTCCGGGGGGGCACAGAGAAACGTGTTGGGGGCATGGCCTGGCTAGAGCCTGGGCTAAGGCTGCCATTCATCCTTTCACACAGGTCTGCTTTATGAAGTGCGACTCGCAGATATTTTTTCTGCCACAAGGGATTTTTTTCATTTAGTTTCATAGGAAACCATGGGGTTCAACCCTTTGTCAATTTTTTATTGCCATGTCTCTGTTGAGGAGATTTACCCTCTATTTGCCCTGGTGACCACTGTTGGGGAAAACCCCAAAATTTGGAGTTGTCACCAGAGCAAGAGGTGAGAAAAAAAAAAACAGGTAATGGGGACACCTCTTTATATGATAGCTCTTTGAGATAGGGATTCTAACTTTGGAGAGATTTCCCATTGCATCTCCAAGACAGGAAATGAAGGGTAATCCCCCCCAGTGGGACACGGGCAGCAAAAAATAAATAAAAAATAAATTACACAATAGGGATTTTAACCTCTTCCTTTTCTATCTAAAAAGTTTTGGCTTTACATGCAATATCAGCAACATCACTTGCATTATGAAAAAGCATACTTGCTAGTACAACAGAACAATAAAATATACTGTATATGAAGCTAGAAACACAAGAGACGTTTCGCGATGGTAGCCCTGCTATGAATCCTGAGAGGCTGGTGACTTAAAGGCCACGGTACTGGTACAACAATTCCTGCAGACCCCATCCCAAGCTGCATGGAAAGCACTCCCTGTTTAACTTGGCGCTCCATGAAAGAAGCAGTGAGCGCCGTGGTACCGTCACAGCTGATAAGGGTTGTGAAATGGAATTCCGACCACCACCAGCCGGCACCGTGACACAAGTGACATAACTGCAGCAGGAAACACAGCTTGGGGCCGGAGCAGAGATAGGATTGTTGTGTTTGGAATCACCCTCTGTAATGTCCAGAAGAATTCCACAAAAAACTTATAAGATTAGAACCTTTGAAGCTGAAAAGAAAAGCGTTTGCTCATATAACATTAATTTCCAACAAAAGCCAAAAATAACATAAAAATAAATAGACTATTAAAAGATATTAAGAGATAAAACCAGCTTTGATGCTTTATTCAGAGTTTTACCCCCTTATTACTTTTTTCTGCAACTAGATGTCCTCATTCTGATGCCCAGCACCATTTAACTCTCTTCCCTTTGAGCTCAAGTCATCCTGGAGACTCTCCAGTCTGTGACTGAACTGTGAAAGAAGAAGCAGCACAGTGATGAGCTCATGTGTCACTCTGCTCGCTCCTCCTATCTGCATGAACCCGACAGCACATGAACTGATTAGCTCCTTGTGCTGCTTCCTCCTCTCACACTCCAGCTCTGCTTTACAGGGACTGCAAGAGGCTGATCCCAGCTGAAACCAGCTTTATGTAAGGGATACGTAAATATGTTTATGAAAACATCCCTTGTAATAGGAATAGGGCATGACAGGTCCTCTTTTTCTATAAAGTAGATATTTGCCAGCACACCAAGGATTGGTACAAAGTGGCGTCCAAACAGGTAGTTCATTGCATGATCACAAGACAAGAAAGGTGCAATGTTTTGGAGTGACGCAGGACCCCTTCATCAAGCATTCGATAAGATCACATGGCTGATGAAGGGGTCCAGCATGACTCAGAAACGTTGCACCTTTCTTGTGTGGCGATCATGCAATAAACTACCCATTTGGACACCACTTTGTGCCAATCCCTGGTGTGCTGGCAAATATCTACTTTGTGACTTGAACCAGTATCCAGCTGGTTGTTGCTGCAGCACCCAAATCTTGACAGCTTATACCAGGAATGTGTGTGATGGGAATATGAAGTATTACTATTTTTCTATAAGACCCCACATCTATGCTGAAAAGCCTGGAGATCTATATAAAAAAAAAAAAAACGGCAGTGTTTACATCTGCCGGCCCCCGGAAGTGATGTCATAACGTCACTTCCGGCATCCGGGGGTCATAGGGATGGCCGGTGACCATCTGGTCTGCGGTCAGCTCTATGGGAAACCGCTGCTGGATACATACTCCAGCTCCCTGATAGCATGGGCAATCCGGGAGAAGTGGCAGGGGGGGGGGGGGGTGTAGCTGCTATGATGGCATCTACTTTGCAGGGAATCACCTGCTGACAAAAAAGATATCTGAATGATGCCTGCAGTCCAGGACGTCATGTGATGTCCTACGGGCGGAAAGTGGTTAAATTCATAATAATTTTTTATTTTATTTTTTTAAACTGTCATTTTCGGTTTTAGCCAAGTGCAACCTGAATTTTTGGCTTTGGCACCAACATTTCCATTCGTTGCACCTCTACTGGAAATGATGTCACATGACTGCATTGCTAAAACAAAATGTTGCTCACACAGACGAAAAAAAATGAATTGTGGACATACACCTAAACATGAGACAAAAGCACTTACATCTTCAGCAGTCACCATGGCGATTACATTCACACCCTGCTCCCACACCATCTGCCAGAAATCATGGAAGGTTTGAGGTAGAGGACCCTGGGTGGCGATGTAGTGCCATTCTTTATCACCTACCACCGCCTGTGTAACATGGAAGACATGGAAATTAGGAGTTTGCACAGCGTTTGTCACATCTCAAGAATAAAATGTGTTACGTTTTAGATGAGTTCCACAGATACAAAACCTTTTAGTCCAACTTCAGCCAAAATATAATTTTTTTTCTGGATAGAGAAAGGAGGGGGGTTAGCGTCTGTCAGGTTTTTATTGCCCTTTACAACCCTACCAGATAGAACTGCCTTCACTTCCTGACTTCTTTCCCTAGATAACAGTGAAAACAGACAGGGGTTCTATTATTTCCAACTCAAAACTTTAAATATCTTTGGTTGGCGTTACCAAGTGAATTTTAATACTGATGTTGTAACAGTTTGCAGTCTGCACCATTTTCCCATTACCCCCTGCACAGGTGAGATCAGAATGAGTAAGGGAGGTTTCTAATACAAGTCAAACTGGCTCATCTGAGATGTATAATGTTACACATTTAACATGCTTTCAGGCATTGGGTGCTGCCAGGGGAAGTTCAGCCAGCTTGCAGGAGAAAGAGAATGAAGGAGAAACATTTCAGGAAAGAAAGGGGCACAGGAAGCTTTGAAACTGGTTACCTCATACCCTTATGCTGTATAGCATGGCATGTCCTTCACAAGAGTGGTGTGGTAAAAGATGGCATTTTGGCAGGTACGACATACCACATATATAGACCATTGCCTTGAACTCCATTTTATTGGTTTTAACCCATTTCCACTCACAATCCACCATGTAACCTTCCTCAGTACAATGCCGTGCGCTGAGGACACGTTACCAATCATCCTGCCTTTGACAGCCACCAGCTGACACTGTGCATGGCTGGTGGCTATCAATCCTGGCCATCACTAACAGCTTTGCTACCTACTGATAAGGAACCAAATCACAGATGGGATCATTAAGTCAGCTATGATATATGAGGTCATATGCAAGCTGAGTCCTTCATTCAGAAAATGTATTAATTACTTGCCTACAGGGCACTTTTACCCCCTTCCTGCCCAGACCAATTTTCAGCTTTCAGCGCTGTCACACTTTGAATAACAATTGCTCCGGTCATGCAACACCGTACCCAAATGAAATTTTCAGCACTTTTTTTTACACAAATAGACCGTTTTTTTGGTGGTATTTAATCATCACTGGGTTTTCAATTTTTGCTAATTAAAAAAAAAAAAAGACAGGAAAAATTAAAAATAAAATAAAAAAAAGTTATAGTTTGTTATAAAATTTTGCAAAACAGGTCATTTTTCTCTTTCAATGATGTGCGCTGATGGGGCTGCACTGATGGGTACTGATAGGTGGCACTGATGGGTGACACTAATGAGTAGGCAGCACTGGTGGGGACTGCACTGATTATTAGTGCCCTGATTATCAGTGTATATGTCCCTTTAACAGAAGTTCATCAATCACAGAGTGTGCCACAGGGGGTGCACGGGCAGCACGATCACAGGAGAACATCATAAGATGGCCTCCTGGCAAAGTAAACCTGCGCTGTAGCCGTCATTCAGCTATAGTGTGGGTCGGAAGTGGTTAAAGAGGCTATGGTACACCAGCTATGGTACATTTTCACATAGGTTGGTCCAGTATGGACCAATGTAATTATCTAAAATACCATACCTGGCCAATGTCCCTGGGGACTGGAAATCACTGAAGTAACACCACTACGCTAGCGAACTCCACTTGCTTCAAAGTCCCATGACGAGTGGCCAGGCTGATGTATTGAGAACACATAGGGTCAGCCACTCAGCACGGGACACCATTCAGATTATGCTTGCCATTTTCTGAATGAATGCACATTGTTCTCTAACTGGATGAAGTGGAGAGCATGACATCACTGCTCTCCCTCTCCACCTTGTCCAATCCAAAAACCAGACCTGGAATTCATCTTTAACCTTCCAGTACAAAAGCAATCCAACTAAAACACAGCAAACCAACATTAACAAGCCCCCTAAAACATTGTAGAGGCCACTGCTGCCTAAATATAGTATTGTGCCTTTCTTTAAAATTGTAATTGCTTGATACAATTATAGCATTAAAAAAAAAAAATGTTGTCATTATATTTCAGTCTGGAAGGTACCACACCTTTGGATACTTCAGAGGAGATTCTTTTAACTCGCTGGAAGCAGCAGCAGAGTACTGTGTTAGTCATCAACAAAGTGGACGTTTGTGTTTAGGGTAATATCACTTATTGGCTGAAGAAGATTCCAAGAGCCAATAAATGTCAACACCCTAAATCCCGATGTCTACTCATTCCATTCAAAATAGGACTGCCTGTGAATGTATGCAAGCACTGGGGTTGATTTACTAAAACCAGAGAGTGTACAATCTGCTGCAGCTGTGCATGGTAGTCAATTAGCTTCTAACTTCAGCTTGTTCAATAAAGCTTTAACAAAAAACCTTGATGCCGATGCAGGTTTCTATGCAGAGCTGCAGCAGATTTTGCATGGTCCAGTTTTAGTACGTCAACCCCACAGAGTCAGCCTATACACACATCCACATCAAATATACCTTATGTTACCTTTATATGTGATGCATTGATGTAGCCGGTGTGGTTCTCTTTGGTGGGAACAAGCTCTACACGGTTTTCCTCATAAGGAAGAACTTCACGTACTCGGTTGCGTTCTACATTTTCAGGTAATGCAGCTGTGGTGAAAACGCCATCCGCCTTTCTCTTTGGAATCTGTTCATATTCTGTAAACACCATCCCCTCCTCCAGCTTCCTCCTCAAGGCCTTACACTGCAAAGAACAGACCACAAAGCACGATGAGTCAGATGGTAAGAATGACACAGCTTATCCAGTTAAAAGATAAAATGCTATATAGAGTCCTTGAGGAATAATACAATAACTAGAAGTCCATGACATTGCTGAGGTACCTCAAGTCCTAATGGGTGACGTAACTCATACACAAACAGTCTAAGACTTCATGAGGGAACTTACTTTACAAGCCTGCAAGTAAAAAATTATACTTAAACCCCCCTCCCCCCCCCAAAAAAACGAATATATTGGAGCTCACCAGCCCTTAGATGTGGTGGTCGTATTCGTTTTCAACATCTCTGCCCTTAAGGTTATTTCCCCTGATGAAGTCACGTGACCCATGACGTAACACATAGGGCAGAGTCTAAGGATCACGGACCTGAAGTAAGGGTGTATTACACACATTGAGACGTCCCTGTACTCTTATCAAAATACTACTACACTATTGGAGGCAACATTCTCCCCTTTCTTTAAATGTCCCTGATGCAAGATAATATGTCAGTTTGTATATGAGATTATCTTAAAGGGACCAATACCAATCATTATACAGTGTCCTGTGAATGAATGGACTACAACGACCATCAGTTGGCTTGTAGATCTCAATAAACTACCACAGTGTTGTTGAGTGCTCTGGTAGTTCATTGATTCTTCCTGGCCGTGTGAAAAAAAAAAAAAATGAAAAAAAAGACTGAAGTTTGAAAAAAAATAAAATAATTTCTGTTATAGAATTTTCCAATAAAATAATTGTTCATAAATTTTAGCCATAATGTATTCTGCTACATTTCTTTGTTGAAAATACCCCAAACCAGTGTATATTATTTAGTCTGTAGTAAAGTTACGAGTCTACAAACTATGGTATACATGAAATACTGAAAATGTATCAATCCTGATGTACTGACGACCCATCTCATTTCTTGAGGCCCAAAAATGCCAGGACAATACAAATACCTCCAAATGACTCCTTTTTGGAAAGTAGACAGTCCAAGGTATTTATTAAGAGGCATGGCGGGTTTTTTAAAGTTGTAATTTTTTGTCATTATTTTCTGGAAAATTAAGCAAATAAAAAAAAAATATATACATTTTTAAAATACAAATACATTTTTTTTTTTTACATACTGCCAACAGTTCAGTACAGCAACATCATATAACTGGTGTGGTGGTGATCAAGGACACTGACTGGTGATAGTACGAAAAAAAAAAAAAAAAAAGATATAATATATATATATATATATATATATATATATATATATATATATATATATATATATATATATATATATATATATATATATATTTTACACTGTGTTTTAGAGCAATACAATGTTACCATAGAACATTGTAGTACTCTGGGAAAGTGATCGGGATTTCTTTTTTTGTTTACACGATTGCTTATAGCAGTGAATTTCATTGCTTTAAAGTGGTTGAAAACCCTTACAAACCACTTTGACCTACAGGTAAGCCTAGATTAAGACTTACCTATAGGTCCAAGAAATATCTCCTAAACCTACATGGTTTAGGAGATATTTACTAAAAGATAGTGACAGCTGTCTACAGCGCATGTGACGTAGACAGCGGTGCGCAGGCGCACTATCGCCGTTAGCGGCATGCCGCTGCTAGCGGCGATATGCCGTCAGTGGCGGCATGCGCGGGAGTGACATCATCGCTGCTCTGGCGCTGTGAGTGGCCAGAGCAGCGATACCCGGAAGAAGATGGACGCTCTGGACTACAGGGGACAGCGGTGACATCGCTGGCTCCTGTGTCAGGTAAGTGACACATAATGGGCTACTATGCGATGCATAGTAGTCCATTATGCTTTACCTTTGCAGGGAGACAGAGGAAGTAAACCCATCAGGGTTTACTTCCTCTTTAAGTAAGCATTTTACTGAATGAAACAGATTCAGTTTTTGTTGTGATTAGCCAGAGCTAATCACATGGTATAGATGGGTTGCGATTGGACCTGTCTGTACCATGTGATCACATTGACCAATCACAGCTAGCAACACAATTGTATATAATGGATGGCATGAAAGGAAGCCATCCATTGTTTATAACTGCCATGTGATCTGCTGTGATTGGTCACAGCGGTCACATGATACTGCCAGCGAACTGGTACACTGATCCCATGGACACAGCCAGTGACAGATCGCGCCGCTGTGTGGGGCCATTTGAAAGGATGTCATATGACGTCCACTCAGGAGCAATGTATTAAGCTTTGACGAAAAAAAAAACTGAAAGCTGATTTTTTTTTTCTATGCAGATGCCCCAGATTTTGCACTCTCCAGTTTTAGTAAATCAACCTCATAGTGCAGGTGTCATATAGAAGAGCGGTTTGGCATGTCAACATCAAATCCCAGCATTTTTGGGTGCCTGAGAGGCACAGGTGCAGCTTCCAGCCCCGCTGCCAGCAGCCCATCTAAATCAATGAAAGACTGAAATACGAGGCAGCTGGATGCTGTACTGAGTGGTACTTGCGTCTAGGGCTGTATGCGTTTAGAGATGCATGCCCTGAATGCAGGAATTCTGTGCTTGGGACAGAAGTCCCTGAAACGTATATAGCCCAAAATGCGAGCACCGCTTGGTGCAATGTCCAGCCACCATGTATTTCAGTCTAAGAGAGGCTACTGACACCTCAGGTGCCCAAAAAACACCAGAATTTGTCAAAATGATCATGTGCTTGAGGCCTAAAGCTGGAAAATGTTTGTCTGAAGGGGGCAATGCTTTTTTTATTTTAACTTTCCTACACATTTGACTGCTTGAGCAGTTGGCCCCAGCTGCCCAACGATCAGCACACAAACAAGGTGAACGTTCAGAGTCAGGAGGTTAAATTCACACACATTTCCCTTTGTATTCAGAGCAGGCAGACAAAGCTGAAGAGAAAACAGTCTTACCCTCTCATCGACTGGCACCATCACAGTGTCATTCTGCCTGTCCTCGGGCAAAGGAATTCTGGAAACAGACAGTCCATTCAGCGCTGCCAACATCAAGGGTCTCTTCTGAGTTTCCAAGGCTGCCATCTCCTGCTTTTGTAAATTCTTTTGGCAAGAAAAGACATGTTTTCATCTTTTATCAGCCGTGCCAGCAAATATTGGAATGTTTCTAATCCTAAAATCAACAAAACGCCAAGCCAAGTAGTGCTGGCGCAGATGATCCAAAGCAGAACACTTAGAAAATGATATAAAACTTATTTACAACTTCCTTTTAGAATAATATTGTCACACACAAAAAAAAAAAAAAAAAAAAAAAAAAAAAAAAAAAAAAGCTCAGGAAGGACATGAAGCCTAAAGTAAAACTCGATTGAAATAATAATAAAAAAAAACAATTAAGTGTATACATTAAGGCTGTGGAAATTAAAGATTAATTCCACGATTAATCGCTTAATTTTGATTGATCAAAATTCTTTTGATCGGTACTCACCTCTCCTTCCGGGTCTTCAGGGAGTTCCGTCGGAGATCCGGTGATGTCACGGATATCAATGTCACTGAACTCCTCCCCCCTTCCCCAAGTGCCTCCGTCTGCTAACGAAGGGAAGGGGGGAGGAGTCCGGTGACGTTGAAGTTCTGATTGAACGTAACGCACATGGGGGAGGAGCTACGCATGACGTCACCTGCTGCTGCCCTACGGAACTAACAATTGTCGGCTTTACATGCTGTGTTTTTATCATCTTTATGTGAGTAGTTTGTGTTTGAACACAAAAATTAAATCTTATACTTAAGTGGTGAGCACTTCGATCTTTTATTTCTACCCATGACCTGGCATCCTTGCTGAGATCTGAGAAGACGTGAGAGAAGTTTATGGTCCGTTTTAACCCTTTTGATACCCGCTTGCATGACCACCTGTTTGCTCAGGGGTCCATGCCATAAGGTGAGAGTGATTAGTTAGATCGGAGGTGGAGGGATTGTCATGCTACTGTGGAAAAAAAGGACTTACGTCAGTGCTACAGTTTGAATTTAAAATGTATTTGTGTGAACTTAAGTCATGGATTGTGGAAACTAACTACATAGTTAGTTAGTTAGTAAGGTTGAATAAAAGACAACAGTCCATCAAGTTCAACCTGAGTGAGTGTCTACAATTGTCCCCATCCCTGTACATTACACATTTATATCGGTCCCTACCCTCAAGGAGCCCACAATCCAAGATCCCCATTCATATACTAGGGCCACCCGGAGGAAACCCACAGGCACAGGGAGAACATGCAAACTCCAGGCAGGTAGTGCTGTGGTTGGGATTCGAACCAGTGACTGTTTTTACTGCTAGGTGAGAGTGCTACCCACTACACCACAGTGCGGCCCCAACTAGCGTCGGCTGACTGTATATAGTGTATACCACTTTACCACTGACTAATCCAGAGTTGCAATGCAAGGATATCAGCTAAAAGTAGTTGAATCTGTATGTGCGTTATAATTAATAAAAATTAGTTGATTAAAAAAAATAAAAAATAAATCGATTAATCAAACCTGAAAAATGTAATCAGTAACAGCCCTAGTATAAATATAACAGATATAATGTGAAGGGTGGCAAATTATCAAGGTACCTTTATAGATCTGGGGCCAAACATCCTCTGGGTGCTTTTAAATTGTTTTTGTTTTTGGCAGGTTTGACTTGTATATGTAGTCCATAAATAGGAACATTCAGGCGATATGAGATTTCATGGTTTGCACCTGATATTATAGCAGTATTAAACCAAAAGCAAACATTTATTATACTGCAGCTTATCAATCTCTAGATGTGATGGCTGTATTTGTTTTCTTTTTTTAGGCTTTTTTTCCTTTATTTTCAGCTGGTAATCCAGCCAGTAAGTCTGTTTTTCAACAGAACAAACTCTCATGCAAAACCACTTTAAAATATAAAATGCTTGATTGTGCTTTTCTGCTCCAGAGACACAACAGGTCAAGTATGAGGAAACCACTCGAAGGGAGGCGATGTCCCCTCTTAGCCATTTGCCCCTGGAACAGGTTTCCCCATTGGAAAACTTCCACTTCTCTCCTGTTCCTGTGACAACATTTTGGATTTTGCATCACTGACTGATCCAAAGACAAAAGTCATCGGGGCGACAGAAAAGGTGAACTACCACCAAACAGGAGGAGGACACAAACCAGAGTTTCAATACTTCCTCATTCTATACAAAACTAAAAAAAGAAATGTTGGTTTTACTTACACTTTAAGGCTGCATTCACACTTGGTCGCATTAAAAACGCTGACGGAATCGAGTGTTCCTGCCCAATTTTTCACGAAAGTGTCAAAATGTGCTGGCATTGCCATTATTTCTTAATGGCATGCCAAACACGGTCCAATTTTGGCCTTTTTGTTGCATGAAAACTGTGCCAAGATGCGGGCCACCAATTGCACCTGGCTCAGTGGCAAGATTTGGTAGATTCTTTTGTCTGCCATATACGCAACGCACTGAAACACTTCCAAAAACACATGTAGAAATGCCTAGTGTGAATGTGGCCTATGGCTAGATTCACACTTGTGCATTGTGGTAACTCACAAAAAAAAGCAATGGGCCTCTAAAAAGGTTTTAAACACCTTGTTACTATGTATGATATGTAATTATGTAGGCATATAGGCAGCCATATTCCCTCTTTAGATACTTATGAACCAGTCTCTGCTTTATACACAATGGTTGAGTCTTACTGCTGCTCTTCCCAAGGCATGCCTATTAAGTCAGCTGATCCCTTGAATACAATGCACTCCCAGTGTAGTAGTTATATTTTCTCAACAGTTGTAGACAGACTAGAGAGAGAAAGTTTAAGCGATTGAGCATTTCCTTTAGATCTCAATGCCTAACTCATGGGTGCCCAACTTGTGGCCCTCCAGCTGTTGCAAAACTACAAGTCCTAGGAGGCATTGCTAGGCTGAAAGTTACAAGCTTGACTCCCACAGGAATGATGGGACTTGTAGTTCTGCAGCAGCTGGAGGGCTACAGTTTAAGCACCCATGCATAATGGACCTATGGTGGAAACTTTGGCAGTGGGAGCTGAAGGCCAACGTAAACTAAAGGACACAGAGCAGAATATCAAAATGGTGGATCAAATGGGAGGAAATACTAAATCTGCTTTAAACCAGGTCCCATCACCCAAATCCATTTGAGAATTTTGTTTTAACAAGTAATCATTAATATTTTTTGTTACATACCCTCATCATGATCTCCCTTTCAACTATGGCATCCTCTGCAGAAAACATCTCCGAGACTGGCCGCTCCTTCACTGGCTCCTTCTTGACCCTCTCCTTTACACTGCTGAGATCAGGCTCTGAAAGTGATGGCCCCAGAGAGGTCCCATTGATTGGCCCTGGCTCATGTCTGGACATACACACAGTCTGTGATTGCCGGGGGCTCATGGCCCTGGCCCGTGCTATGGCAGCTGATATAGTAGGTTGGTCATTTCTCAGTGCTCCATTGCTGACACTTTTTCTTGGACCTGGATATTCAGGTGGTGGCTTATTTGGTATTCGAGCCAGGGCAGCCTGGAGCTGGGCATTATATGAAATGAAGGAAGTGTGAGGCACAGATTTGTGCAGATCATCTTCCTCTTCACTGTCGCTGCTGTGGATCAACATGGTGGCATCCGAGATGTTCTTTGTGTGGTGGTACACTGGCATCTGCTGTACTTCATGAGCCTTTTGCTCCTCTGTGTGTAACTGCTCTCTTAAGGTATTCCTACGTGGCAATGGTGCATTCAATGACTTTAAAGCCATCGCTTCCATCCCTCTCACCATGTGGCTCATAACTTCAAAACTGTGACGTTTGTTTATGACCGGATGGTGTTTATGAGGTTTTAAGGGCTCGCTGACCTCTTGAAGAGACTGGCGGACCACTGGAGAACTGTCTTCTTGGAAAGTTTTTACAGACTGCTGGACTTTTCTGGCCACCAGGTCTGGGCTACTGGCACTGACACGCTTGTGGCGGTGACTTGCCAGGTCAGGAGTACTGCTAGCAGGTCTAGGTGGTGGGTAGGGAGGAGGAGGTCGAGATAAAAAGTTTCTGAACAAGTGGGCTGCACTGAAAGTTTGAGGTGGTACATTGGCAAGTTCAGGTGTGCTGACGGTATGAGAAATCGACTTGGCTTTAGTAGGATTTGAAGCAGTTTGGTTCACTGGCATTTGTTCTGGTGGGTTGATGGGCTTGTTTCCAAAATGAGACTGATGTCCATAAGAGGCCATGTAAGTAGGTCTTTCCTGAATCTCAGGCTGGCTATAAACCAGATTCTCCCGATGCCTATAAGCATGCGTATTTCCAATATTAAGGTTTCGTAGGGACTGACTCTGGCTATCAGGTGGATGAACACTCCGGTTCATTTGCCTCATTACAGTGTCATAGTCCGGCGTTTGCCGATAAGAAGGCAAGATAATGGCACTGTGTCTGCACTTAGGGATGTAGTCAGACCTCATGATGTCATTTCCGGTGATGCTAAGGTTAGAGGACATAGGGGAGGCCTGGATGAAGGTCTGTGAATGGTTCAGCGAGTTCATGCTATGGGCACTGGAAACACTACCGTTTGGCACAGTACCATTCATAAAATTGAGTTCCATGTATCTATCCAGACTGTTCTGAGACCTGAAATTAAAGGTTTCCTCGTTCATGTGGAATATGCTGTCTGCAAGGAGAAAAATATGTCAGGACTGATAATATGAGTTACGGCAAAAGGATATAGTAAGTGGAGACATAGAAAATCATCACAACTATGTGGGCATATGCGATATCCTATTACAAAATCATGGGCATTATTCTCCACTTCCAGGTCATGCCTTTTCTGGCGCTTCTTATATAGATGTAACAATCAGTATTTTTTGCTCTAAAATTACTTAGAACCTTCAAACATTATATATTTTTTAAAGCAAAGGACCTAGAGAAAAAGTTAGTTTGTTCTGCAATTTATTACGTCACATGGTATTTGAGAAGTAGTTATTTTTTGGGAAAAAATACACTTTTTGGAATTTTAATGGAAAAAAATACAATACATAGCCCCATTTTAGGAAAATATAAAAGATGTTACTCAGAGTAAATAGATACCAAACATTTCACACTTTAAAATTGCATACGCCTGTGCAATGGTGACAAATAACGTAAATTTTACTACCCATAAGCGACACTTTAAAGAGGAAGTAAACTTCCTTTACTGACTTTTACCTACAAGCTTACGTATAGGTAGTGTAAAGATCTCGTAAACATGCACCATTTAGGAGATATTTACAATACATGCACCCAGTGACATCACTGGTGCATACGCTCTGAACACCCAACCATGCCGTGCCTTCAGAGCCCTGTGCCACGAACAGCGGCTCCCACGCGCATGTGCGGGAGTAACATCTTCGTGGCTCCGGCCAGTTACAGAGCCGGAGACCGTGATGCCGGAAGCAAGATGGGTAAACATTGAAGCCCCTGCAGCGCTGGCATTGCGGTGCTGGAACAGCTTTGTTTTCAGGCAAGTTTCACATAATCTGCTAGTATGTGATTATACTAGCAGATTATGACTTTACCGTCCAGCAGTATATCTGAAAAGTGTGAACGCCAATCTATCACATAAAATACCAATAAAATACAATTTACATTTTTGGTTGTAACATGACAAAATGTCGAAAATTTCAAGGGGTATGAATACTTTTTCAAGGCAATGTATATAATGTTTTTTCTTTTCCTGTAACGGTCTCTGAAAGCTGACAATTACAGTATTGAACAGAGGCATAGCTTCAGGCTGCAGGCTTATCAATCATAGCTGATATATTGATCTCATCATCAGAAACTACTTTGGCTGGTTCCGGATGGTTGGTGAGAAACTGGTGCATACCAAATCTGGTGCAGCTTTACATAGGAACCAATCAGCTTCCAGGTTTTATTGCAAGCTTAACCATTTGCAGACCAGGCTTTTTCTGACACTTTTTGTTTCCAAGTTTAACCTCTTCCCATCCACGCTATAGTCGAATGACGGCCACAGCACGGACCTACTTTGCCAGGAGGGAGTCAATAGATGTCCTCCCATGCTCGAGCGGCCTGCGTGCCCACAGCAGGACACACACAGCGCACTGATCAGCAAGTCGATGAGACTCGGCTGATCGCAGATCGGGGTAAGGTGTCAGCCAATGACAGCTGATCATGTGATGTAAACAGAGCCAGTAATCGGCTATTTTTTCTCCTCACACCGAGAAGGGGGGGGGAAAAAAAAGCAGATCACTGGCGGCTGTCAGAGGGACATTGGCCCCGACCAAGGAGAGCAGCCGCGGAGTCATCTGTGCCTACCTATCAATGTCACCAATCAGTGCCTCATCACCAGTGTTGCCCATCAGTGCCTATTTGCAAAATTTTATAACAAACTATGAAATGATTTTTTATTTTTTTTTAATTTTCCATTGCAAGTGGTTAAATCAGTATTTTTTGCCAGAAAATAACTTAAAGCAGGCAGTAAATCCGCTGACTTTTTTTTTTTTACACCTGGGAAAAGGCATAATGAGCTAGTATGGACCGCATACTAGCTCATTATGAAATACTTACCTTAGAACGAGGCGCCGGCATCTCACTCGGTCCACGACGAGGGAGCCGACATGTTCCCTCAGCGTGTCTTCCGGGTATCTGAGTGGCCGGAGCCGCGATGTCATCACTGCCGCGCATGCACGTGGGAGTTCTCTTCCCGGCAGGGTCTGGCTTCTTCCGGACTTTCAGCCGAGAAGTCAGCGGCTCATTGCGAGGGGAATATATCCTAAACCGTACAGGTTTAGGAGATATTCTTTTTACCTACAGGTAAGCCTTATTATAGGCTTACCTGTAGGTCAAAGTGAAAAATGTAACTATACAACCACTTTAACATACTTTTTTTTTTTTTTTAGCAGAGACCCTAGGGAATAAAATGGCGATTGTTGAATTTTGTCACAATATTTGTGCAGAGGTCTTGCAAACACAATTTTTTGGGAAAAATACACTTTAGCCACTTCAATGCTGTACCCAAAATTTTTAGCATTTTATTCCCACAAACAGAGCTTTCTTTTGGTGGAATTTGATCACCTCTGCATTTTTTATTTTTTGCTAAACAAATTAAAGACTGAAATTTTTGAAAAAAAAAAAAAAAGTTTTTCTTTGCTTCGGTTATAAAATTTGTTTCTCCTTCACTGACAGGCACTAATATGCAGCACTGATAGGCGGCACTAATGGGTATGGATAGGTGGCACTGATGGGCACTAATAGGCATCTGTGAAGGGCACCGACATGCATTACTGATGGGCACTGATTGGCATTTTGTTGGGCTCCTCTGATGGGGGCTGCGCTGATTATGATCACAGACCTCCCCTCTGTCAGGAGATCCACCGATTACCATCACTTCCTGGTTACTGCTGTGATTGGTCACAGCTGATCACGTGGGTTAAGAGCCTACGTCGTAGGCTCTTTACCACAATCGGAGATGCGGTGTGTCAGTGCGACACACAGAACCACCAATCGCCACGCTGCACGTCATATGACGCCCAGTCAGGATAATGGAGCCACCTTGCAGACATCAATCTGCAATAGGGCAGGCGACAAGTGGTTAATGTATAACAAATTAAAAAAAAATAAACCACAATAGTTACCCCATTTTTTTGTATAATGTGAAAGGTAATGTTACGTCGAATAAATAGATACCAAACATGTCACGATTTAAAATTGTGCAAGCTCGTGGAATGGCGAAAAACGAAATCTCATATTTTTTTTTGATCTTTCGCTATATTATATATATATATATATATATATATATATCCAGCCTGGACCGGAAGTGATGTCATGATGTCACCCCGGTCATCCAAGGCCATTGATCAAATAGTATTGACTCAATGATTAGCTATGGGAACAGCCAGCCGAACTGGCAGAAACGGTAAGAGGCGGGAGGCGGCGTCGCGCTCCCCCCATGAGTCACATGGTCCGGTTTTATGAGAAAGCCGGCCGCCTGCTGAAAAAAATGGTACTGGGGTTATGGCTGATATCTTCAAACCACTTGCAAACTGTCGGGTGTGTGTGTACATATGTGTGTGTGTACATATATACATGCACATATATTTAATATATATATATATATATATATATATATATATATACACACACACACACACACATATACACACATATACACACACACACACATATACACACACACATACATACATATATGTTGGAAAGTGGCAAGTGCAGTAATTGATCAAGAGATATTAAAAGTAAAAATTTTCCAACTGCATCATACCTACCTTCAGAAATGAATGTTTCATTCCCCTGAATGTGTCTTGGAGGTAATATAGTTGCTTGTTGTCTTGACTATGTAATACAGAAATAAACATTAGCAAGAAACAGGAAGATATAAAAAATGGGAAGGGACAGAATTATAGAGCAAAAATGAGAAAAAGTAAAAAGAAAATAAAGGAATAATAAAGTTCAATAAGGATGTACAAGAAATCACTCACCATGGAAGACCGGCTCCATGTTGGCGGACGCCTGACGGTAGGTGGCGTGCTGGGCTGCCTAAAAAACAAAGCTATGCATTAATTCCACGTGTCTATTACCCCTGCTCTACTTCACTTCTCACAGACCAGGTGTCAGTGCAGCCAATAAGATGCTGGAGCAAAGATACCGCACATACGCCCTCTTCGGTGCTTGTTGTGCGTCCCTCGCCCCCCAGTAGTCAGTAGTGAGCACGGATTGTAAAAGGTGCCCCGTTGGCAGTAATCTCTAGTTGTGTCAGGTAACACTGCCCCATGTTAAGGCTGCCTCCTGCAGATCAACACTTTAAAAGCAGTATGTGAATTCTGTCTTTTACTTTTGCTTCCTGTATCCAATGGTGTAACAGGATCCTGATTGGTCGAGGAAAGGATAGCACTGCGAGTTAGGCCGCGTACACACGCGGGGACTGTTCGCTCAACTTTGTTCGTCAAACAGTCCGCTCAAAATTAGCATGGACGAACTTGGCCACACACGACGAACGAACAGTCCGCTGAAACCGTGCGCGATGACGTGAACGGCACGTACGACGGGACTAGAAAACGACGTCCTATACACTGCAATGCAACCTTCGGCGTATAAATTCTTTCTGAGCATGCGCGGAACTTAGTTTGACGAACAAGCCTACACACGCGGGGACTGTCCGCTCAAACCAAGTTTCAGCGGACAGTTTTTCGGAAATTCCGAAAAACTTTGTTCAGCAGACTGTTCGCTGAAACTGTCCGCTGAAAGCCCACACACGAGCGGACTGTCCGCTGAAACACTGTTCAGCGGACAAAGTTGAGCGAACAGTCCCCGCGTGTGTACGCGGCCTTAGGGTTATATTACATTGTACAGTACTGTAAAACTGAAAATGCTTGCAGGAGGGGAGACTATAGGGACAACCTTTCAGTGTGCTGCTGCTAATTCAAAGTCCAACCACAAGGCTGCAGACAAGTAAAGTGGTATAAAACCCAAACTAAAATGTAACATGCATCTTTCCACTACTACTGCCCCTCTTTCTCCCCCCCCCCCCCCCCCCCCGCTTTTATCTTCTTTCTATTGTCCCTTATCTGGGGGTATGACTTTGGTATTAATAAGATGGATGAATCTGTGTTTTTTCGCTCTGATATGTGTTATACCTTGCATCTGTGCTATATAGTATTTCTTGTACTACTTGTATTTGCTTTGCTCTATCACTAATAAAGACCAACCCTTTTTGTTAAAAAAAATGTAACATGCAGCTTACCAATCATTAGATGTGGTAGCTGCAATTTTTTTTCACCTGGTGATCTGGCCAGTAACAAACCTCTAGTATTCGAGGGCTTTCACACCGAGCCACCCCCGGCAGTGTGGCAGTGTGAAAGGGGTCTTAGAGGTCTCCCACTCTAGAGCACAGGGGGCACGTTTGGACAGCAGCATTGTCAGTCTTGGAGGAGGGGAGTATTAGACAGACTAACAGATTTAGATACAATGAACAAATTTAAAGCGGAATTCCACCCAAAAATGGAACTTCTGCTTTTCGGAATCCTCCCCCCCCCCCTCTGATGTCACATTTGGCACCTTTCAGGGGGGAGGGGGGAGCAGATACATGTCTAATACACACAGAGACACACAGGTCACAGAAGACAGCAGGGACCAGTGGGTTCGCGCAGCGCGAGTCGTGCATGCTTAGTAGGAAACCAGGAAGTGAAGCTGCAGGGCTTCACTTCCCGATTCCCTTACCGAAGATGGCGGCACCTCAACCCGAGAGCAGAGGGACGGGTCGGCTTTGTGTGCTGACATCGCAGTCACCCTGGACAGGGGAGTGTCCTTATTTCAAAAAAGTCAGCAGCTGCAGTATTTGTAGTTGCGGACGTTAAAATTAAAAAATCAGGCGGAACTCCGCTTTAAGCCAAATTCCAGCTAACACTTTGCAAGCAGTTACAGTAAAAAAAAAAAGTTATTTTATATTTTGGCATAAAGGTTTTACATTAAAAAAAACATTCTGCTGGAGAGCTGATGAAAAACCTAAAAAAAAAAAAAAAAAAAATGCAGTCATCACATCGAAGAATTGGTAAGCTGCAATATCATCAAAAAGTTTATTTCTGTAATTCAATTCAAAAAGCGGAACTTCTATACAACATAAATGCATTACACACAGGGTGATATATTTCAAGCATTTCTTTCTTTTCATTTTGATGATTATTGCTTACAGCTAGAGAAAACACAAAATGCAGTATCTCAGAAAGTTTAAATATTACATAAGACCAATCAAAAAAAAAGATTTTTAATACAGAAATGTTGGCTTACTGAAAAGTATGTCCATGTATAGTATAGTATGCACTCAATACTTGGTCAGGACTCCTTTTTCCTGAATTACAGCATCAATGAGGCACGGGACAATCAGCCTGCAGCCCAGGTTGCCTTTAATAGCGGCCTTCAGCTCGTCTGCATTGTTGGGTCTGGCGTCTCTCATCTTTCTCTTCACAATACCCCACAGATTCTCTATGGGGTTTAGGTCAGGCGAGTTTGCAGGCCAATCAAGCACAGTGATACCATGATCATTAAACCAGGTATTGGTAGTTTCGGCAGTGTGGGCAGATCCTGCTGGAAAATTAAATCAGCATCTCCATAAAGCTGGTCAGCAGAGGGAAGCTTGAAGTGCTCTAGAAATTCTTGGTATAGAGCTGTGCTGACTTTGGACTTGATAATACACAGTGGACCAACACCAGGAGATAACATGGCTCCCCAAATCATCACTGACTGTGGAAACTGGAAACTTCACACGGGACCTCCTGTAACTTGTGCCTCTCCACTCTCCCTACAGATAGGACCTCGATTTCCCTCTGCAAAATTTGCTTTCATCCAAAAAGAGGAATTTGGAGCACTGAGCAACAGTCCAGTCCTTTTTCTCTTTAGCCCAGGTAAGATTTCTGACGTCTCTGGTTCAGGAGTGGCTTGACACAAGCACTGCGACAGTTGTAGCCCATGTCCTGGATATGTCTGAGTGCGGTGATGATGATATTAAAATTTTTAGAGATGCACCTGTACAAACTCCAGTGGAGGGCAGAGACTTGGCTGGCTATATGGTATATCTGAATCACAAGACTAGCTATACAGAATTATATAGCAGGCAAGACATTGGTGTTTATTTAACCGGTTCCCGACCAGCGCACGCCGATGTACGTCGACAGAATGGCACGGGCAGGCATATTGGCATACAGGTACGTCCAAACTTCAATGCCGCCCTGCCATCGGGAGTGCGCCGGCGGCGGCACGCTCCCGCGCTGGTCGGGACCCCCGTGAGTCCGGTCGCGGGACCTGCGGACTCGATCGCCGCGGGCATACCCGCGATCGTCTCACGGGACGGCTGAATGGAGGAAATGCCGTGTAAACAGCATTTCTCCATTCTGCCTAGCAACTAGTGACGCCGATCTCTGCTCCATGTGATTGGAGCAGAGATCAGTGTTCACTAAATGAAAGCCCAACCCCCCCACAGTTAGTAACACACCCCTAGGAACACTTAACCCCTACATTGCCACCCACTGGTTAACCCCTTCACTGCCAGTGTCATTTACACAGGAATCACTGCATTTATATAGCAGTGATTACTGTATAAATGACAAGGGTCCCAAAAATGTGTCAAAAATGTACGATGGGTCCTCCACAATGTCGCAGTCACAATAAAAATCGCTGATCGCCGCCATTACTAGTAAAAAAATAAATAATAAAAAAGTATTAATAAAAATGCTATAAAACTATCCCTATTTTGTAAATGCTATAACTTTTGCGCAAACCAATCAATCGCTTATTGCGATTTTTTTTACCAAAAATATGTAGAAGAATACGTATCGGCCTAAACTGAGGGAAATTTTTTATTTTTTTTTATATATATATTTTTGGGGGATATTTATTATAATAAAAAGTAAAAAATAATGAGTTTTTTTCAAAATTGTCGCTCTATTTTTGTTTATAGCGCAAAAAGCGCAATCTTTTTACATTAAGTCCCCCTTCACACTGGGGCAGTTTGTAGGTGCTACAGCACTAAAAATAGCACCTGCTTTTGCGATCAGTGTTTGCCAATCGAGGGGCGTGACCGGATGTGCAAGATGGAGTGAGTGAGAGATGTGAGACGCCGTGTGTGACTCTCTCCCAGACCCCCTTGATGAGAGCCTGGAGCGCTTAGTGCCTCGGTCGGACGTAGCGTGCGGTGGGCTGGAGCTGTACATTGAAGCTGGACGGGAGGAGGAGTGACAGCGCATTATTGTACGATCGTGCCGAGCCCTCGGAGATCCACGCTTACTTCCGGGTCTTGAACCCCAGCGAGTACGGCCAAAGAAGCACGAGTACCCCCGACCAAGCCGAACGCTTTTGAACCCTGCCGAAGAGACGCCGCACACTGTGGACACCAAGAGGCCCTCCCGCTCTCCAGTAAGCCGCGATAGGAGGAAGGAGGTAAGCGGCAGGATTGCGGGGGGGGGGGAAGAAGGCGGAGGTGTGAGGGGCATAGCAGGTGGAGGTCTGGCAGAGCAAGTTGTGGACATAGCGATGCCTGAGAACTGGTAACAAGTAAACAAGAGGGCGCCGGCCGGGGGTGAGAAGGACCTATAGCTTTTGTCCCCTGGAATTCATTGATTCGTTTTGTGCTCTAAGACGAACGAATGATAACCCAGGCAGTATAAGCAAAGAAGTACCTGCTGTAAAAACGAACGTCTGTAAGCAACGAACCAGGAAGTCTGTGATATGTGAATGGAGTGCTTGTGGACTGACTAACTATAAGATAAGATCAGTATCGCATTTATTGATTAACTGAGGGATGGTGGCTGCTCTAAAAATCAATTGGTTGAACGGTATCTGAACTAAGTGTGTGCAAATAAATGTCTGCTGTGAAGCATTAAAACAGGAAGTTTTGGTGATACATGAAGTGAATACTGGAGAACTGGTTATAAGATACGGTTAATATTGCACTAAGTAATCAACTGAGCGAGGGGCGGCTGGGTTAAAAAGTTAAAAATATATTAAAATACGATATATCCAGGACTGTTCTGTGGAAGGGGGTGAGAAAAGGAAATTAAGATGCAGCACTTGCGCTCTGCAAAGGAAAAAGGGGAAAAAAGTTCGCAACAGTCTACCACAGCAGCTAAATTAGAACAATATGCTCATAACCCTGCACAGTCATCACAGACCCCTCCAAAAAAAGGGCAGACAAAGGGGCAGCATGGAGAAATATCTGAAAGGAAAAGCATGGGTCAATCGAACATTAACATTAATACACAGGCCGGAGCAGTGTCCAAATGCCCAGTTAATAAAAAAGCGGGTGCAGGGGAACAGAATATGGAGATCACAACGGGTGACTCTCCTCCGGTTGAAAAAGAGCCAACAATTAAGGATGTGTTATTGGCCGTAAACGCATGTAACATCTCACTGAAAGAACTCTGTAATCAAATGAAGGGAGTGAAGGAAGATCTAATGCTGGTAAGGCAAGACCTACAGAAAGTGGTGGAAAGGACGACAGAACTTGAGTTAAGGACCAGCAGATTGGAAGACGATACAACATTCCTAATTAAAGAAATAGAAAGCCTGAAGGAGCAGTTCGGCGGATATAGAACAAGAATGGACGAAATGGAAAATAGGCTCAGGAGGGACAATGTGCGAGTAGTGGGACTTCCGGAAAAAAGTGAGGGTGTAAACCCTGCTGAATTTATGGAGCATCTTCTGGTTGAACTGTTTGGGAGGGATGTTTTTTCAACAGCGTTCTCAATAGAGAGGGCGCATAGGGTACCCTTTTGAGCACCATTGGAGGGGGGCCGTCCTAGGCCATTATTAATGAAGTTATTGAACTATAAAGATAAAGTGGTATTATTACGGAAGGCAAGGGAAATGGGGAATGTATTGTATAAGGGTGTTAGAATTTCATTATATTCTGATTTTTCCCCAGAACTTCAGAGAAAAAGGGTAGAGTTCCTCCAGGTGAAACGCAGGTTACAGAAGCTCAGGGTGCCGTATGCTCTGCTTTATCCTGCAAAGTTACGGATTAATGCACTAGGGCATACTCAGGTTTTTAGTTCCCCGATAGAAGTGGAAAAATGGATAGAAGAAAATAAAGAAAAGTTGTAGTTGCTGGGGTTTCTAGTACTGAGTGGGATGGGAAGATAGAAGGAGAGGGGGGGGATGAAGTATGTGTGTTTTTTTTTTTTTTTTTTTTTTTTTTTTTTTTTTGGGTGTGTGCTGTCTGTGTCTGTGGGAGGGAGGTAATACACGGCGAGCGCACTAGGTGAGGGTGGTAAATAGGTTGTGAAGAGAGTGGTATAAGGTCACTAATAGCCCCTAGGGTAACACCTAGGAAGGTGGGGGAGGGGCGGGAGGGAGGTAGAAAGGGGGGAGAGGGGGTGGGTGTAGTAGGGAAAATAGGGGGGAGGTCGAAGGGGGAAAAAAAATATAAGTATGCACTAATAAATGTAGTACAGGAAATAATTCAAAGCAAAAAAGGACACAAACTGTGGGGTGGTAAAACTAGGGGTGGTAAAAAACAAGGAAAATTTATTGATCACAAGGGGGAAAATGGTAATAAACGATCATACAGTATAATGTATATTCAAAGACACATAACATACGAGTTAATGGTGACGCCTAATAAATTTGTTATTATACAAGGGAGTAATATATGGGGAGTGTGGTATAAGGTAATAAAAGAAGTTAGAGGGGAGTTGGTGGGTACTGGGAGACAAATGGTTCTCAATAGTGTCATCAGTAGACTGGTTATTTCGCTCTCTTTCTTTACTACCTTAGGTTTTTCTTTTTTTTTCTTTTTCTCCTCTATATTTGTTTATGGCTATGCAGGATGGTAAAATTAAGATAGGCTCCTGGAATGTGAGGGGTCTGGGGACGCGGCTGAAACAAAAAGCTGTGCTATCCTTGTTGGAGGGATGTGGAGTAGAGTTGCTCTGCATACAGGAGACCCATTTAAATAGAGATACAATATACCGGCTGCAGAGCAGAAAATATCAATTTCAATATCACTCTGTTTATTCGACATATAGCAGAGGGGTGAGTGTCTTGGTAAAAACGGGGGTGAATTTTGTATGCAAACGGGTTAGCCTGGATGAAAAAGGCAGATACATTTTCTTACAGTGCCTAATTGAAAATAGAGAATGTATGCTGGCAAACATCTACATCCCTCCACCATTTAAAATGGAAGTGCTTTTTAAATTACAGGAATTTTTAGTGGGGATAGATGGTGTCCCTATAATAATAGTAGGGGATTTCAACACGGTATTGGATATTAAAATTGATAGATTCCCAGAAAAAACACTGGCGGAACCAGCTTGGCAGGGGAGGTTGGGACAGTACCTGGAAGAAGTAGGACTACGGGATTTATGGAGAACTGGGAACCCGGGAGTTCGGCAGTATAGTTGCTACTCGTCCACACATACTACGTTATCCAGGATTGATATGATACTGGGGAATGACCTGGCCTTACAAATGGTGGAAAAGGTTGAATATCAGCCCAGGGGGATTTCAGATCATTCCCCAGTGACAGCAGTATTAAAAATGAGAGAACGAAAGGTACAGAGGTTGTGGAAAGTGAACCCGCTCTGGCTAGAACTGATAAAAAAAAGAGACAGAAGAATGCCCTGAGAGAATTCAGTGGGAATTAAAAGAATTTCTAAAAAATAACCGGGGTACAGTAACATCGGGGATCCTGTGGGACACTCTGAAAGCTTTCTTAAGGGGCCTTATGATCCAATCAATAGCAAAAATAAACAGGAAATCTAGGGAACAGGAGGTACAAATAGGGAGAGAAGTGTCAGAGGCTGAAAGAGAATTTATTAGTGACCCCACGCAGGGCAAAGAAAAAATCTGGTTAGATAAACAAGAAGAACTTAGGTTATTAGCCCTAAAGAAAGCAGAGATTCAGCATATGTTCCAACGCCAAGCCTCCTTCGCGGAAGGGGAAAGCGTGGGAAAAATGTTGGCACAACTGGTGAAGAATAACTCGGGTCCTTCCTCAATCTCGGCGATTAGGATATCTGAGGGAAAGGTTATAACAGAAACGGGGAGTATTTCCCAAGCATTTGAAGGATATTATAAAAACCTATATACTGCACAAAAAGTGGGGATGGATGAGCAAATGGAAGCATTTTTAGGTCAATTAGAGGTACCATGTTTGAAACAAGAAGAAAGAGAGGAACTGGAAGCCCCAATAACTTTGAAAGAACTTCAGGAAGCAGTTGCGAGTATGCCAAATCAGAAATCGCCTGGGCCGGATGGACTACCGATTGAAGTCTATAAAAACTTTGGCGAGATACTGATTCCTGAACTTCTGGAGATGTTAAGAGGAGCATATGGGGAGGGTAAACTGCCCCCATCAATGATGGAGGCGGTTATAACCCTGTTGTACAAAGAAGGGAAGGACGCCTTAGATGTTGCAGCGTATAGGCCAATCTCTCTCCTGTGTACTGATACAAAGATATTGGCCAAGGTATTAGCGACTAGGCTTAATCGAGTCATAGCAAGATTGGTCCATATGGACCAAACAGGGTTTATAGCCAACAGGTCAACGAGTATAAATATTAGAAGAGCCTTTTTGAACTTGCAGGTCCCAATGGATAACGATACTCCGGGTGCAGTGGTGGCATTGGATGTAAGGAAAGCATTTGATAGCGTAGAATGGGGATATATATGGAAAGTTTTGGAGAAATTTGGCCTGGGTCCTTCCTTTATAAGATGGATTAGGATGCTATATGACAAACCTAGTGCGAGACTAAAAATTATTAACGAGTTATCCGGGAAAATAGAGTTGGGGAGAGGGACGAGGCAGGGGTGCCCATTATCACCCCTGCTCTTTGCATTGGCCATAGAGCCCCTGGCATGTGCAATTAGAGCAAACCGGGATATTGTCGGCTTTGTAAGAAAAACTGGAGAGGAAAAAATCTCACTTTATGCAGACGATATCCTATTGTTCTTAGGGGATATGAGATACTCACTACCAAGGGCAATGGAACTGGTGCAAAGGTTTGGAGGCTTCACTGGGCTGGAGATAAATTGGGAAAAATCGGAATGTCTCCCTTTGGACCCAATTGGTCAGCAAACGGCCCTGGGAACCCCCCAAATGCCAATGGTGGATAAGTTGAAATATCTGGGAGTAACCTTGTCAAGGGATCCTAAGCAATATATAAGTTATAACTTAGTCCCATTACTGGCTAAGTTTAAACAAAAAATTGCTATATGGAAACGATTGCCTCTCTCGGTCGCTGGTAGATGCAATCTGATAAAAATGATATGGATGCCCCAACTTTTATACATATTACACAATGCCCCAATATGGATTAACAAAAGTTGGTTTGATAAAATCGAGATGCTGTTTAGGGAGCTAATATGGAGGGGAGGACAGGCTAGATTGAGATTGCGGATGCTTCAGCTACCGGGAGAGGAAGGAGGATTCGCGGTCCCTTACCCGGAGTGCTATTTTTGGACGTCCCAATTACAACAGCTAGGGGGGATCGATGAGAAGAACGGAGGAACCCCAAATGGGAGATTAGTATTAACAGGCTCCCCACATAGTACCCTGATCGAGACCCTGGAAGCGGACTCATTCCAGTGTAGATGTCCTACAGTAAAAATGATGTTAAAGCTATGGGGTACAGTTAAAAAAAAAATGGGATATAGTGAAATAACAAAGTATACGCCTCTATGGAACAATAAGAAGCTACAGGAAATATGGCGGGTTGGAAAAATTGCAGATTGGGAAAAATGTGGCATTGTAAGGCTAAGCCATCTATATGGCGGCAAGGGTATTAAATCTTTCGACCAGCTGCAAAGAGAATTTAAGATATCACAAAATTCATTCTATGCCTATATACAAGTGAGGCATGCTTTAAGGACCCAGTTTGGAAACCTGTTATTAACATGGGAGGAAATGCCCTTGCTATACCCAGTAGCACAAGCAGGACCCACTAAAGGATTAATATCTAAATTCTATGCCCAGCTGGGTGAACAGATTAATAGTGAGAGGAAAGGGAGGGTTGAGAAAGGGAAATGGGAGCAGGACCTAGGTAATATAACACGAGCACAGTGGAAAAATATCCTAGCGGCATGCCCAAAGGTCTCGGTCTCTCCTCCTCAGAGGATTTCCCATTTAATGGTAATTAATAGAACATACTATACTCCCCAGAAATTATTTAAATTTGGTAAGAGAACAGATGACTTTTGCCCCAGGTGTGGGGGGTCAGGGAATTTAATGCACATGCTTTGGAAATGTCCCAAATTATTTAGATACTGGGAAGGAGTGGTAAAGATAATAAGTAGGGTTTTTGGGACGGTAATAGAGTTAAATCCCATAGTGTGCATTTTAGGCTACAGAGAGGAGGAAGTAGAAAGGAAGGGAATAACAACGGCAATCCTAAGATGTTTATTTCAAGCTAGAAGGATGATAGCTAGGAGATGGCAATCAAAGCTACCCCCTACAGTAGAGGATTGGACAAGGGCGGTAAATGACTATCTATGTAAGGAGAGGGCAGTATATGCAAAACGAAATAACCTAAAGGAGTTTAATAGGAACTGGCGAGAGTGGATAGAAGTGATGCATACCCCAGTTTAAACCATGATAGGAAAGGGAAGAGGGGAGGGGGGATGGGTAATGGGAAGGAGTAGGGTAGGGTACATTAAAGGTTCGGGAATTATTATAACACATTTATGCTATACTGTAGGATAAAAGCACCAATATATATATAAGAGGGGAGGGGAGGGGGGGTGGGGTTGATAGAAGGGATGGGAGGGAGGGGTGGGGTTATAACAATAGGAAAAACGTAGGAATTGCAAAAATAGTGATGGTAGGTGAAGGGGGGATATGGTACTGTTTAGATAATGTGCTTTTGTTTTTTTTTGCTAATTATATGTGATGTATGGATGTATCTTCATGTCCCCCTTCCCTTCCTAGAACTCTAAAACTCAGATCTCGGAAGGGAAGAAAGAGGTATTTGAACCCTGGTAATGTTATTTTAAAATGTGGTCTGTATAAATGTGAAAATTTAATAAAGATTAATAATTAAAAAAAAAAAAAAAAAAAATAGCACCTGCAAAGCGCCCTAAAAGAGGAGCGGTGCGCTGGCACGACGGTAAAAAAAAAAACAAAAAAAAAAGTCCTGCTAGCAGCATCTTTGGAGCGGTGTATACATCGCTCCTGCCCATTGAAATTAATGGGGCAGTGCACCTATTCTGCCGGCAAAGCATTTCTGCAGCAGCACTTTGCGGTGGTTTTAACCTTTTCTCGGCTGCTAGCAGGGGGGTAAAACCGCCCCCACTAGCGGCCGAATACCTCCGCTAAAATTACAGTAAAGCGCCGCTAAAAATAGCACAGTTTTAACGCCGACGCCGCTCCCGCCCCAGTGTGAAAGGGGCCAGTTTCTTCACAAAAGTAAAAAATCAGTCAGCTCTGCGTGATGCATCTCCCAGCACAGTGGATGTCTACCAGTAACCAGCAGCTCTATCATGACCTTGCAGAAGAAACTTATGGTTTACTCTTATGAACAGTCAGCGCCGCTGGGGCTCTGCAATATGCCTGCTGTAAATATCCACTGTACTGGCAGATAGATCAGACAGCCCCATAGCGGTAATTGTTCATTCATGAGAGTAAAGAAACGGTCAATTTCAGAGAGGGGGCAGATGCTCAGTACTATGCTGTATTTACCCCCACTGAAATTCCTATTAAAATCGGGCTTCATACAGGGGTGGAGCTACAGCACAGCACTGACAGAATATGACATTCATTTTTTTTTTTGCACATTAATAGGACCATGTACTGTGTGTGATTGGTACTCCTGGGGGACTTCACAAAGATTTGTAACATGTAATGATACTTCTTTAACAGCTACTCAAAAAAGACAGTCACTTACTCTGTGCAAATTTTGTTCTCTTTGTAGAATTTCATCCGAGTGGCGAACAGCCGTGATATGTATTTGCTGTTTTCAATGTCGTCCTGTGGAAAAACATGGAAAGGAAATGTCACTGTCTGCAGCGCCAGTGTATTTGGGAAACAGACGGAGACAATGTGCCAGGCTATCACATTACTTTCAGCTCAAGAAAATAAACAAAGGCAAAAAAACAAAAAAACACAACATAAATAGGACAACAATACCCATCAAAAAACACCTGTCAGGACGCTCCTCTGAACAAACCTATCCTCGCCAGTAGGAAAACTCTGTTTTCTGAATACTGGATAGCCAAAAGTATAACGATACACCCCACCCCAAAATGAGGTGTTTTTCGTGAAAGGTACGGTTTAAGCAAGCCATAGACAGTTGAAAACCAAACGAAAATTCTTGTTGATCGTCAGATCCTTCATTTTTTGCATCAACAGTGTGCCAGCTGCATGGCCACTCATTAAAATTAGAAGAAAAGAGGTTTAACCTTAAAGCGGAGGTCCACCCTAAAATGGACCTTCTGCTCATTGGAATCCTCCCCCCCTCCGGCGCCACAATTGGCACCTTTCAGGGGGGAGGGGGGTGCAGTTACCTGGATAATCCAGGTAACTGCACCCACTTTCAGGATAGCTCTCTGCGGAAAGGGGCGTAGATTATGCCCCTTTCTGCAAGTGCCCACCCCTTTCCGCAAGTGCCCCGCTGCCTGCTGGGAAAACACACAGATCCCAGAGGCAGCGGGGACCATCCTTATTGCGCAGCGCGGCTCGCGAATGCGCAGTAGGGAACCGGGAAATGAAGCCGAAAGGCTCCATTTCCTGATTCCCATACCCAAGATGGCGGCGGCAGCACCCGAGAAACGATCTACAGATCGGCTTCGGGTGCCGACATCGCGGAGCGCGCTGGACAGGTAAGTGTCACCATTTTAAAAGTCAGCAGCTGCAATTTTTTCTAGCTGCTGGCTTTTAAAAAAAAAAAAAAAAAAAAACGCGGAGTCCCGGCGGACTCCCGCTTTAAACTACGTAGAGGGTTCTTTACTGTTGTAGCGGCAAGGATGTGGAATTCCCTTCCACAGGTGGTGGTCTCATCGGGGGGCATCAATAGCTTCAAGAAACTATTAGATAAGCACCTGAACGACCGCAACATACAGGGATATACAATGTAATACTGACATATAATCACACACATAGGTTGGACTTGTGTCTTTTTTCAACCTCACCTACTATGTAATTATGACACGCGGTTTTCATGCTACAATCAAAAGTGCCTGATCCAACATGCTGGACTTTTTTTATTTCTTTTTTAGATAAATGAAAAACAAAAATAATGGTCAGCACAAAGTTCAGGTTTCGACCCATCTATGGCAGGCCCTAGGCACCCCATACCATTATTTGTATTTTTTTTTGTTTAACCAGTGGGTTGAATGAAAAAAAATGATTTGATTCCCCCGTTCACATACTTGAGGTAGATGGGGAATCCTCCCGCTGTGTGTGTGCGCGCGCTCTGTGTGTGTGTGTGTGTGTGTGTGTGCGCTCTGTGTGTGTGTGTGTGTGCGCTCTGTGTGTGTGTGCGCGCGTGTGTGCGCGCTGTATGTGTGCGTGTGTGCGCGCTGTATGTGTGCGTGTGTGCGCGCTGTATGTGTGTGCGTGTGCGCGCGTGCTGTGTGCGTGTGTGCGCGCTGTGTGCGTGTGTGCGTGCGCGCGCTGTGTGTGTGCGCGCGCTGTGTGCGCGCGCGCTGTGTGTGTGCGTGTGCGTGCTGTGTGCGCGCTGTGTGTGCGTGTGCGCGCTGTGTGTGCGTGTGCGCGCTGTGTGTGTGTGTGCGCGCTGTGTGTGCGTGTGCGCGCTGTGTGTGCGTGTGCGCGCTGTGTGTGCGTGTGCGGGCTGTGTGTGCGTGTGCGGGCTGTGTGTGTGTGTGTGCGCGCGCGCTGTGTGTGTGTGCGCGCGCGCTGTGTGTGTGTGCGCGGGGGGGCTCCCTGCCGGCAGAATACAAAAATCAGCACGGTTGGCTATGGCCGGTGACGCAGATCAAGCAGCAAAGATCAGACAGAGCAGTTGTACAGAAGTCAATCAGTAGATCAACTTTTATACAACCTCCCTGCCAATATATGGATTGGAATTTGGCTGGTTCCTGCTGAACTGATCTATGTAATGGTCGGCTTTAATGGTATACATTAAAAAGACATTTTAGACAATTGTGCTCTTCCAACCTTGTGGTAACAGTTTGGGGAAGACCCTTTTCTGTTCCAGCATGACTGTACCCCTGTGCACAAAGCCAGCTCCATAAAGACATGGCTTGATCAGTTTGGTGTGGAGGAACCGAAGTGACCTGCATAGACGCCTGACCTCAACCCTACGGAACACATTTGGGATGAATTGGGATGATGAGTCAGGTCTTTTCATCCAGCATCAGTACCTGACTTTACAAAAAGTCTTTTGGCACCTGGGTAACCACCCTGCTCCCTCCTCCATTGCCCCATACACTCTTTTCCTCCTATCCTTGAGTCTTGCTTTATTTTAATCTCCTCTTCTACTCAATTCTTTGCATTGCATCACCCCCCACTTCCCTTCATCCATACCAGGACAACCTCACGCCTTTAAAGCAGCTCTTTCACAGACCTGGATTAGAGATGTTTCACAACGCAAAGTTTAGTGTTTCAGAATAATCTGTTACGTTAATTATTTCATTTCATCTTATTTGCCATGTTAGAATGACTCGTTTAGGAATTCGATTTGTATATTCGGATTCGCTTCATATAGTCGCTGTTGCAAATCGATTCGAATTTCTGAAGTTTTTTCAGAAGATTGGCTATAATCGTTTTAACGTGTTATTTCGGGGGATTACCTATGCACTCTGTTTGGGCTGGATGGAGGAGGATCCGTCAGAATCTTCGAATCATAATATAAGAAATGGAACAAAATTAAAGCGGGCCTTCAGTCATTTTTTCATCTTTCCATCGATTAAATCTTCTGCCCTTGTTGTTGTTTTAACTTTGGATAGTAAAACATTTTTTTCTGCCAATAAATACCTTATACAGCCCACTTCCTGTTTCTTAAAGTGGTGTTCCGCTTAAAAAAATAAAAAATTAAAAGTCAGCAGCTACAAATACTGCAGCTGCTGACTTAATAATCGGACACTTACTTGTCCCAGGGTCCAGAGATGTGGGGGATCGAAGCCCCGCTCGTCTCCCCCTCCGCACGACGGCACCGACATTGTAACTGTGGGTGCCCGGTTGTTTCTTCACAGCCAGGCACCCACTGTGCATGCGCAAGCGCTGCCGCGTGTTATGATTGGATGCGCAATCATCTGGGACCTGCGACGTGTCCCAGATGACTCACAAGAGGGAGGGGGCAGAGCTGATCTCCCTTCCTGCGCCCGAGGAAAGGGACGGCAAGAGCCCAGGCGCTGAAGGAGGCAGACTACGAGGGACCCCCTAGCAACAGGCATTTATAGGTGACTAAAAAAAACATTTTCTCCAAATATTTTTTTTTTTTTTTTTAGGGTCATTAGCCCAGTCTTATGACATCATGCACAGCTCTCTCTCACTCTTGTGAGAGTTTGCTAGGAACAAAGAGGGGGGATGAGTCATAAGAAGGCCAATGAGAGCTGCAGAGCTGGAGGTGTGCCTCTGTGTAAATCCATGTAAATCCAGGAAGTGAACAGTCAGCAGCTTCAGCTGCCCACAGTTAAAATGGTTGCAGCTAGACTCAGAGGAGGGCGATTCCTTCAGCATATTTGACAAGTACAGAATCACAGTATATATAAAATAATATGCAAAGTGGTTGGAGGGAAGCTTCAGAATGGCAAAGATGTTTTTATTACAAATTACATGAACAGACTGCAGTTCCTCTTTAATTTTGGATTGATTTGATAGGTTTTGATTCAAGGATTTTGATGTATCCACCTCCATCCAAACCAAACAATAAGTAGGAATGATCTTTTTTCACACTTGTACCTTATTGTATTTATTGCAATAAGTTTCCATTTCACATATAGTGCTTTTTTTTTATAATAATGAAAAATATTAATGCAACATAAAAACAAAATCGATCCAAATCAATTTGGATCATTTGTTATGTCATTATGTTATTTCAGATGCTTCAAGCATTAAAGGCCCAAACTATCGCATCCAGTCATCCGAATGAAATAAATACATTTGTTGTTTCGTTAAAATTTGTTTTGGATTTGTTGAATTTTGTGTCTATTGTGATCTGGAGATTCGGATACATCCCAATCTCCGAAAAGTGAATTTTCGGTTCGTAACAAAACAAATCGCACAAGTCTATGATGAATCCCTTTAACTCCAGACCTAGAAAAATGGTGAGTTGGATGGCGACGTATTCCATTAGAGACTGCGCCATCATTTGTGTTTTCATATTGTACCACGTGCCAATCCTCTGTATCCCATCTGTTTTTTTTTTTACATTGCTCAATAAACTCTTATTACTAAAACTCAGTGAATGGGAAAACTACAAGAACATTTGATTTTTGGTGGGAACAACCAGAAAACATTCTAAGCCTGCAATAGGAAAACGAATGCAGCCACCACATCTAAGGACTGGCAACCTGCAATATATACATTTTTTGTTCTTTGATTTGGATAGACTTTATTATTATCACACAAATACTTTTAAAGAGAATTACATTCAAGATTTCTGTTTTATGGAATCCTCAGACAGGAAGGTACTTTATCTGCAATAATACATATTTCAATTCAGAAAAAAAAAAAAAAAAGAAATCGGACAACAAAAAGGCGAATGTGGGAAGAGGCGATTGCGCACGTACCGTGTGAAAAAGGACGCTCTCTTCCTTTCTGTTCAGCTCCAGGACAATTGCAGACTTGTTGTGTGTGATATTCCCAATGTCATTCCACCTGCAGACAAGATTTCAGGTTAGCGCTGCCAAGACACACATTCCGACATTCCAGAGTCATGCCAGCGATATCTCTACCCCACCAGCCTCCAGCTTGGCAACGCTCACGCCTCTGATTGCCGCTAGGAGCCTTTCAAGAACTATTCATCTCGCTGGAGTTTGAAACATATCTCAGATGGACCGGGTCACAACATATAAATGTTCTTTTCATCCACTTGCTAGAGGGGAGATTAAACCAAAATATCCGTGTTTTGGTCTGAGAGTAGATAACAGGACCGGCTGGGGGGGACTTACTGCAGCATAAAAGGGGGTAGCTGTAGTTTGTCTTTATACAGGAAAAACATACCTACATTACAAAGCTGTATGGGTTTCTTAGAGAAGTAGGCTCCAAGTTGCTCCGGGCTCTGGATCATCTACAAGGCAACCTAGGCAGGAGCCTAGGGCAGGGGAAGGCAGACTTCCCCCATCCAGCTGTTGTGGAACTACAAAGAGCCAGGATGCATTACAAGGTTCTGATGGACACAAGCATGACTCCAAGAGGCAGAGGCATGATGGGACTTGTAGTTTGGCAAGGAGGAGTTTATTGGGCTTTTATAATAAAAACATATTTACTGTTTTAGCAATCAGTTTTAAAAATTACGCGACATCATGACAGCAGGGGAAAGCAACCTTTCAGAGGTTTAGATCTACCTGGATAAATAGAGGACATCAAAGATATGGGGGGGGGGGGGGGCGTTGTCACCCTTTAGAAAAATTAAAGCCCCTAATAAAAAGGCTGCATGAAAAACAGTGTGTCACAGGAGTGTATGCTCCGCTTAAAATCACCCCCCCCCCCCAAAAGTAATGTACCTTGTTCCCCCACTGTAGTGTTCTGTCCCTCTGCCTCCCCCATACAGTGTCCTCTGCCCTCCATCCCCACACAAACATGGTAATGTCCTCTGTCCTCCCACACTGTATTGTCCTGTGCCCCCCCCCCCACTATAGTGCCTTCTGTTCCCTATAGCAGTGTCCTCTGCCATCCCTTTACCCACAATAGTGTCCTCTGCCCCCACATAGCAGTGTCCTCTGCACCCCCGTCCCCTCAAAAGCAGTTTTGTGCCACCCTCACCCCACTGTAGTGCCCTCTGTTCCCCATAGCAGTGTCCTCTGCCGTCCCTTTCCCGACAGTAGTGTCCTCTGCCCCCCACATAAAAGTGCCCTCTGCACCCCCGTTGCCTTAAAAGCAGTTTTGTGCCCCCCTCACCCCACTGTAGTGCCCTCTGCCCCCCCCCTTAGCAGTGTCCTCTGCACCCCCCCCACATAGCACTGTCCTTTGCTCCGCCCAACACACTGTAGTGCCCTCTGCCCCCCCCCACAGCAGTGTCCTCTACCCCCCATAGCTGTGTCTCCTGCACCCACCCCCCCCCCTTTCCTCACAGTAGTGTCCCCTGCCCCCCCCCCCAAAGTGTTCTCTGTCCCCCACAAGTAGTGACATTTTCCCCCTTTACAACACACAGCCATGTGTAGACGGCTCTCTCCTCCCTTACACTGACTGTACATCAGAGCAGAGTGAGAGGTAGCACAGTGCTGGATGGAGGGCGGGAGCAGGTGCTGCCAGAGTTAACCTTTCATGTTAACAAGCTGATGATTAGTCACTAGGACCACCCAGCAACCAATCCCCTGCTGGTTAACTTACAAAGTTAACTAAAGCAGCTGCCAGGCTCCCGCTCTCCATTCAGCACCGTTTTGTCTCTCACTCCACTCGGTTATTAGAAAGAAGAGTGGCGGAGTCTGGTGGAAGTATAGGCACAGCCCTGATTATGATCTACCTGTTGGCTTCCCGCCATCAACAGATTGCGATTGACGGGTTGCTGACCTCGGGTTTAAAGCATATATCAAGGGGAAAAAAGGAAGCACATCTCTGGAATACATACTGCAAGTACAGAAGAATAACAGTTGATGCGCCAGAAATGTATTATATGCTCCTAGCGTCATCTCTGACCTGAGAACACCGCTCTGATTTCCCAAACACGTTATCAAGTCCTACATACTTGATTTCTGATAAAATTAAGAACACAACCCTCCCCTCTCCCCATCTTCATATTTTCTCCTTCTGTACAGAGAACACTGGAAGTCATTGAATCACATGATTTCTGACAGGAGCAAAAATTTATTTTTTGTACATATTGAGCAGATATAACAAAACTCTTTCAATGGTATATAGGCCGCTCGGACCACTCTACATTCACTTGGATGTTTGGACAGATAGTTAAGCAGTCATAGGATTCTGCTAAGGTAAACCATAATCTTTTCTGTCCCTATGGGGGTCTGTTTATGGAATTACTTTCACCTGGGATCTTCAACTGACCAGAGTTCAGGAAGAATGTAGTTAAGGGGGTTTTCTTGGGTGAGCGCTACACACCATGGTGGCCACGATGGTTTCCATCATGGCTCGGACTACATTCGGTGTGGGCGGGTTTATTTTTGGATTCTAAGAGGACTAACAGAACACAAACCCCATTATCCCCCTGAAGAAGTCCATCAGGGCGAAACCTGTTGGGGTTTTGCTTTGTAAATCATTTACCAACACTTTAGGTGGTAAAAGCCCTTGATAGGCATAATTTTGGAAGTATGTGATGCTGATATAATCATTTAGGAATATGATGGTTGGGGATGTTGTTCTGTAATACCCTTAATGATATTTGTGGTATGTGTTACTATAACATAGGCGTCTATAGGCCTCTTTGATCGTATAGACTTATTGAATAAAGTTGATTGTTTTTACAAGTACTCTTTATGTTTTTCTGGGAGATCATCCACCTGTTAAAGGATAAGTTCACCTTTTGGAACATGTTAGATATTCCTCCCATATTTAGGATGTAATATGCTCCAGCAGCCATTCCCCCTCTCCTCCCCTTTAAAGTGGTTGTTAAGCCACTAAAGTATAAGCATGCCATCCCCTCTTAAATAACATTGTGTTCCTGTGCCTGTGCTGTATAAAAAAAAAATGCAGATTATATCTTATATCAGAGTGTCTCCCGGCTAACAGCTATAGCGGGCGGGCCGAGCACGCCCGCTGACGTCAGACAAAGAGGAGAGAGAGCCGAGGAGTCAAGCGAGCGGCGGGAGATTCTCTCATATAGGTAGAAATCTGCATCTTTTTTATACAGCACAGGCACACAATGTAATTTAACAGAGGGGATGGCATGCTTAAATTATAGAAATGATAGCAGCAGGAAGAGAGAATCATGGAGTGGATGGAGCTGACAGGCAGGGAGGGGGGGGGGGGGAGGACAGAGAATGACACATGAGAGCAGAGAGGAGAGCTGCGGATGACAGAGGCACGTAAACTGACTGCGGTGTCGGGGCCCAGCAGCCATGATAAAGAGTGGTCAGTTTACAGAGGAGAGAGCAGAACCAGGCAGGATCAGCCAGGTATTCCAGGTATTTCAGGTGATACAGGGGGCCAAATTACACAGCACAAGCACTATTCATTCTTTAAGGGAACAGGATAAATTTGTTTTTTTAGGGTAACAAACACTTTAAGTGTGTATGTCAAACTCTTCACATTATTGGAACTTTAGAACTGCTGTACCCCTAAACCACAAGATTGATTCACACTGCATGTGTTACCACCATCTATAAGCTATACAAGTGATGCTTAGGCCAAGTTTCTTCGCTACCAATATTAGGAAGTCCTGAGGATGTCAACCTCTTGGATCAATTTTGCAAAGTCCTTTAGTGATGGTTTATTGATATGGCCAGCATCATATATAAAAATGTTGATATTTTTAATCAATTGATTTTAATCTTTTTGCAACAAAAAAATAGTTTTTAAATTTATTTTATAAATCTTGTATGGTCGTTCAATGGTATCAGTAAAGTCCAGTATTGATAAATCAGATACAGATACACTGACAAGTCTGTAGGAGTTTAACGCATACTGTTAGACAGGTTTATTTGTTTGTCTGTGGGCTGGTGGTAAGTTAAGCTTGGTTTTTCCCTTGGATTTATCCTTGGCCTTGTTTGGTCCTGCATGGGTGCACTGCTTTCCAGGCTCCAAGTAAAAAAAATAAAATAAAAAATAAATTGAAAGATATATTCACCTGCAAAGGTGAGCCTATCCTTCAAATCCTGTTTCTTGAGTTAGGTGCTTTTTCCCCACCAATGAATGATCGATTGTATATTTAGCAGGCCAAGAGAGAGCAAATAGGAGAAGCTAAACATCAGGGTTTACACACACGTCTACTGGAGTTTGAATTTGATAGCAAATATCTGACCGGATGAAACCTGGGAGCCGCAGTAGGGGGAGCCCTCTACTTTATTACCAATCACTGCTTGTCCTGGAAATACACGCCAAGATCCCGGAATACATGTGCTGCCCATCAGTGCTTGTCTATTATATTGTTCCCTAGATTTTCATTTTAAACAAACTAAAGATAATTCAGAAAGTTCTCACTTACCTGTAAGAGGCTGATGATTTTCCATGACTGTCTCCAACAAAAATACCCATGAAGAAGATACAGAGGGCAACATCATTGCTGTGACTGTCCTATAAACACAATGCATTAAACAAAAAAAACTATGAATTCCACCAAAATCCCCCAATATCTTCCAATAGTGAGCACAGTCTCAACTAACCACTAGCACTTTGTTAGTGTTGGTATGGAGGCACAAGACAGTCTCCTCCCCCCCCCCCCCCCCCCCCCCATTGTACTTGTCTGTTGTAGCTAGGAGGTCTCACTATAGGTGTTCTAAGCCTTCCTGAACTGCTAATAAACCCTTGGTGAGCATACACAACTTAAGGGTTCACTCACACAGGCGGGTAGTAGGTTTAGCCGAGGGTTCACCAACCACCCACCCATTCAAAATGAATAGGGCTGTGCCACAACCGCGTGCATTGCACACAATAGGTCAGCATTTTGGGGGTTAAACCAGGCAGTAAGGAAACAATATATTGCCTGGAAAATGTCCTCTAAAAAATGATCCATCGTAGATTGCTTTTCAGGTAGCAATAATAGCCCCATGAGGTGTATCTGGACTTTGCAAAAGTATTTTACTGTACAAAATAAGGTCCGTTGGCATGGACCATAGGGCGAGTACACGGATTGAAAACTGGCTATAAGGGCGAGTTCAGAGGGTGGTGATAAATGGGGTGTACTCGGAATGGTCAGGGGTGGGTAGTGGGGTCCCACAGGGTTCTGTGCTGGGACCAATCCTATTTAATTTGTTCATAAACTACCTGGAGGATGGCGTAAACAGTTCAATCTCTGTATTTGCGGACGATACTAAGCTAAGCAGGGCAATAACTTCTCTGCAGGATGTGGAAACCTTGCAAGAAGATATGAACAAATGAATTGGGTGTGCAACTACATGGCAAATGAGAAAAATGTAAAATAATGCATTTGGGTGGCAAAAATATGACTGCAATCTCTATACACTGGGGGGAGAACCTCTGGGGGAATCTAGGATGGAAAGGGAACCTGGGGGTCCTAGTAGATGATAGGCTCAGCAATGGCATGCAATGCCAAGCTGCTGCTAACAAAAGCAAACAGAATATCGGCATGCATTAAAAAGGGGATCAACTCCAGAGATAAAACGATAATTCTCCCACTTTACAAGACTCTGGTCCGGCTGCACCTGGAGTATACTGTCCAGTTCTGGGCACCAGTCCTCAGGAAGGATGTACTGGAAATGGAGAGAGTACAAAGAAGGGCAACAAAGCTAATAAAGTGTCTGGAGGATATTAGTTATAAGGAAAGGTTGCGAGCTCTGAACTTATTCTCTCTGGAGAAGAGACGCTTGAGAGGGGATATGATTTCAATTTACAAATACCGTACTGGTGACCCCACAATAGGGATAAAGGAGTTAAATAAAACACGTGGCCACTCATTAAAATTAGAAGAAAAGAGGTTTAACCTTAAACTGCATAGAGGGTTCTTTACTGAAAGCCCTTGTACACACGGTCGGAAATTCCGACGGAAGATGTCCGATTGGACCATGTTGTCGGATAATCCGACCGTGTATGGGCTCCATCTGACTTTTTCCATCGGAATGTCCGACCAACAAAGTTTGAGAGCTGGATATAAAATTTTCCGACAATATGATCCCATAGGACTTTTTCCTATCGTTTGTAGAGAATTCCGATTGGAAGTGCCACGCATGCTCAGATTAAATAACGAGACCAAAGCCATTGGCTACTAGCCTGAACGTAGCCCCGTCGTAACGTACAAACGTCATCACGTTCCGAACGATCGGATTTTCCAACAACTTTGTCCGACCATGTGTATGCAACACCAGTTTCAGTCAAAATCCGTCGGAAAAAATCAGTTGGATTTTGTTGTCAGAATGTCCGACCGTGTGTACAGGGGCTTAGAGTGGCAAGGATGTGGGATTCCGTTCCACAGGCAGTGGTCTCAGCGGGGAGCATCGGTAGTTGCAAAAAACTATTAGATAAGTACCTGACCGACCACAACATACAGGGATATACAATGTAATACTGACATATAATCACACACACATAGGTTGGACTTTATGTCTTTTTTCAACCTCACCTACTATGTAACAAGCCCTAATGAAGATGCAAGTATATAGACCGCTGCAGAGACTGAACATTACATATAGCGTTTGGATCTTCCAGCATGTTAGGCTTACTAACAGCTATTAGAATATGTTCTTTGGGGAGTTTGGTGGAGGTCAACTGCCTGCCAAGAGCTGTGGTTAACCATGCAGTCGAATAAGATCTAAGGCTAGGTTCACAATAATGTGCCAATGCTTTTTAAGAACGAATGGCATCCCCCACATGTCTGCTTAAGAGCAACACGTTTCAGCTGTGGGTGCAGGAACCTGTGTGATGTGTGTGTTCCATACACTCGCACCCACAATAATGTGAACCTATCCTAAGAATTGTAAAGGAAAAAATACATGCCTGCTCTGTGAAGTGGTTTTGCACAGAATAGCCCCGAGCCTCCTCTTCTCGGGTCCCCTGCCTGCGCTCTGGGCCCTCCACCTTGCCGAGTGCCCTTATAGCAAGCCACTTGCTGTGGGGGAATCTCGTGCATGCTCACTCCAGAGCTGGCTCTGCGTCCATAAGACAGAGTGCGGTTTAGCCCCGCCCCTTCATCCTGCCCTCACTGTCCATGATTGACAGCAGCGGAATCCAATGGCTACTGTATCTCAGCCAATTAGGAGGAAGCGGGCTTAGGAAAGTATTAGGGGGGCTACTGCACACTGAAGGCTTTTTACCTTCATGCATAGAAAACATGAGGGTAAAAACCTTCAGCCTTCACAACCACTTTAAAGATTCAATGACAAATCATCACTGATTACATCAACCACATAAAGCTAAAGTACAACCCAATAAAGATATGCTATTATATATATATATATATCCATACACCGACATTCCTGAGTCAAAAAAAAAAACAACCAAATAGACAATTAGACTATATATATATATATAGACATGCTGGTAGGTTTATTGGCTTCTGTCTAAATTGGCTAGGGACCTTAGATTGTAAGCTCCTTGAGGGCAGGGACTGATGTGAATGTACAATTTATATGTAAAGAGCTGCATAAATTGACAGCGCTATACAAGTACCTGAAATAATAAATAAAAAATAAAAATAATAATAATAATTATATATATATATATATATATATATATATATATATATATATATATATATATATATATATATATATATATATATATATATATATATAAAATTTGGGTGCCTAAATTCCTAAATTTGACTCTGTGTCAGGATCTTGCAATCCCTCTATAGGACTAGGAGAAGCAGCACAAAGCTCATGTTGATAGCACAATGGCAGAGAGATGAGTTTATTGTGCTGCTTGTCCTTCACTGTCCAGTCACAAGCTGGGGGAGGGGTCCATGACAGTTGGAGAAAGTAAGTTCTATGATGCTGGCTGTTCACCCTGGAAGTTCAAGGATCTAACAGAAAAGCACTGCCAGGGACAGCTCTAGTTTGTAGGAGTGTACTGCAGCTTAGTATTTTTTTTTGTTTAATTATATCTTTTAATGAGCCATTCATTTCTGCTTTAAAGACATACCTTGACATGGAAACACTCCTGTCCATAGCCATCCAACTGCTGCACTTCCTGTATGTACAAAGCTGTGGCTTCCTCCGGTCTCATCTCACTACAAGTGAAAACAAACATGGCCGTGTCATCCCACACACATACAGAACACAAATAAAACCGTGCAGAGACAGGACAATAAATATTTGACTCTTTCATCCCAGCTACACATATTCTCCCCTGTCACAACAACAGATGGCTCGTCCAAAGCTGGACTGCTATACAGCCACAAAACAACAACTGCATGCAGACTGGAATATAAAATAATTTCATCTTATAGAGAATGACAGCAGAATTCTGCGCTGACAAATAAAAACATTTCATTTATGGATTCCTTCAAAAGTCATGAAATCTTATCTCAAGTGCAGCAAGTCTAAATACCTGAAATCAGTCTTTATTAGAGATTGGACTGAACATGGGGATTCACAGCTGACAGGTGAATGTAAAGAAAGGGGCAGGAATGATGGCGGATACGTAAAAAAAAAAAAATTGTGTGGGGTTCCCCCCAACATTTATACCAGACCTTTATCCAAGCATGCACCCTGGCTCGTCACAAATTACAGCTTCCTGTAGCTGAATGTAAACAAAGGGGTGAGCCATCCCGGAGACATCATTAACCATATATGGGCATGACCATATTTGGTAAGGGACATTACTGACCAAAGGTAATCATGATCATGTTTGGTCAGTTATATCACCTGGGACATTCCACCCCTTTGTTTATATTCACCTGTGAGGGAACAGTCATTCGTGGCAAAATGTCATCAGGAGCAGATTGCGTTGGTGTGTCTTTTCTTTCAGCAGGTGCCCCTGTAACAACATATTGCGACCCATCGCAAATTTGCTACGGAAGTGACGTTCCGTCGCCGCCATCTTGCTACACCCCACACTAGTCCACAGTAAGGATACACTAAGAAGGGGGAAAGCAGGCATCTTGTTACATCCACTAGAGTTTTGCATTTTACATGTATTTATAACCGTAAATTCAGTTTATGTAGTGAAATGCAGGACTTATAACTCTGTCTGACTACTTAGATCTTGAATTTTAAAAGCAGCAGCAAGCCTGCTCATCTCACAGGTTTGCTAATCTGACAGAAATTCGCCGCTTTTAAAATTCATCTAAGCAGTCAGACGGAGTTCCAAGTCCTGTATTTCAGTATAGAAACTAACTTTACCATTATAAATATGTCTAAAGTGCAAAACTCCGGTGGGTGTAACAACATGTCCGCTTTCCCCCTTCTTAGTGTATCCTCTGTGGACGAGTGTGGGGTGTAGCAAGATGGCGGCGACCTAATGTCACTTCCATAGTAAACTGCGATGGGTCGGCGAATATGTCATTACACCCTTCATCATGACTGATGTGGATCTACATCACTGGATAACATAAATGATGGCTTTACAGACTTGTCAAAGTGTGTGTTTATTTACTTTACATTTGTTTCCTTTACTACTATCCCTTACTGATTCATGCAGGAGTAAGGGTTTGGGGCAATATATGAGAACCCCCATATTTTAAAGGGGGCTTTCAAATTCCATTAAGCCCCCTGCCAACAAACCCCCACAACCACAAGGTCAGGGTTATGGGAATGAGGCCCTTGTGCTATCAACATGGATACAAGGTGCTTTGCCAGGGACGCTGCCTGGCAAGGTATCCTCCCCATGTTGAGGGCATATGGCTTGGTATGGTTCATGGAAAGCTGTCTAGCTAGGTTGCATTTATAGGTAAAGGGTCTGGTATGGATTTTGGGGTTGTACAAATATGCTACTTCACAAGCAGGTATAGGGTATCCCCCAATCACGTTATTTTCCTTTCAAAATATTTATTGACAATTTTTCAAATAGACGATACAAAAGACCCACAATGTCAATTCCTAAACAGTAAAGGTATCAAACCCCTAAATAAAGACCAGATCCTTATCACCCAATACAACTAGGTGAGGGGGACACACCCAATGAAGACTGCCCCGAAATCAGGGTGCTAAAGATGTGGGGTGCCAATACACCTGAGTAACCAAACATACTTTAGAGAAAAATGTGAAAGAAGATAAAGAACGAAGGAAGTAAGGGCACATAACAGAGAAGGGTGGTCCGAGCCAGGGTCAGGAAATATATATTAATCCACAAATCCAGAGAGCAGTGCTAAATGAGTGTACCAGGGAGATATGCATATATGTGGCCCATGGCTCCCAGGTCCATTCAAATTGTTCAACAGTGTCCTGCAAGATGCCAACAATAGCATCTTTAGCATAAGCCAGGTGACCTTTTTCTTAGCCTGTGCCAAGGAAACCATAGATTTGTTTCCAGAATTTGGCAAGAGTCATTTTAGCTCCTAGCAAGATAAAGAATATCAATCGTAAGTATTTAGGTAGCCTAGGCACAAGGGTTTTAAGGAGTGCTATACGTGGAGTGTAGGGAACCGATTGTATCGTTACTCTATGAGTCGATGTGAAGATTCCACTCCAGTAACCCTGGATTCTAGGGCATTCCTACCAGATATGGCACACTGGCCCGGGCATCTGACAGCCTCGGAAACACAAAAGGCAAAACAGAAGGGTACATTTTGGCCAACCGGGTTGGCACCAGGTGCCAATGGGTGAGCACCTTCACATTTGCCTCTATCAAGGCAACATTCATGATACCCCTGTAAGATCTCAGGAAAGAACTGCGCCACAAGCTCCAGTTCCCTTTCTTCTCCCAAATCGGTATCCCAGTCCTCCATATAGGGAAGCCTAGGGGATACTGATCTGCATCTTGCGTGCACCACTTTTCATACAGAGTTACCCGATATTGGTCAGGCTTAGCCAGCCAGAGGGAGTGTAAAAAATGGGGAATTTGAAAAAACAAAAACTCTCCGAAGGACAGCATCTCAAGGACCTCCGTACAACGACAGCACCCAATCGTGTTATTTAAAGTAATTTTTCATTTTTATGGTATCACGTTAGGCATTATTAGAATCGCTTCTTCCTACCATTTGGAATTTTAACTTTTCTTTTGCTTTAGTGCATGTCCCCCTAAACCCTGCTCCATGCCCTTTGTTTGACAATCCCTTGCCTACTAGCCTAGAAAATGGTAATTTAATATTTCCAGGATTCATCTCACATTGATTTTAAAGGGGTTCGGATTCAACTTGCTAAAGCCCGCCATAAATGGATCAAAATTCGGCTGGTTCAGCCAGGTCTGGACGAATTTTGATCCCTGTATGGACAGGGAGGTTGTACACAAGTCAACTTACCGACTGACTTCTGTACAGCCACCCTGTCGGATTTTCCCTGCAAGATCAGCTCCACAGGCTATAGCCTGCAACGGTGATCAGTGAAAAACAAACTCATCTATGGGCTGCTTAAAGCAGTTCTTCTCACCCCAGCAATCAAAAAATTAAAAGACAGCAGCTACTAATACCGTAGCTGCTGACTTTTAATATTAAGACACTTACCTGACCCAGGGATCCAACACAGTCCTCAAACGAGGTGGCTCTTTGGGTCCCTGGCACCGGCATGTTTACTTTGGGAAGCCGGCTCGTGACCGCATGTGGCTTCACAGCTGGCTTCCCACTGCGTATGCACGAGTAGCACTGTGCTTTGCGAATGGTCCCGCAGAGAAGCGGAACCTCTCCTTTTCGGTGAAGTTCTGCTTTAACTTTGCCAAAGTTTACTAAACTGCCCCAAACTGAAACAAAGTATATTCGGCTCGTCACTAGCCTTAAGGCCTCTTGCCCACAGTACCAATGTTTGAGCGCTTCTGGATGTAATTTCAGACACTGTTTTGCATATATTCGCATGTATTTATGCGTATGTGCACATTTGCACGTACAATACATTCCTAGGCAAAATGTATGTGCATTTGTGCGTACCGCTGAAAAATACTGGCCAGGAACGCAGATTTTTCAAATTTTTATTTTTTTACTCAAGAATATGCAGCGCTTGTTTGCACGGCTGGCACATGGTAAACAATGGGCTGCATTATAAATCTGCATTTAGATTTCAAGCTGCAGTGTGCAAGAGGCCTTATATTAACTTCAAACATGGCATAAGGAACTCCAAGTGTACTTGTGCTTTGCCCATACAAAACAAAGCAGCAGGTTCACAATAACCACCTTCTCCCTGCAACACACACTATATTACCAAAAGTATTGTGACACCTGCCTTCACACACACATGAACTTTAATGGCATCCCAGTCTTAGTCCGTAGGGTTCAATATTGAGTTGGCCCACCCTCTGCAGCTATAACAGCTTTAACTCTTCTGGGAAGGCTGTCCACAAGGTTTCGGAGTGTGTCTATGGGAATTTTTGACTATTCTTCTAGAAGGGCATTTGTGAGGTCAGGCACTGATGTTAGACGAGAAAGCTGGGCTCATAGTCTATGCTCGAATTTATCCCAAAGGTGTTCTATCAGGTTGAGGTGCAGGCCAGTCAAGTTCCTCCATCCCAAACTCACAAATCCATGCCTTTAAGGACCTTGCTTTGTGCACTGGTGCAAATCATTTGGTGGAGGGGGGATTTATGGTGTGGGGTTATCAGGGTTTGCACTTGGCCCCTTGGTTCCAGTGAAGGGAACTCTTAAAAGGTGTCAGCATACCGAGACATTTTGGACAATTTCCTGCTCCCAACTTTGTGGGAACAGTTTGATGATGGCCCCTTCCCGGTACAACATGACTGCTCACCAGTGTACAAAGCAAGGTGCATAAAGACATGGATGAGTGAGTTTGGAGTGCAGGAACTTGTCTGTCCTGACCTCAACCCGATAGAACACCTTTGGGATGAATTAGAGAGGAGGCTGAGAGCCAGGCCTTCTTGTCCAAAATCAGTGCCTGACCTCACAAATGCGCTTCGGGAAGAATGGTCAAACATTCCCATAGACACACTCCTAAACCTTGTGGACAGCCTTCCCAGAAGAGTTGAAGCTGTTAGAGCTGCAAAGGGTGGGCCAACTCAACATTGAACCCTATGGACTAAGACTGGAATGCCATTAAAGTCCATGTGTGTGTAAAGGCAGGAGTCCCAATACTTTTGGTAATATAGTGTATATTCAGCTTCTTTTAACTCCTTTGCTGCGCCATTTAAATGCCTGGAGTAAAAGGAAAGTTACAAACAGCCAAAGCTATGAACTTCCCCTGCAGCAGCACTCTTTAGCCTATCACTGTTATGTAGGCGAGTCAAATGCTTGTCTGTACCTGGAAGTACCAGAAATTTTCCTTTAGTTCTGAAATTTTAGCTTATGTTGGTGACCGAGCTGGACTAATTGGATTGGTTACTGGTCCTGAGTGGGTATTCATGTGGGAAAAAATGAAGGAATGCCTTCTGCTGGATACTGCCCAGTGATGTATGGTGGTGATGGACCCTCTCTTAGGGACTGGGTTGCTGCCTTTTCTGTGCGACCTTAAGGTCATTTCAGCATGTAGGCTTGTATAAAAAGAAAGGCGTGCCCGTTGTCCAGAGAAATGTGACTTCTAAAATATGGTTCATGGACCTTTATTAAAAATTAGCAATATGTATATTAACGTATTTGGGAAGGATAGACTCCCCCCTTCTTTGGGGCTGTTGCTGCACCTATACAACCAAGGTCAGCTATTCAGAAACCTTGATAAAACATAACCACTCATGGGAATCGTTCCCACCAAAGAGTATGCAGCACCAGCCCAGAAGTAGGGAGAAGTCTATTTCCCCGAAACGCGTTGGTTTGATGCACATGTTACAAATTTTTAATTAACAGGTCCATGAACCATATTTTAGAAATCACATTTGTCTGATCACCAGGCACTCCTTTCTTTTTTTTTTATCCAAGTCTACACAATGATAGGAAAAAGAAGGGAAGGTCAAGCAGTATATGGTGCACGGGATAGGGCAAGCTTAAACTAAAAATTTTTTTTTTTTTTTTTTTTTTATAGAGATTGAAAAAGCATAGCATTGTTTTGTCAAGCTGGCAGTAGGGGTGTCTGCTATGTACGCTGATAGGCGGGCGGAGGGGGTAGTTGCTGGATTTGCTGGAGGGAGAAAGCTCAGTGAGAACATCGGAGGGGTGATTTTTTACTTGTATTCCAAAGAAATCAGAAAATGAAGTGGAAAGCAATGCCACAATCCCTAGACAAATCAGAAGTCATTGTACATAAAGTGTAAGCTCACCTTACAGCTTTGTGCTCCAGAGCCACTTTTTGCAGCAATTCTTTTAGTAAGTTGGAATCCTGAGTCCAGCCCTGTGGTGAGGCAAAAACACTATTATCCCGTAGCACAAAACATACAGGCAATCTAACAATACACATATAAAAATAAATACATACATAGCTGCTTGTCATCTCCACCAGGAGCATATATGTGACAGGGTGACAACTAGGGCTGCAACTAATGGATTATTTTCACAGTTGATTAAGTGGCCGAATATTTTTTTCGATTAATCGGATACAGTCATAAAAAAAAAGGTAATATGCAATTTTTCCATTTATGTAAAAGTAATAATGAAAAAACTGAGTGTTACACTCAAACTGCAGAATAAACCACCAATGATGGGGGACTATTCCTCCCGGGAACCCCAATGATGGGGCACTATTCCTCCCGGGAACCCCAATGATGGGGCACTATTCCTCCCGGGAACCCCAATGATGGGGCACTATTCCTCCCGGGAACCCCAATGATGGGGCACTATTCCTCCCGGGAACCCCAATGATGGGGCACTATTCCTCCCGGGAACCCCAATGATGGGGCACTATTCCTCCCGGGAACCCCAATGATGGGGCACTATTCCTCCCGGGAACACCAATGATGGGGCACTATTCCTCCCGGGAACACCAATGATGGGGCACTATTCCTCCCGGGAACACCAATGATGGGGCACTATTCCTCCCGGGAACACCAATGATGGGGCACTATTCCTCCCGGGAACACCAATGATGGGGCACTATTCCTCCCGGGAACACCAATGATGGGGCACTATTCCTCACAGGAACACCAATGATGGGGCACTATTCCTCACAGGAACACCAATGATGGGGCACTATTCCTCACAGGAACACCAATGATGGGGCACTATTCCTCACAGGAACACCAATGATGGGGCACTATTCCTCACAGGAACACCAATGATGGGGCACTATTCCTCACAGGAACACCAATGATGGAGCACTATTCCTTTTCTCTGTAATTCACAGACCGACACAGCTCCACTCTAACTAAATGGGTTGTATAGCCTGCCATTAGGAGAAACTAGGCAAAATTGTTACACAATACACAGAAATGTAATCCCGCCCCAGGGGGACGGGCCCCCTGCTATCAACCCTTCCCACTGTATAACATAGAAAAAAGGAGGAGGGGTGGGTGCTGTGTCGGTCAGTGAATTACAGAGAAAAAGAATTTAACGGTGAGTACAAAAAATCCTATTTTCTCTTATAGTCACCGACCGACACAGCTCCTCTCTGTAACTAAATAGGACGTCCCCAAGCAGTGCCAAATGAGGGGTGGGAAAAACAGCATAAAAACGTCATTCACCATGGCAAGTGGGAACGAGTGAAACTAAACCCACAAAAAAACAGCAGTGTGTGGAAAAATACCACTATATAACCGGGTATCCTCAACAGGAGTGATTTCCAAGACCGCCACATTGCGGAAGTAATGCAACAGTGCATTAACCAAAACAGTACTGCGTTTTTATCGAAAAACCAAGAAAAAATTCAATTGCAACTACACGGCCGCCTGCAAAAGTTTGCGGCGAAAACAGGCATCAGCCGATGCACTGACGTCTACCTTGTAGAACTTGGTAAACGTATGGACAGACGACCAGGTCGCCACCTTACACACCTGAGCGGCAGACGCTTGGTGTCGGAAGGCCCAAGACATTCCGTTTGCTCTTCTAGAGTGGGCCGTGACTGGAAAGTGGGGCACCTGCCCCTTCAAGGCGTAGGCTTGGACTACAATCTGTCTGATCCACCTGGAAATGGTGGCCGACGAGACCGCCATGCCCTTCTTAGGACCAGCCACCGAAACAAACAGTAAGTTTGACTTCCGAAAGGAAACTATGGCAGACAAGTACACCTTCAGAGCCCCAACCACATCTAGAGCGTGAAGGGCCACCTCTTTGGGGTGCTTCGACTTAGGACACAATGATGGCAATACAATGTACTCATTGATATGAAAGGTCGAAACCACCTTCAGTAGAAAGGACGGTTGGGGACGCAACACCACCTTACCCCTGTGGATGACCAGATAAGGCGACTTGCAGGACAAGGCCGCCAGTTCCGAAACCCTCCTGGCCGATGTGATGGCCACTAGAAAGACCACCTTCTGTGAAAGGGTCAGCAGAGGAATCTCCCTGATATTCTAAAACGGCGGCTTCTGAAGCGACAATTACACCAGGTTCAAATCCCATGCAGGTAATGGAGGACGCACCGGAGGGACTGCATGTCGCACCCCCTGCACAAAGGTACTCACTAATGAGTGAGACGCCAGGGGTCTTCGAAAAAAAGACAGCCAGAGCTGAAATCTGCCCCTTGATGGTGCTCAACGCCAACCTCTGGTCTACACCTTGCTGAAGAAACAGCAGGATCCTGGATATAAAAAAGGAGCGCGGACGCCACCCTTTCTCCTCACACATGGAGATGTAGGCCTTCCAAGTACGATGGTATATCTTCCTGGAAGAAGATTTCCGTGCCCTCAGCATAGTTGGAATCACCGAGTCCGACAGACCCTGGTTCCTCAATACCTGGCTTTCAATAGCCAGGCCGTTAAAGCCAGCGATGATAAAGCAGGGTGAAGGATTGGACCTCAAGATAGGAGGGCCTCTCTCAACAGCAGTCGCCAGGGAGCATCTGCCACCAGGCCCACCAGGCCCGCTGAGGCCAATCTGGGGCAATCAGGATTACTGCCATCCCCTCGGCTTCCACTCTGCGAAGCAGAGGTGGCAACAGTTCCAGCAGAGGAAAGGCGTAGATCAGGTGGTACTGATCCCACGGAGCCACCAGCGCGTCTGATGCGTCTGCCCATGGATCTCTTGTCCTGGACACGAATCTCAGCACCTTCCGATTGAGCCGGGAGGCCAATAGATCCACATCTGGTGTGCCCCATTTTAGGCATAGAAGCCTGAATATCTCCGGATGCAATGCCCATTCTCTTGGGTCCAGCATCTGTCGACTCAGATAGTCCGCCTGCCAATTTTCCACCCCCGGGATGTAAATGGCCGTCAGGGCCGAAACGTGTCGCTCTGCCTTACCCAAGTATGTGAGTGACCTCCCGAGCAGCGGCTGAGCCTCTTGTTCCCCCTTGGTGATTTATGTACGCCACAGCCGTGACGATGTCTGACTTTATCCTGGCGGGACGCCCTTGAAGACACATCGACCACGCGTGGAGGCACAGCCTGATTGCTCTCAATTCAAGCAGATTGATCAGCAACTTGGATTCTTCCGTCGACCAGAGGCCCTGAGCAGACTGAATCCCCATCACTCCACCCCAGCCGGACAGACTGGCATCCGTAGTGACCACCGTCCATTTCAGAGGAAGGAACGATTTTCCGGCCTGAATCACCAGGGACCTCAACCACCAGATCAGGGAGTTCCTGACTGGCTGGCTCACCTGGATCTGCCGATCCAGCTACAACAGAGATTTGTCCCATTTTGTCAAGATCTCCTTCTGCAGGACTCTGGTGTGGAACTGGGCATAAGGTACTGCCTCGAAGGAGGCTACCATGAGTCCCAACACCTGCATGCAAAAGCGGAGTGATGACCACTTGCGGTTCATCAGTAGTTTGACCGCAGATCTGAGAGTCAGCAATTTGTCTGAGGGGAGAAAAAACCCTTGCTTGCCTGGAGTCCAATAGTAACCCCAGGTACTCCAGACGCTGAGTCGGTACCACCACCGACTTCTTTAGGTTCAACAGCCACCCAAACACTTGCAGGGACTGCAAGGTGATCGCCACATCCTCCTCTAATTCTGAGGCGGAAGAAGCTCTCAGGAGGAGATCGTCTAGGTAACCCACGATCGCGATCCCGCGTTGTCTCAACAACGCCAATACTTTGGCCACAAACTGGTAGTGGGCTTCTCCGACTGCCAAACGCAGAAACTTTTGATGTCGAAAGGCATATGGGTATGTGCAGGTAGGCATCCTGAATGTCCAAGGACGCCAGGGAGTCCCCTTGGAGTGCAGCGACTACTGAGCGAACTGATTCCATTCTGAACCTCTGCACTTTTACAAAGTGATTTAGGTCTTTTAGGTCCAATATTGGATGTACCCCTTCCTTCTTGGGAACCACAAACAGATTTGAGTAGAACCCCTGGAAGCGTTCCGATTCTGGAACCGGTACAATCACCCCCTGATTCAGAAAGTCCCTCACCACCCCGAACAGGGCCTCCTGGCGAACCAGGGACACGGGTATGCTGGAGGGAAAGAATCTGTTTGGCGGCCAAGAGAGAAACTCTATCTTGTAACCTGAGGAAATCAGATCGCTGACCCATTGGTCTGATAATCGGGAGGTCCAACAGACTGCAAACTCCTGAAGACGACCCCCCACCCGAGACTAGGGTGGGGGCAAACCTTCATGCGGTAGCATTTTTGTTCGTTAGGCTTGCAGTTCCAGGGACGCTTCTGACCGTCCGTGGGCATCCTGCCGGGCTGGGGTTGTTTTGCGAAGCACCGGGCAGACAAAAAAGCCACTTATGAGCGGAAAATGAGGGCCCTTGCCTGCAGCGTGGCTCCTTAGCCTTTCTGGCTTGTGAGAGTAGTGTACTCTTACCACCCGTGGCATTTTTAATAATGTCATTCAACGAGGCTCCGAAGAGCCGTTCGCCAAGGAAGGGAAGAGCCGTCAGGGCTTTCTTGGATGCCTGGTCAGCAGACCAGCATTTCAGCCAAATGAGGCGCCTCAGCACCACGGCTGACACTGAGGCCCTGGATAGCAGAGGGAGAGTATCCAGGGCCACGTCACAAACGTACTTAAAGCCATGCACTAGTTGGTCTGCTAGTTCCACGCAGACAGGGGAGGCATTCTGCTTTCCCAATTCGCGGTGCAAAGGTTTTGCCCACTCAGTCAGTGTCTGCGACACCAGTGCGGATGCCAGTACAGGTCGCATGGCTGACCCCACAACCGTAAACAAGGAATGAGCCACTGCTTCGGCCTTCCTGTCCGTGGGATCCTTGAATGCAGGAGTCCCTTCATCTGGGATCGTGGTTACTTTATTTAACCTAGATACTGGGGGGTCCACGACCAGAGGAGCCGACCACTTTTTGAGAAGGCTTTCCTCAAAGGGGTAACGCACCGCCAATTTTTTGGGGACCGAAAAGGTCCGTTGCGGGCGACCCCATTCCCTGTAGATGAATTTGTCAAAATAAGTCAAATACGGGAACACCTTAGGTGAACGTGCTGGCTTGCGGGACCCAAAAGGGGCCGGTACATCAGCAGAGGAATCCACTGGCTCCTGAATCTTAAGGGTATCACGCACAGCTGTGATAAGTGCTCCAACAAGAACCTTGTCGCGCCCGGACCCGGGCGGGGAATCATCCTCACTGTTCGACCGGTCCTGGTCAGCCACGTCTGATAGGTCAGAGCAGGGGTCTCCAGCCACAGCAGGGCCCGAGTCTGCATCAAAGCTCTCCCCAAAAGACAGGGGAGGGGCAGGGGCCTCTTACGTGCACCTTTCCCGCCATGTGCTGCCTCTATCTTAGCAACATAGGAGTCGAGGACCGCCGTAAGGGTGTCCATGCGTACCGAGCTAACTGCAGGTGGCCCGGTTGCTATAGCCTGGATTTCGGGGGAAGAAACACCAGTTTCTGAAGCCATGCTGACCCTAGCCTCTCTGCCACTTGCAAGGGGACTTAGGACAGGGACTCCTGCTGCCGCCGCGTGGGGGGTTACTTATCGCTAGACTCACCACCCTGGGGAATTCTGTGATAGCCACAGCAGTGCCTGTAGTCCTTAGGAGGTTCCCAGTTGCAGAGAGGAGAAAACTGTCAGCAACAGCAGCTCCCACCAGCGGTGCAACGATCTGCAGAGCAGCTTCAGCGTTCAGCAAAGAGCCATCCAGCGTTCTGCACACACACAGTGGATACAGGAAGCAGCAAAAGAAAGCACATGTAATGCTGCCACAAGAGACCAGCGGTGAAAAAAGCGCTCAGGCTTTAAGAAAATGGCCGCCAATGTAATCAATAGGAATCCTAAGAAAAATGGCTGCTGAAGCTCACCAGGGGAATTTATAACTTTCCCAAATCCAATATGGCCACCGGAACGGTTGCCTGCTAACAGTCAGAACAACCTCCATAAACATGTTTTGGGACCCCCAGACCTGGACCAGGACCAACGTCAGCCGCACAGACCCCCACAGGTGAGAAACAGCGACACACACACACACACACACACACACACCGCCCGCAGCACATGCAGCCACCCCCCTCAGGGGGGAAGGAGGGGTGATAAGGACATGGGAGAGAAGATAGGGAGGTGAGGTGGCCCCCGAATCGACCCCCCAGGGAATGCCCAGCTGGAGAAGCAGGGATAGCCATACTTACCATTCCTGATGAGCTGGGAGACATTTCATCACAGACCCACTCCTGCGCAGTTACAGGGTGGCTGCTGGCCTCAGTATACTGCGATCCAGACATCAGTAGCCCGGTCATATGTATACCCCGGAGCATTGAAGCTCACGACCACCTCTGGAGCATGAGGTATGTCGTGGCCTGCCGAGCCTTAGCTGCGCCCTGCTCACGCTCGATGGCCGGACTGGTGAGACTACAAGGATATCATTAACCAGCCTGTCACCCAGCCGGCAGTTGATAGAAGATCTCAGGATCTTTTATCTTGCGCAAAAAGCAGCAAACCTGCAGCAAAAGTATGGACCGAGAGGCCCACAGGGTTTCCTAGGTCATTCTCCTTGATAGGCAAAATAAAAACTGAAGCTGCTAGGAGCAATGGGAAGGGTTGATAGCACGGGGCCCGTCCCCCTGGGGCGGGATTAAAGTTCTGTGTATTGTGTAACAATTTTGCCTAGTTTCTCCTAATGGCAGGCTATACAACCCATTTAGTTACAGAGAGGAGCTGTGTCGGGCGGTGAATATAAGAGAAACATAGTTTGTCAGCAACCCATAAAGATGAATGCTATGCTAATCCCGTTTATCTTCTCTTCTTTACATCCATTCAAAGTCCAGAATTTATAAAGCTTGTTTGAGCCGTCGGAAAGCATGGGGTGGAGAGATGAAATTCCACTAGGCAGAGATCAGTGAAGAGAGCTCTGAGAGCTGACTAGAGGGAAGGGACACACCCCACTTCACAAAGCACACAGGAACAGAGCTGAGGCTGTCAATCACAGGTTGTGTGCGGGTGCTCCCTTCCGTCACAGTTTATCTCTCTGTGTCAGGAAATCTTGCCAGAAGGGACTCATGCTGATAGTATAGGGAGGAAGCAGTAGATAGAAATGACACTTAGTGCTCTGGATTGAGATAAGTATACACTATAGAGAAATATGCTTGTTCAAATTTCATGTCTGAGACTTACAACCACTTTAAACTTCAGCTTTATCACTTCAAGAACGCAATATGTATATATACGCTGTGGTTTTAAAAGTGGTTTACCAGGATAGTGGCTGAAGATATCAGCCATTACCTCGGTATTGTTTTTTTACAGCCACCGTCTGATTTTTTTCATGAGTCGCTGGAACGCTTTCAGAAGTGGCTGGCTGCTTGCTGGTGTTTCTCAGGCTAATGCCGCATACACACAACCAGAATTTTTGACAGACTAGGTCCGAAGGAATGAATCAATCAGATATTACGATCGTGTATGGGCTCCAGTGGACTTTTTGTCCCAAAAGTCTGACGGACCTAGAAATAAAACATGTTTCAAATCTTTCAGACGAACTCGAGTCCGGTCGATAAATCCGTTCGTCTGTATGCTAGTCTGATGGAAGAAAACCGACGCTAGGGCAGCTATTGGCTACGAACTTCCTTATTCTAGTCCGGTTGCATGTCATCATGTTCGAATCCATCGGACTTTGGTGTGATTGTGTGTGGCCAAGTCCGTTCGTTTGGAAAGTCCGTCGGAACTCCGCCGAAAGACCGTCGGACCTAGTCCGTCAAAAAGTCAGATCGTGTGTACACGGCATTACCCTTTCCACTGGCTCACCCTAAAAACCATCTGATCATGCAGCCAGCTAGTCCCAGAGGCGATCAAAGAGTAAATCCTCTTTGATCGCCTACATGATCTTGGAGGACCAGAGTGACTTTTTTTTTGTAAAGCAAAAGATTTAAAAAAAAAAAATGTTGCTAACATTTTACTTTTGCAGGGGGGCCATGCTGTCGCAGGACCGTGCCGAGGAGGGGCGAGTATGGGGGAACCCTGCTGAGGAGGGGCGAGCGCCGGGGTGGGGAACCATGCCACGGCCACAGAGGGGGCGAGCGCCGGGGGGGGGCACCGCGCCGGGGGGGGAGGGAACCGCGCCGGAGGGGGCGAGCGCCGGGGAGGGAACCGCTCCGCGGAGGGGGCGAGCGCCGGGGAGGGAACCGCTCCGCGGAGGGGGCGAGCGCCGGGGAGGGAACCGCTCCGCGGAGGGGGCGAGCGCCGGGGAGGGAACCGCTCCGCGGAGGGGGCGAGCGCCGGGCAGGGAACCGCTCCGCGGAGGGGGCGAGCGCCGGGGAGGGAACCGCTCCGCGGAGGGGGCGAGCGCCGGGAGGGAACCGCTCCGCGGAGGGGGCGAGCGCCGGGAGGGAACCGCTCCGCGGAGGGGGCGAGCGCCGGGAGGGAACCGCTCCGCGGAGGGGGCGAGCGCCGGGAGGGAACCGTTCCGCGGAGGGGGCGAGCGCCGGGAGGGAACCGTTCCGCGGAGGGGGCGAGCGCCGGGAGGGAACCGTTCCGCGGAGGGGGCGAGCGCCGGGAGGGAAACATGCCGCGGAGGGGGTGAGCACCAGGGGGAACCGTGCCGAGGTGGGAACCACGCCACGGAGGGGCGAGCGCCGGGGGAAACCGCGCCGCGGATGGGCGAGCGTCGGGAGGAACCGCGCCGCGGAGGGGCGAGCGCCGGGAGGAACCGTGGGGGGTGGCATGCGGTGGAGGGGTGAGTAGGACTGGGGTGGGGGGGTGTAAAGGTGCCAGAAAAAGTCTCGTCTTAAAGTGTTAATGTCACCCCGAATTCAGGATCAGCTCCAGTCATCGCACTACGCTAAGACAAGGCAGGTGTTCTTCAGAATCTGCATCAGAGATAGCACCGCAAGTCCCAGCATAACTACTGGATTCAAACCAGAAAGAAAAAGAGTATGAATGTCATAAACCCCCAGTGTGCTCTTCTACCAAGAAACACCTCCGCTCTGATCACCTTCAATACACGTCTGAAGCTCTGCCAAGCGTAGCCGACAGATTGAGCAATAAAACACAGAGGGAATGTAACATAACGAGACCGCAGTGTGACAGAAGGCTTGAGAAAGCAGAGCCCGGGGCGATGGGTATTGTGCTCAGCAATCCTCTCCAGCCCTTCCCCTGAGGGCCTGCACACAGTATTTGTGGCTGTCACACAAGTATGTGGAGGGAGAGGGATCAGAGCGATAAGCAGAATGGATACAAGTCTGTACAACTGTCACATGCACAACCCAACTCCGCCAAAACTTTCATGCAAACTTCTGGAGAACTGCGCCTTTCATCGACGCTGCCGTGTTTACTTTCCGCCAACATCACAAAGAGAACACCAAAGTTGCCTGCAAACACACTGATTACCTATACAAACAGCGCTGGGTTTCAGTAAAGCGGACCTGTCAGGAAACGTGCATTCCTGACATGTCACAATATACAGCAACAGCAGGTCCCACAAATCATTAATAAAAACAATCCTTAGCCCTCGTTCACACTGAACCGATTTAACATGTTGCAGCCTATTGCCGGCAACAGCACCATTCCAGTAGGTGCGACGCAGACTTTGCGGTGCCGCAGCTTTTTGCAGAAGTAGTGCCTGCTCTATTTCGGGCATAAAGCTGCACAGATGTCCCTCAAGTCGCACCCGACGTCGCGTGGACATTCTGCTTTGAAATCATGCGGCTTCAGATGAAGTCGCATGATTTCAAAGCCGTGTTCAGTGTGAATGAGGGCTTAAAGCAGAACTCTGCCAACACCATCTGCTGGAGGAGTGGAAGATCAGAAAAGTTAAAGCGATTCTAAAGGCAGAAGGTTTTTTCTTTTATCTTATTGCATTCTATGCATTAAAATAAAAATAAAAAAACCTTCTGCACCCTCAGCCCCCCTAATACTTACCTGAGCCCCATCACGATCCAGCAATGTGCACCAGTACCTCAGTTATCTGGGATTCTCCCTCCTGATTGGCTGAGACACAGCAGCAGCGCCACTGGCTAACTAACTTTGACAGCAGTGAGAGCCAATCAGGAGGAGGGGGCAAACCCCAAGGCTCAGTGTCTGAATGGACACACACAGCAGCAGCTTGGGTGCCCCCATAGCAAGCTGATTGTTATTGGGGCACGCGACACGGCAGATGCCAAGAGAGCTGGCAAGGGACCGGAGCATAGGAGGATCTGGGCGGATCTGGGCTGCTCTGTGTAAAACCAAATGAAACAGAGCAGGTAAGTAGAAGATGTTTGTTATTTTTAATGAAAAACATGAGACTTTAGTATCACTTTAAAGTGCTTTCCTCTCACCTAGACTATACAAGCAGTTAACCCGTATATGGTGTGAGTGCAGACCACTGCCAGAGATCATTCTTACATTTCATTTAGTTGGGCTTAAATTTAGGCCGAGGGGATTGTTATTATTATTATACAGGATTTATATAGTGCCAACAGTTTGCGCAACTCTTTACAACATGAGGGCAGACATTACACTTACAATACAAGAGGAACTAGAGGGCCTTGCTCGTTAGAGCTTACAATCTAGAAGGGAGGGATGCCATCAGTATGCCGCAGGCAGGAGGAAGCATTTTCTCAGTCTCCTCTCCCCCAGTGATCAGACTGCAATATTTCTTCTTTTTTTTTTTTTTTTTTTTTTTTTAGGAGTCCCCCGGTGCCTCTACACTGAGAGCCAAGCGATCAAACTTCGCTGGTCGCTCAGTTCAGACAGCTCCCCGAGCTCTGTTCTGCCCCCTCCTCGCCCATTGGAGCTCTTGGCTGTGGAGGGGCTGGACAGGTGTCGGTCCATGGCACCAGGTGGATCCAGACTTCGTCACGATGACGCAATGCCTGGACTCCGTGACATCAGCAGAGAGTGGAATTCAGCCCGCTGTCTGCTGAAAACGGCTCACAGGAGTGCAAAATGAACTGTACCCCTGGGATCCATAAGACAAGTACAGCCAAACCAGCTTTGGGTATACTTCTTTAATAAAGAGATAAAAATTATATATATATATATATATATATATATATATATATATATACACATATATACACACACACACATATTCAAATATTTAAAGCAGCGTTAAATCCATAAGCAAACCTGTATTATACTGCAGCTTACCAATTTTGACGATATGGTTTCTTTTTTCTTAGGCCTTCCTTCTATTTTATCTGGTGATCCTGCCAGTAAGTCTGTTGTTTTTCAACAGTGGTTTTTCAACCTAGTTACTCCACTTTTACCTACAGGTAGGCCTATAATAAGGCTTACCTGTAGGTACTGGAAATATCTCCTAAACCTGTACAGTTTAGGAGATATTTACCATATACACTTGCACATGCGCACTGAAGAAAGGGCATGTTCTCCTCCAGATGTATCAAGTTACAGGGACAGAGAAACCATCTACCCACTGTACAGGGGTGCTTACAATGATCAGTTTTATTAATGAAAACCCTTTATCCCAAAAGGAAAAAAATGGTTTGCTGTAACTGCTTATTAAAAGAGAAGGTCCAGCCTGGGTGGATATTGTAGCTGATGATTTTTAATAAAAGGACACTTACCTGTCCAGGGAGCCCACGATGTCGGCACCTCAGCCGATCTTCAGAAAGGCCCTCAGGTACTGCCGCCACCATTCCGGGTGAGGGAACCTGGCAGTGAAGCCTTTTAGCTTAACAGCTGGTTCCCTACTGCGCATGCTGAAAGCGTGGTGCACTTTCTAACTGGCCCGACATCTCCGGAAGTGGGGAAGGGGACCCGTCAAAAAGGAGGTCCCCCGATCCCCCCTGGAAGATGCCAAAATGTGGCACCAGAGGGGTGGGCGAAGTGTATAAGCAGAACTTCCACTTTTGGGTGGAACCTGGCGTTAAGTATTAGCTGGGATTTGGGTTACATTTTTTTAGTGTATTTAAACCACTTCCTGCTCAAGGTCCGTCATATGACTTCCTTGACTTTGCAGGGGTATATCTGAATGATTCCTGCAGCTACAGGCATCATTCAGATATCAGCTTTTTCAGCCAGCGATTCCCTACACCATAAGAATGATCATAGTGGCTGTTCCACTGCTTGATCGTTCTTACGGGCGGCGAGAGGGGGACACCCCTCCCGCCGGTGCTTCTACCGATTTACTGCTTCCATCAGGGACAGGATCCGCGGAGCCCGGATGGTGACCATAGAGATTTGCAGGGGACCAGATGGTCGCCGGAGTCTCTACGATCGTTCGGAGGTGCGACGTCATACCATCGTGCCCAGCCAAACTGCTGGGAAGCCGAGATAGTTTATTTTTTATTTCAGGCTTCCCAGCTTAGAGGTGAGATGTGGGGGTCTTACTGACCTCCATATCTCACTGTAAAGAGGACCTGTCATGCCATATTCCTATTACAAGGGATGTTTACATTCCTTGTAATAGGAATAAAAGTGATTAAAATTATAATTTTTTTTTTTAAAAGTGTCAAACTAAAAAAAGAAAAGTAAAAGTAACAATAAAAAAAAAGAAAAAAAGTTTTAAGCGCCCCTGTCCCCATGTGCGCGCAGGCAGAAGCGAACGCATACGCAAGTCCAGCCCACATACGAAAACGGTGTTCAAACCACACATGTGAGGTATCACTGCAAATGTTAGAGCGAGAGCAATAATTCTAGCCCTAGATCTACTCTAACTCAAAACATGTAATCACTAAAAAAAATTTAAAGCATCGCCTATGGGGATTTTTAAGTATCGAAGTTTGGCGCCATTCCACGAGCGTGTGCAATTTTGAAGCGTAATTGTTGGGTATCTATTTACTCAGCGTAACTTCACCTTTTACATTATGCAAAAAAAATTGGGCTAAATTTAACGTTTTTTTTTTTTTTTTTAAACGTGTTCAAAAAATTGCTGCGCAAATACCGTGAGAGATAAAAAGTTGCAATGACTGCCATTGGATTCTCTAGGGTCTTTTTCTAAAAACACCTATATAATTTTATAGCAAAAAAAATTATTAATTTTACATGTAGGAGAGAAATGTCAGAATTGGCCTGGATGGTTAAATCTGCTAGTACATCTAACACTCCCCTCCCTCTAGACCAGTGGTCATCAACCGTGTCCTCAGGGCCCACTAACAGGCCAGGTTTGCAAGATAACTGAAATACATCACAGGTGATATAATTTGCTGCTCAGTGATTGCAGTATTCTAGTCTGCATCTCCCCAAGGTAATACATAAAACCTGGCTTGTTAGTGGGCCCTGAGGACAGGGTTGACGACCACTGCTCTAGACTGACAATGGTGCCTCATGTGCTCCTTCATCCAGAGTGGAGGCACTCTAACACAGGAGATGTGTTACTGGCCGGATCACCAGGTGAAAACAGGAAAACGAATGCAGCCACCACATCTAACGATTGGTAAGCTGCAATATAGGACATTTTTGGTTTGGGGTATAATACCACTGTAAAGTCGAGCCTGCTAAATGCAGTATGTAAAACTCTAAGCTAAGCTCTGCTACATTCTCCCAGCCTCTGAGGATCTCCGTCAGCAGCTAATTTGCCATAAGCTGGCTCCACCCCTGAGGAACACCTAAAAGAATCAAAGTGGGCATAACTACAAATCAATTCACAGATGAGAATGACTAGCTTAATCTGACTGCCAGGGACTTGTTCAGGACTGGTCACCTAGATAACCTAGAACTGGGACACACAAGTCAGTTTTGTTGCAAAAATCTGGAAAAACTATAAAGCAATGGAGATGCAGGACAGATGTGATCCGCTGAGAGCCTGAGACGGCTGCTCCCCGCCCCTCCACTGCTCAGCGCTCCAATGAGCATGGAGGAGCACAGGGGAGAGATGCTGATTGACAGTCAGCGGCTCTCTGCTCGGGGAGCTGAGAGAATTGAGCCATCGGTGTTGTTCGATCGCTTGGTTCTCAATGTTAGAGGCGCCGGCAGACAGATGCAGCATCCACCTAGGTGCGTATGAATATGGAAAAATCCCTAAACCCATACTTCTCTTAACTCAGAAATGTGAGGAGACAGTGACAACGCAGGAGCTGAACTGAGTAAGCGTTGTCACCCCAGGACAGGAAGTGTGGATGTTTGCTGCTACGATTTACCTGAAAGCAAGACATTAAAAAAAGGAAGATATGCAGCAACATATTTGGTTTAAGTGTTTAGAAGCACTTTCATTCATTAGGCTCCATGCACACTGAAGCTCAAAAAAGCTTTTTCTGGACGCCAGATTGCTGGCAGAAAATGCTGGTTGAAAAACCTGCTTTTAACAGCGTTTTGTACTAGCGTTTATGAGCGTTAGCGTTTATGGGCGTTTTTAATAAAAATACACAGAGGACACTCACAGTGCATTCCAAACTCCCACAATGCATTGAAAAAAAATAGAACGCCGAACACTAATTAACGCGTGTTTATGAGCGTTTATCGGCGTTTGACTTTTTTGGCGG
>NW_027507758.1:66193355-66375855 GCF_037356315.1 Lithobates pipiens
CCCTTTCACACTGGGGCGTTTTCAGGCGTTTTTCAGGCGCTTTAGCGTTAAAAAAAGCGCCTGTAAAGCGCTTGAAGGAAGCCTCATCTGCAGTCCCAATGTGAAAGCCCAAGTGCTTTAAGAATCCTTTCACAATGTCAGCGCCTGAAAAACACTCGTAAAGCGCTGCTTAAACTAGCAGCGCTTTACCAGCGTTTTTCGAGCGTTATTGGGGCGCTTTTAACCCCTGCTAGTGGTCAAATAAAGGGTTAAAAGCGCCCACAAAACGCTGCTGCCAATAGCGTTTTTCAGGCGTTTTTCTGGCGTTTTACAGGCGCTTCCCATTGATTTCAATGGGAAGGGGCACTTTAGGAGTGTTGTATTCACCGCTCCAAAAGCGCTGCAAAGAAGCTGCTTGCAGGACTTTTTTTGACGCCCTGCCAGCGCAGCGCCTTGGTGTGAAAGCACTCGGGCTTTTACATTGGGATTGCAGTTGCAGCTTCTTTCAGGCGCTTTTTTTAACGCTGAAGCGCCTGAAAAACGCCCCAGTATGAAAGGGATCTCGGTGTGAAAGCACTCGGGCTTTTACATTGGGATTACAGTTGCGGCTTCTTTCAGGCGTATTTTTTAACGCTAAAGCGCATGAAAAACGCCTGAAAAACGCCCCAGTGTGAAAGGGGTCTTGGTGGTGAGAGGGTCACTGTCTGCCCATCGCTGCTTTAATACGACAGTCACCAAAAAGCTTAGTAACGTCCAATGTCACTAATATCGATCAGGGATAAGGGTTCAAATTTAGACATTGATCCCGATTGGCAAACTATTGACCAAATGCTTGAAGTCAAAGAAAATGCACAAAATTGCAACATTTCAGACATTTTCTGCGATATGCATCAGTCAACTGGAGGGGAATTTTGCTAAATTTTCACAAATTGTAACGTCCATCTCTAATCCCGATTCCAAAATATTATTACCTTATTTTAAAAAAAATAATTGACTGAGGATCTGGAAATTATGGCTCATTCAAAGATCATGGTTGAATACCGCATTTATCGGCGTATAACATGCACATTCATTTTACCCCCTTCCTGACCAGAGCACTTGCGATTCGGCACTGCGTTGCATTAACTGACAATTGCGCGGCCGTGTGACGTTGTACCTAAACAAAATTTAAATTTTTCCCCTCCCCCACAAATAGAGCTTTCTTTTGGTGGTATTTGATCGTCTCTTTGGGTTTCATTTTTTGCGCTATAAACAAAAAAAAATAAAAAAATTCAATTTTTTTACTTCTTGCTATAATAAATATCCCCCAAAAATATATAAAATGATTTTTTTCCTCAGTTTAGGCCGATATGTATTCTTCTACATATTTTTGGTTTAAAAAAAAAATTGTAAGCAGCGTATATTGATTGGTTTGCGCAACATTTATAGCAGGGAAATACAATTAGAGGACCTCCAGCTGTTGCAGAACTACAAGTTCCATGAGGCACAGCAAGACTCTGACAACCACAAGCATGACACCCAGAGGCAGAGGCATGATGGGACTTGTAGTTTTGCAACAGCTGGGAGGTCCGCTAATTGCATATCCCTGTTTTATAGCATCTGCTAAATACACAATCTGCGATTTTTATCAGGACTGCGACATTATGGTGGACACATCGGACATTTTTTTACACTATTTTTGGGACCATTGTCATTTATATAGCGATTGATGCTATAAAAATGCTCTGATTACTGTGCAAATGACACTGCCAATGAAGGGGTTACTCACTAGGGGGCAGTGAAGGGGTTAAGTGCATCCTAGGGAGTGATTCTAACTGTTATGGGCTGGGCTTTAACACACATGACAGTGATCACAGCTCTTGATGACAGAGAGCAGTGATCTCTGTCCTGTCACTAGGTAGAATAGGGAAATGCTTTGTTTACCAAAGCATCTCCCCGTTCTTCCTCTCCGTGACACAATCGTGGGCACCCAGCGGACATAGTGTCCGCGGGATCCAGGTCACTGAAACTGCGGTGGGCGCGTGCCCGCAACACCGCTTCTTAAAAGGGGAAGTAGATGTACGCCCTTTTGCCCACCAGTGCCATTCTGACGACGTACATCGGCATGCGCTGGTCGGCAAGCAGTTAGGAGGGTAGTTTCAAGAAAAAAAAACTTCAATTTTAAATAAGGAACTTTGAAGCAAAATAAGGGTCAGTGCTCATCTGCAGCCTCACCATTGCCGTCAATGCCGCCCCACCAGTCCACGTCAATGCCGCCCCACCAGTCCACGTCAATGCCGCCCCACCAGTCCACGTCAATGCCGCCCCACCAGTCCACGTCAATGCCGCCCCACCAGTCCACGTCAATGCCGCCCCACCAGTCCACGTCAATGCCGCCCCACCAGTCCACGTCAATGCCGCCCCACCAGTCCACGTCAATGCCGCCCCACCAGTCCACGTCAATCCCGCCCCACCAGTCCACGTCAATCCCGCCCCACCAGTCCACGTCAATCCCGCCCCACCAGTCCACGTCAGTCCACATCGGTGCAGCCTGATTGATGCTCATCTGCAGCCTAAAAGGGACAGGCAGGGGGGCGGGATAAGCACCGACATTACATACATACAGTGAGAATCTCCTATGATAGAACATTGGTCCAATGGCAGCCCAGGAGACGGGACGTCCTATTACAGAGGCCGCCAAGTAAATAGGAGATCGCACTGTATGTAATCTGGTGGCGCTCATATCATTGGGATGCTCGCTCTAGGTCTGACTCAAAATGAAAACATTTAGACCGGGCCAGTGGGATTTTCAGTAGGAGGTTTGCAATCAACCTTTTCATTTTCATAACAGGGTCAGACCACCAAAGGCTGCTAATTTGGCTTTTGTAAGAGATATTTCAGAGTTAAAGATAAAGAATATGTGAACTCAACACTTCATATTCCTGATATGTGCCTGCTGTACCATGTACTATATAAAAACGATCCTGTTCTCTTTGTATTGCTTCCTTTGTGTGAAATCCCTGCTGTTCCTGCCAGTCCCTCTGCTTTCCTATTAAACCCTGACCACACTAAGCAGAATAGCACAGCGTGGTTAGTTCTCTGGCTGTGCTGGGAACTCAGTGTGCTCTCCTCCAATGATCAGACTTGTGCTGACACCCCCACCATGCACAGCCATTCACTGAGAAGCTCAGTCATCTGCTATTTCTCTCCCCCCCCCCAGCTATAATGCAGCTGAGAACAGAGGGAATATGATCAAACATTATGAATATATTTTTCCAGTTTTTTTATATGTACAGTATACACAAATGTTTTGACTTTCATTTCTATTTTAAACTTAATGGGCTGTTTTACAAGGTGAACCTTTACAATCACTTTAAAAATCACCCATCAACTTTATATTATAGTGTTGGGGTCGATCTTGGCTCTTGGATTCCTGGGCCAACACAAGAGCCTTTGGTGCAGGAGGCCCTTCGTGCTTTAAACATCTGAAAACCATATAATTTTTTTTTTATTTTTTTTTTATTTATTTTTTTAAGAAACCCAAGCAAGGTGTAAATAAAGACCAAAGTTCCCTACAACAAATAATCTCATCACCAATGTGTCCCAACACCCCAATACTGCAGCTGCCATCACTTTTAGCATTTGGCACTTCCGGCCCGTGTCCCACCCCATGTGCTGTGGTTCCCCTACGTCACTGCCGAATCCCATAGTGACGCAAGGGAACCACTGCAGTGAGGCTATAAGGTGGCAAACAAAAGTAATCACAACTTTAGTGGGGGTGCCACTGCTGAGCAGTGGCCTAGCATGGGTTGTCAGTGCTCAGGGCAAGGTAACCAATTTGCGCCCACTAACCCATGGACTTGTAGAAGTCCCTTCTACTAGCACAGTAGTATTGACCTACCAGACCACTGCACAGACCTGATTCCTACACTGACCCGATCCCTACACTGCTACACTGACCTGATTACTTTACTGACACAGACACTGACCTACCTGACCCCTACACAAACCTACCCGATTACTATACTGACACCTACACTGACCTACCTGATCACTATACTGACACCTACATTGACCCCTACATATACCTACCTGATTACTACACTGATACCTGCACTGATCTACCTGATCCCTACACAGACCTACCTGATTACTAAACTGACACCTACAGTGACCTACCCGACCACTACACAGACACCTACACAGACCTACCTGACCACTACACTGAACTATCCGATTCCTACACTGACCTACCTCTCCCCCCTGCCCTGACCATGTCCACCTCCCTTGGCCCAGCAACAGGTCACTCACCTCTTCTGTCTCCCAAGTGCCATGTACTATAATATGGCCTGTGCCAGACACTGCCACAATGAGGACTCGAGAAGATATGGAGTGGATGAGCGACACAGCATGCCAGCGTACAGGCAGCCGAACAGCGAGACAGGAATCTGGAAACAAGTAGCCAATCACAGGGCACCCATGTCTGCCGCTCGTCCATCACAGAGCGGTGGTCACAGAGCGCAGTCCAAGTGAGGGAAAGCGGGCCGGCCACCATACTGGACAGTGTAGATAAAGAAGGGTGCACGGAGTGACTCCTGGATGGCGGGCAAGGGATGTCAATATCGTGCCCGGAGTCGCCGTCCCTCTGCCCCCCCCCCCCCCTTAACCACGCTACATCACTGCTGCTGAGATCCCCAATCAATATAACAAACCCCTACAAGTCTACACTTAGAAGCAGAACATCTTTGTCCGCTTTAAGAATGACAAAAGCAAACATGACCACAATACTCCATGTATTATTTAAGCACAATAATTATGATAAAGAAGCATTACCTTGAATGGCCAGGGCAGCTAGTCGGACGTACTGCTCCACAGTACAGTGCACTTGTGCATCATAGACATTCTTTCTTAACTGGAGGTAATACTGGTACCTGTAAGAGAAAGGTTTGGTCAGTATTCGGTCAGAGGGTACAGGAGAGCTCACTATAATATTCCTGATCCCCCAATAGAGTGACATTTCCGAAAAGAAGAACGTGATCACAATAGATAAAACAGTCCTCCTCAACCAATGAGTGCCATCTGGGCTCTGCGGGGGTGCCATAGCAAAACACTAAAAATGGTACCAACAAAGGAAGACAGGTGGATCCAGTAGCTTTATTCAAGCCTGCCTTATATTTTAGAAAGAGCCACAGATTGTAAATACAAGCCCTGACCCTGTGCAGGGCAGCCATCCGCGTGCCTCTAAATGATAACATGAAAGGGTTGCTAAGGAGCACATCAAGTCGCCGCGCAGCATCAACATTTCCCCTCACTTGCTTCCATAACTGTCCATAGGGAAGCGCAGGTCATCGGGGGGGGGGGGTTGGTGCTGCCCGTGGTTCTCTCCTCTCCCAGAGAGCAGATGGCATTCCTCCTCCCAGTGCCAATATGCTGGGGCCCAGAAGCTTTTTCTTGGTCAGCCAAGAGGTGGTTGAAGTGACAGCGGTGTGGCCACCTCTTTTCCTCACTGCACAGGTGGGCACTATGGCTGATCCATCTGCTGAAGATGGAGGCGGAGCAGAGATTGCAGCCCTACAAGTCTTATTTCCTGTGCTGTGTGGCTGATGGGGAGAGGCTTCTCCAGCAGGAATTCTGTTCATTTGCCTACTGACCGCCACGCCACTACATCCTGACCGCCACGCCACTACATCCTGACCGCCACGCCACTACATACTGCTCACTGACCACCACGCCACTACATATTGACCATCGCGCCACTACATACTGCTCTCCGCGCCACTACATACTGCTCACTGACTGCCACGCCACTACATACTGAACACTGACCGCCACTACATACTGAACACTGACAGCCACTCCACTACATACTAATCATGGATTGCTACACCACTACAGGCTGCTCACTGAGCGCCACTACATACTGCTCACTAATTGCCATGCCACTACATACTGCTCACTGATCACCTCACCACGCCACTACATACTGCTCACTGATCATCACGCCACTACATACTGCTCACTGATTGCTACACCACTACATACTGCTCAATGACCGCCACGCCACTACATAACTGCTCACTGATCACTACATACTAATCACTGACCACCACACCACTACATACTGCTCACCCTGCAACTACATACTGCTCACTGACTGACATGCCACTGCATGCTGATCACTGGCCACCCTGCAACCTCAATATTGTACATTATATATACACCCATATATACCCATTTATCAACAACAGAAGTGTGTACAGCTAGCTTTTAGGGCTTGTTCACATTTGTGGCCGGGGTGGTGTGATGGGTGAAGGGAGTGTAAAAATTGGAGTTTCACCCACAGGTTTACCAGACCTAATAGCCAGCACAGTGGCTAGGCCGGTTTGTAGACATACATGTACTATACCCAGTGTCGCGCTCGTCGCCGAATGGGGCTGCTCTTCAGCTCCCTTCAATCGCCTGAAATGCACAGAGTTGCGGTGTGGGATCTTCAGAGTTGAAACAGGTGGTGAGGAGGTGATTTTATTACCTCCCAGTTGCCCGTCATCATCCCTCTAAAAAACGTGACCCGGCGTGGATCACTTTTCAGAGGTGAGGCAAGGGCGCTAGTGTAGACGAGCCCTTACAAAGCTTTTTAAAGCTATCGACTTTCTTCAAAACTTTAAAATGACTTTTATAGACATCATATATTTATACTTTATCTAGAATGATTCCTCCATCCATGCAAGCGAGTTGGATGGAGCTATTCCCCCCAATGTAATTCTACCGATGTATGCCCAGCTTAAAGTGGAACTTAACCCCCACATTATAAAAAAAAAAAAAAAAAAAATCAATCAATAAATGGTGTATTACATGCTGTATATAGTCATTATAAGATTCATTTTCTGTATTCTGCAAAAAAAAATTAAATAATAAAATCTGGTTGATCCTGTGGCTCTCCATCATCCCCTTCTCTCCAGGTCCCCAATTCAGCTAGGGATTTGGCAGCTGTGGTGGGAACTCTGCACGTGCTCAGTTTTCAGTGAGTTTCTATGCCGATCATTTCCTCCCCATCACATCTGAGCAGTTTAATTATGCCAAAGGCTGTTATTTTATTTTGAAAATGTGACCAGCAGCAGAGGACAGGAATCTCCCTGCAAACAGGCTGGGAACGATCTGGGTCATGTAACAGCTGTATATCGATTAGAAAAAGGTACTTCGTTTTTTTTATTAAACTAATTACAGTGCCATCATCCATATACAGGACAAGAAGAAGGGGCAAACTTAATTTAATTAAATGAAAGTGTGTGTTTAGTATCACTTTAAAGTGTTACTAAACCCAGGAGCCTGCACTCACTATATCTGGTCTCCCACAGTACACAGAACATGCAAATGCAATTATTTTAGTAAATATAAACTGCTAAATACCTTTTCTCATCAGCAGTATATAGCAGTCTTGTGACTTCTACCAGTGCCTGGTTAAAGCTTGCAAGAGGAATTTTTATTCTCCTCTGACTGTCCTATGAGGCTGCAGGACCCCTGACCCTCTGTCTGGACAGTGATGATTGGCGATCACATGCACCCTCCTAAGTAAAAAAAAACAAAAAAAAACACCCTCTAGCAATACACACCAAACTGAGCATGTGCAGAGTGTCCCCAAAGCTCTGTACTAGGGTTGCCACCTTTTCTTCAAGCAAAACCCAAACACTTTTGCAGTAAACACTATAGGATTATAAAAGACCTGGGACACATTTGGGTGCCCAAGGAGGGTAGTAATGTAGTGTACAGCGCGCTCCAGTGGGTGTGGCAAAATTGCTCTTGCTGACATCATCACCCCACCCTTCAGTGATGCCAAACATGCCCCCAAACAGCCGCCCACAGCAACAACAGATTTGTGAATGACTAGTTTGGTTACTTGGGAAACCACAGCCTGGTCTGAATAATGTGTCTGGGTTTCAGGTGGACTGAAAGCCAGACACATGATTCAAAACCCGAACTGTCCGGGTGAATCCTGGACAGGTGTCAACCCTACTCTGTACTCTCTGCACAAGCTCAGTTTGGTGTGTATTGCTAGAGGTTTTTTTTTGTTTGTTTGGGAGGATGCATGTGATCAGCACAGGGCAATCAGCACTGTCCAGACAGAGGGTCATAAGTCATGCAGCCTCATAGGACAGTCAGAGGGCTTTAACCAGTGCTCAGCCTGAAACTGATAAAAGTCACAAGACTGCTGATGAGAAAAGGTATTTAGCAGTTTATACCTCGTTTCTCAGAAACTAAGCCCTACCCTGAAAATAAGAACTAGTGTGATTTTTGGGGATGGCTGCAATATAAGCCCTACCCCGGAAATAAGCACTGGTTAAAGTCCTTGTAAAAAGATTATATAATGTGCAGTGTGCCTCCTTGTGTAACTTTACTGTGGAAAATACCTTATTTACAATGCCGCTGGGCGCTCATGGGACCCACTGGAGATTCTTCTCCTCTGGCTGACGTCAGCAGCCCTCCCTCTGCCATATTCGGAAAGGCAAAGAAGAGCTCCGGTGGGTCACGTGAGCGCCCAGCGCCACTGTAAATAAGGTATTTTCCACAATAAAAGTTACACAAGGAGACACACTGCACATTATGTAATCGTTTTACAGAACATATAACATCATTTTACAAGGGCTTTAACCAAGGTGTTTTGGGATTACTTTTATGCCAGTTTTTTTTTTTTTTTTTTTTTTTTTTTTTTTTAGAACATAGAGAGGGTTAAATGACAGCACAAGCACTTATGGGGGGAAAAAAGTAAAGGGGAAAAAAAAAATTTCAGTTTTTGTTTTTTTGAAAAAAAATTAAGTTACACCCAAACACATAAAATCACATCCGAGCGTTCTGTCATCTTAGGCACCATTCACACTGGACGTTAAAATAACGTTATAAAAACAGCAGTAGCTTTGCAGTGAGGTCTTACAATGTTTAATGTTTTTTGCAATAGCGTTTTTTAGGTTTTTTTTTTCCAATGGATCAAAAATGTTAAAACGCTGGTGAGCCATGTTTTTGAGCGTTTCTCAACGTTTATCAGCATTTATGAGTATTTGTCATTTTTTTTGTGGTCAGAAAAACAACTCCTGAATGCGATTTTATGGCGTTCAGAAAACAGCCATAAACTCCACTGCTGATAAACATCTGAAAACGTCCATGTGTGCATGGACACATAGGATAACAGAGGGGGGAGTTTATGGGCTGTTAAAAAAAAAAAAAAGTACATGAACTTTTTTGGCAGATTACTGGCATTTTACTGCTTTTACATTGGTGACCTTTTAACCACTTGCCGACCACCTCACGCCGATATACATCAGCAGAAGGGCTCGTACAGGAAAACGAACGTACCTGGACGTTGCCCTTTAAGAGGCGGAGCTCCGTGAGTCGGGTCACGGGTCCTGCAGACTTGATGTGCGCGATCGCCTCACAGAGAGGAAGAACGGGAGATGCCCATGTAAACAAGCATCTCCCTGTTCTGCCTAGTGACAGTGTCACTGATCAGTTCTTCCTGTGATTGGGAGCAGAGATCAGTGACATGTCACATGTAGCCACACCCCCCCCAGTTAGAAACATGCCCCTAGGACATACTTAACCCCTACACTGTCACCTAGTGTTTAACCCCTTCCCTGCCTGTGTCATTTACATAGGAATCAGTGCATTTGTATAGCACTAATTGCTGTATAAATGACAATGGTCCCAAAAACGTGTCAAATATCTCCGATGTGTCTGCCATAACGTCACAGTCACAAAAAAAAAAAAAAAAAAAAAAAAAAAAAAAAAATCGCATTTAAAAAAAAAAATATATATATATATATATGAATAAAAATGGCATAAAAACTATCCCCTATTTTGTGAACGCTATAAATTTTGCGCAAACCAATCAATCGCTTATTGCGATTTTTTTTTACCAAAAATATGTAGAAGAATACGGATCGGCCTAAACTGACGGAAACATTGTTTTGTTTTTTATATATTTTTGGGGGATATTTATTATAGCAAAATGTAAAAAATAATGCGTTTTTTTCCAAAAGTGTCGCTTTTTTTTTTTTGTGCAAAAAAATAAAAAATGCAGAGGTGAATACCACCAAAAGAAAGCTCTATTTGTGGGGAAAAAAGGACATCAATTTTGTTTGGGTGCAACGTCACACGGCTGCGCAATTGTCAGTTAAAGCGACGCAGTGCTGAATCGCAAAAAGTGGTCTGGTCAGGAAGGGGGCAAAATCTTCCAGGGCTGAAGCGGTTAAACCTTAAAAACCCCTGTACAAAAATGCTGCAAAAACGCCCGAAAAAAGGCCTGAAAAATATCAACACCTAGATGTGAACGGCGCCTTTGGAAAAACATTTCCATGCAACAATAAGTGAACAAAAAAAATAAAAATCCCCTACGCATCCACCATATATTGTGCTGAAAGGGTTTTAGCACATTTTGCTTGCCTGATTGCCTCCTGTAGATACGGAGATCGGACATTCTAATGCAGTTGCTGAAACCTTTCAAAACAAATGCTAAAGCTGTCAAGCAGACATTAGAGGGTTGTCAGGCGTACCGGCACTAGCCATCCGTTCTTAGGCCAGCCATACACCCCCTGTAGGCTGAATGAAAACACTCTAAGGCCTCTGTCACATGGGCACAGCACCAAAATTAAAAGACACGGGCCAACTCGGCTATTGCGTCATTCTGTATTCAGAAGGCAATTTACACGCGTTACGATACAACAAATGCTGCCCAAGCAACACCTCTGGTTTTAGGGCCAGTTCACACTACATGCAGTCCAGTGCGTTGTTGTGCATCAAACACACATGGAAAGTAGGTTATATGGTTACCAATGGCATAGTTTACACCAGTGCAGTCAGTTCCAGGGCTTTCCAGTTCCAGGGGGAAAAAAGTAGAACATGCAGTATTTTTCCAGCTCTGGACTATACTGGAACAGTTAAAAGCATCAAAAAAGCACTGGAAAGAAAAAAATAAAAAATAAAAAAAATAAACACACCCCGGACTAGACCCCAGTACAGTCAAAACAAACAAAATAAAATCTGGAATGCATCCCAAAACGCACCAGAAAGCGCATGCAGAAACACATCCAGAGCGGATCTGGAGTGCGTTTTGGTCTTGTGAACCAGCCCTTCAGGTTTTTTCACAAGGGTAGGCGAGATGACTTCAAACGCACATGCAGATCATTCCGATAGGGGGCATTTTTGATTCTTGATGTGATGCTCACGTGCTGGTGCGTACTGTCCCATTTATCTGCCATTGTTTTAGGCCTCATGCACACTGGACTGCCCCTGCCCTGTCAGACAGAACTGTTCTGCATGGCAGAGCAGTGTAAATCTCTGTGCTGGATGGACATATGCCTGGGCAGGTAAAAGAGCTCTTGTATGCATTTTATCTGGGTATTCAATGCTCTACACGGAGTTCAGTATTACAGAACCAAATACTTTTTTCTAGTTTTTATACTTGAGAAAGGTTTGGGCCCCTGTCTGTTTTTACTGCTACTATTCTACCCCATTTTAATATATTTTGAATGTCTTGCATTATACTGCATGCGGTTATTTTTATTGTAGCATGCTGACATCTAGTGGTAGTTTTGGGCCATAGCAACTAGTTTACTAAAGTGATTTTAGTATCTTCCTCTGCCTTCCACTCTTATTTTGTGCTAGAGGAACTGAAGTCTGCTCACATAATTTGTAATAAAAACCATCTTTGCCATTCTGAAGCTTCCCTCCAGCCACGTTGCATATTATTTATATATATATATATATATATATATATATATATATATATATATATATATATATATATATATATACTATGATTCTGAACTTGCTAAATATGCAAAAATCTCCCTCCACTAAGTCTGGCTGCAGCAACTATAACTGCAGGCAGCTGAAGCTGCTGCCTGTTCACTTCCTGGATTTACAGAGACACACCTCCAGCTCTCATTGGCCCTCTTATGACTCATCCCCCCTCCCTTCTTGGCACACTCTGGAATTTTCCGACCGTGTGTATGCAAGCCAAGCTTGAGCGGAATTCCGTCGGAAAAAACATCCAAGATTTTTCAGACGACAAATCTGATTGTGTGTACGGGGCATTCGAGAGAGATCTGTACATGTCATAAACCTAGACTTTTTACTAGACAAGAAACGGAAGTGGGCTGTATAGGGAATTTACTGGCAGAAACAAATAAGTTTCACTATCCAAAGTTAAAAACAACAAGGGCAGAAGATTTAATAGATGGAAAGTTGAAAAAAAATGGCTGAAGTTCTGCTTTAAGCCGGACATAGATGAGTCGAATTCTGAAAGACTAAGAAATTTCATTTGAATTTTGCACCATTAGTTGGTTGCAGCAACAGCCGATTTTTGTGAGGCCATCGAATAGGAGTGATCAGGTTGGAAATTCTTTGAAAAATGATTTTTGAATCAATGGATGGGAGAATCATGTGAGAAATATTTTTTTTAAAAATGCACATGCGGGCATGAAAAGAAAATTCCTGGGCAGAAAAGATTACCAGCCACGAAAATGCTTTACTGTAGCAAAATGAGGTGAAATTGAAGGCTTGGTTGGACTAATTTTGAAATCAATGGCGGCTCCATCTGATCACAAAATGCACTAAATTTCGGATTTTCTAAAGAAAATTTGTTCGGAATTTGACCCATGTATGGCCTTGCATTAGTCCTTGTTAGACCTTCCCCGTTGCCTCCATGTGCCCTCAGTCAGTGTCATGCCACGTACACACGAGCGGACTTTGACGGACTTTCAGCGGAGTTCCGACAGACTTTCCGAATGAACGGACTTGGCCACACATAATCACACCAAAGTCCAACGGATTCGAACATGTTGACGTACGACCGGACTAGAATAAGCAAGTTCATAGCCAGAGGCCAATAGCTGCCCTAGCGTCGGTTTTTGTCCGTCGGACTAGCATATACACAAACGGATTTCTCGGTCCGGTGGAGTTACGGTGTGAAAATGTAAAACATGTTCTATTTCTAAAGTCCGCTGGATTTTTGGCAAGCAAAGGTCCAATGGAGCCCACACACAATCGAATTGTCCGTCAGACCCTTGCTGTCAAAAAGTCCGGTCGTGTGTACGTGGCATTAGTTATTGACAGAGAGGGGGCTTAGGAAAGTCATTGTCTTCTTACACTTCAAAAAATACTGGAAAAAACATCCTCTGTTCTGCAATTAGCTCAAGTAAAATGGTGTTGGATTCAACTGCTGTGTCTTATCCTCTTGAAGACCAGGCCTTTTCTGGCACTTTTTGTGACAATCAGTATTTTTTGCTAGAAAACATCTTAGAGACCCCAAACATTATATATTTTATAAAGCAAAGGTCCTAGAGAATAAATGGGTGGGTTTTGCATTTTTTATTGTCACACAGTATTTGCGCAGTAATTTCAAGTGCAATTTTTGAGGAAAGAACACACTTTTTTTTCCTGAAAATTTAAATTTTATACTTTTTTGAATATTAATGTAAAAAAAAAAAAATAAGAAACACGTGACATAACCCAATTTTTGGTAAAGTATAAAAGATGATGTTACACTGAGCAAATAGATACCAAACATGTCACGTTAAAATAAAAAAATTGCACACGCCCATGCAATGGCATCAACGGAAATTTTACTATCCATAGGCGAAGCTTTAAAAGCCTTTATAGGTTACCACTATAGATTTACAGAGGAGGTCTGGTGCTAGAATTACTGCCCATGATCTGAAGCTCACAGTGATACCACCCATGTGTGGGACAATCACCATTTGCCTTTGCATGTAAGCACAGGGGGAAGAGAGCACTTTACATTTTTAAAAAAATGTTTTTCGTTTTTACACCGTCACTTTAATATAATTTTTCTTTTTAATCACTTTTATTGCTGTCACAAGGAATTTGAACATCCCTTGTGACAGCAATAGGCATGTGACAGTTACTCTTTATGGAGAGATCTGGAGTTTATAAGACCCTAGATCCCTCTTCTGCCCTGAAAGCATTTGATCACACCAAGATTGGTAAAATGAAATGCTTTTGATTTTTAAAAATGTCGCCGTTTCCATTTTGGTAACCCGGAAGTGATGGGACATCATCACTTCCGGGTTACTATATCATAGAGCCCAACAAAGCCAATTAGGTCCTTGCTGGGCTCTATGATCAGCTGGCAGAAGCAACTCCTGGTGGGATGGAAGATCCTGGTCCAGCCACCTCCGCCTTGGTGCTTGTAAAAGCAATCCAGTGGTTGGTTATCCGTTAGGATTGCTTTTAAAAGACAGCCGACTGCCAGTTATAAAAAGAGAAAAAAAAAAAAAAAAAAACAGTACTGGGATGATGTCTGAAGCTGCAGGCATCATCCTGGTAAAACTGCATATACTCCAGCGACGGCTGAAGTGGTTATTGAAGAGTGAAGCTGCCTATGGATGGTGCCAAGTCAAGAGGGGACTATACTGTCTGGACAGCCTGGATCTAAGGAGGTACGTCAATGCATAAAGCGGCATTTGAAACAGAACAGATAACAATTACCCCTGCCCGTGTTTGCCCTGGTGACTAGTTGGGCAGAATATCCCTACTTTTACAGTTATCAATATAACAGAATAGAACATTTTCCAATAAGAACACAAGAACTGTATACGTGTGGGACTTCATCCTACTTCCTGTTGTGTTAAGACAGGAAGTTAGGAGAATCTCCCAAAGGGGGACACAGACACTAATAAAAAGCTGCAACTATTCACCACTAAAAAATGTTTAAAAAATAAAACATTTTTTTTTTTTTTTTTACAAAAGTGCATACATATATACTGCACAGAGTTCTTTTATCATCCGAAGATGGGAAATTTCCTGTACACTAAAGCTTCTGGATTAACCCCGAACCCGGTCTAGCAGAAAGGCTGGCAGGTTGTTTATCAGAAACATTTTACGGTTAATGAAACGTTAACTAATAAATATCGACTTCAACCAGCGAGACTACAAGAAACATGCGAGGAATCCGATACAGGCTGGCGCGTTTTGCACAATTTCCGTGGGAGCGACCAGGAATGCAGGCATTAAAGGGGGAGGCCGGAGGGCTTCAGAGCAATCTAAATGAAGGATTTCACAGTTGAAAGAGCCGGCAGGGTTGGAGAAAATACAGAACAGGTCCAGGTAGTGATAACACGGCGGGGTGGAGGATAGCGGGCACCTGATGGCTCATTTCCTCCCTGTGAATTAATAACCAATTTACATCTGTAGCCCAATCTATGGTGTCACCTCTGCAACTGGGGACCACCAGGGCCGTTTTCAGACATCACAACGTCCTTTGCACTGATGAAGAAGGAAGACATATTTGCACAAGCTCCTCTTCCATCATGGGGTTAATTTGGCAAAACCTAAAATAAGAAAGTGCTATTGATGGCGGCATGTTGTCTGGTTTATATAATAAGCATTTATTAAACTGTTCCGGCTGCCAGCCAAGACCAGAAAATGGTGTCATTGTGTCTCTTCTATAGGGTCTTGTGACTCCTCTGCATCGTCCCTGCACCCTCCTCTTTGCAGCTCTTCAGCTGGCACTAAACAATACTCTCCGTAAATGATCCATAAACATCCACTACCTAATGGCCCTCTAATCTATTTTTCATTAAATTACTTATTGCGGTTTTCTTATGCCTCCTTGTAACGCCCTCTGTGAGCTCCTAAACCTCACATTCTCCATTTCCCTTTGGTTTGGAATGAGCAGGGTACACTAGTTGCGGTCATGTACATTGTTCTATGCACACTACACATCCCATAGTACGGTATTTTTCAACTGGGGTGACAGCACCCTGGGGTGATGCCAGGAGTCCTCCGGGGTGCCGTGGCAACAGCCCAATGTTGGCAATCCTCCTGTGTATAGAGCGGAGGCAGAGAGCTCTGCCCACACTTCCTCCCAGCTCTCTCCTCTCTGTACTATTGCTGGAAAAACAGAACCAACAATGGGGCACCATTTCTCCCACTGATACCAACGATGGGGCACTATTCGTCCCACTTACACCAACAATGGGACACTATTTCACCCACTGATCCCAATGATGGGCACCCTTCCACCCAATGACACCAATAATGGGGGCACTATTCCTCCCACGGATACCAGTTATGGGCACCTTTCCACCTATTGACACCAATAATGGGGGTAGGGAAGGGGGTGTCACCGCTCCAGGAGGATAGTTTAATAACAAGCCTCTATGCCTAGCTGAAGAAGCTATGGGTGCCGGCAATGCATGTAGCAATGAATGGAAATTAGTTCTGGACAGCCGCACTCCAAAAAAGCCTTTTATTCAAAAAAAAACACACAAGACAGCTGACGTGTTTCGCACTACACACAGTGCTTAGTCATAGCTAAAGAAAAAAGCTATTACTCCCACCTACTGACGCCAACGATTCGGCACCATTCCTCCCACTGATACCAACGATGGGCACCCTTCCACCCACTGACATCAATGATGGGGGCACTATGCCTCCCACCTATACCAGTGATGCACACCCTTCCACCTACCGACACCAACAATGGGGCAACCATCCACCTACTGACACCAACGATGGGGCAACCTTCCACCAACCGACACCAACGATGGGGCAATCTTTCCACCTACCGACACCAACGATGGGGCAATCTTTCCACCTACCGACACCAACGATGGGGCAATCTTTCCACCTACCGACACCAACGATGGGGCAATCTTTCCACCTACCGACACCAACGATGGGGCAACCTTCCACCTACCGACACCAACGATGGGGCAACCTTCCACCTACCGACACCGATGGGGCAACCTTCCACCTACCGACACCGATGGGGCAACCTTCCACCTACCGACACCAACGATGGGGCAACCTTCCGCCTACCGACACCAACGATGGGGCAACCTTCCGCCTACCGACACCAACGATGGGGCAACCATCCACCTACCGACACCAACGATGGGGCAACCATCCACCTACCGACACCAACGATGGGGCAACCATCCACCTACCGACACCAACGATGGGGCAACCATCCACCTACCGACACCAACGATGGGGCAACCATCCACCTACCGACACCAACGATGGGGCAACCATCCACCTACCGACACCAACGATGGGGCAACCATCCACCTACCGACACCAACGATGGGGCAACCATCCACCTACCGACACCAACGATGGGGCAATCTTTCCACCTACCGACACCAACGATGGGGCAATCTTTCCACCTACCGACACCAACGATGGGGCAACCTTCCACCTACCGACACCAACGATGGGGCAACCATCCACCTACCGACACCAACGATGGGGCAACCTTCCGCCTACCGACACCAACGATGGGGCAACCTTCCGCCTACCGACACCAACGATGGGGCAACCATCCACCTACCGACACCAACGATGGGGCAACCATCCACCTACCGACACCAACGATGGGGCAACCATCCACCTACCGACACCAACGATGGGGCAACCATCCACCTACCGACACCAACGATGGGGCAACCATCCACCTACCGACACCAACGATGGGGCAACCATCCACCTACCGACACCAACGATGGGGCAACCATCCACCTACCGACACCAACGATGGGGCAATCTTTCCACCTACCGACACCAACGATGGGGCAATCTTTCCACCTACCGACACCAACGATGGGGCAACCTTCCACCTACCGACACCAACGATGGGGCAACCTTCCACCTACCGACACCGATGGGGCAACCTTCCACCTACCGACACCGATGGGGCAACCTTCCGCCTACCGACACCAACGATGGGGCAACCTTCCGCCTACCGACACCAACGATGGGGCAACCTTCCGCCTACCGACACCAACGATGGGGCAACCATCCACCTACCGACACCAACGATGGGGCAATCTTTCCACCTACCGACACCAACGATGGGGCAACCTTCCAACTACCGACACCAACGATGGGGCAACCTTCCGCCTACCGACACCAACGATGGGGCAACCATCCACCTACCGACACCAACGATGGGGCAACCATCCACCTACCGACACCAACGATGGGGCAACCATCCACCTACCGACACCAACGATGGGGCAACCATCCACCTACCGACACCAACGATGGGGCAACCATCCACCTACCGACACCAACGATGGGGCAACCATCCACCTACCGACACCAAACGATGGGGCAACCATCCACCTACCGACACCAATGATGGGGCAACCATCCACCTACCGACACCAATGATGGGGCAACCATCCACCTACCGACACCAATGATGGGGCAACCATCCACCTACCGACACCAATGATGGGGCAACCATCCACCTGCCGACACCAATGATGGGGCAACCATCCACCTGCCGACACCAATGATGGGGCAACCATCCACCTGCCGACACCAATGATGGGGCAACCATCCACCTACCGACACCAATGATGGGGCAACCATCCACCTACCGACACCAATGATGGGGCAACCATCCACCTACTGACACCAATGATGGGGCAACCATCCACCTACCGACACCAATGATGGGGCAACCATCCACCTACCGACACCAATGATGGGGCAACCATCCACCTACCGACACCAATGATGGGGCAACCATCCACCTACCGACACCAATGATGGGGCAACCATCCACCTACTGACACCAATGATGGGGCAACCATCCACCTACTGACACCAATGATGGGGCAACCTTCCACCTACTGACACCAATGATGGGGCAACCATCCACCTACCGACACCAATGATGGGGCAACCATCCACCTACTGACACCAATGATGGGGCAACCTTCCACCTACTGACACCAATGATGGGGCAACCTTCCACCTACTGACACCAATGATGGGGCAACCTTACACCAACTGAAACCAATGATGGGGCAACCTTACACCAACTGAAACCAATGATGGGGCAACCTTCCACCAACTGACACCAATGATGGGGCAATCTTTCCACCTACTGACACCAATGATGGGGCAACCTTCCACCTACTGACACCAATGATGGGGCAACCTTCCACCTACTGACACCAATGATGGGGCAACCTTCCACCTACTGACACCAATGATGGGGCAACCTTCCACCTACTGACACCAATGATGGAGCACTATTCCTTCCACTAAAGATGTGGTGACATTTACCCTCACTGACACCAGGACATTTTCTACTCCCACAGTCTGGCCCCCTAAAGTCTGAAGGAAGTAAACTGGCCCTTTGTTTAGAAAGTTTGGAGACTCCTGCTGTTGAGGGAAGATGTCTATTCTTACCTATTATCTGGTCTGGTCATGTTATCGGCTCCCAAACAAGGCATGTAATGAAAACGTAAAGGTTTTATTTAGCGATTTCATTAGTATGTTGAGGGGGTAGGAAAGGAGGAACCAGGGAAAGCAACATGCAGTGCCTTAAAAAAGTATTCATAATTTTCCACATTTTACAACCAAAAACGTAAATGTATTGTATTGGGATTTTATGTGATAGACCAACACAAAGTGACACATAATTGTGAAGTGGAAGGAAAATGATAAATGGTTTTTCAAAGTTTTCACAAATAAATAATGTTAAGGTAGGTGTGCATTTGTATTCAGCCCCCTTTGCTTTGATATCCCTAACCAAAATCTAGTGGAACCTAATGCCAATTGGTAATTAGAGTATAAATACAGCTGTTCTGTGAAGCCCTCAGAGGTTTTAAAAAATCTTAGTGAACAAATAGCATCATGATGGCCAAGGAACACACCAGACAGGTCAGGGATAAAGTTGTAGAGAAATTTAAAGCTGGATTAGGTTATAAAAACAACTATCCCACAGAGCACTGTCCAATCCATCATCTGAAAATGGATAGAGTATGGCACAACTGCAAACCTACCAAGACATGGCCGTCCACCTAAACTGACAGGCCGGGCATGGGGAGCATTAATCAGAGAAGCAGCCAAGAGACCCATGGTAACTCTGGAGGAGCTGCAGAGATCCACAGCTCAGGTGGGAGAATCTGCCCACAGGACAACTATTAGTCGGGCACTCCACAAATCTGATCTTTATGGAAGAGTGGCAAGAAGAAAGCCATTGTTGAAAGTAAGCCATAAGAAGTCCCTTTTGCAGTTTGCGAAAAGCCATACGGGGGACACAGCAAACATGTGGAAGAAGGCGCTCTGGTCAGATGTGACCAAAATTGAACTTTTTGGCCTAAAAGCAAAACACTATGTGTGGTAGAAAACGAACACTGCACAATACGCTGAACACATCATCCCCACTGTGAAACATGGTGGTGGCAGCATCATGTTGTGGGGCTGCCTTTCTTCAGCAGGGACAGGGAAGCTGGTCAGAGTTGATAGGAAGATGAATGGAGCCAAATACAGGGCAATCTTAGAAGAAAACCTGTTAGAGTCTGCAAAAGACTTGAGACTGGGGCTGAGGTTAGTCTTCCAGCAGGACAACAACCTTAAACATACAGCCAGAGCTACAATGGAATGGTTTAGCTCAGTGGTTGTCATCCCGGTCCTCAAATACCCCCAACAGGCCATCTTTTGGGAATTTTTCTAAGCCCTTGTACACACGGTCGGACATTCTGACAACCAAATCCGTTGGATTTTGTCCGACGGATTTTGTCCGAAACTGTTGCATACACACGATCGGACAAAGTTGTCGGAAAATCCGATTGTACATAACGTGATGATGTTATTTCGTTAGGACGGGACTACGTTCAGGCTAGTAGCCAATAGCTTTGGTCTAGGAATTTGATCTGAGCATGCGTGGCACTTTGTCCGTTGGAGTAGGCTACACATATTCAGAGTATGTCCGATCGGAGCATTTTGTCAGAAAATTTTACGGACAAGTTGGAAAACTTGGTCCATAGGATACTCCGATGGAAACAGTCTGATGGAGACCACACACAGTCGGATTATCTGACAAAAAACGGTCTGATAGGAAAAAAAAAAAAAAAAAAAAAAAAGGAAAACCACTTATAATTTTCCTTCCACTTCACAATTATGCGCCACTTTGTGTTGTTCTATCTCCTAAAATCCCAATAAAATACATTTACGTTTTTGGTTGTAACATGACAAAATGTGGAAAATTTCAAGGGGTTTGAATACTTTTTCAAGGCACTGTATAAGCAGATTAAACTTCAGCTTTAAGAGCAAGGCAGTCATGTCTGGGTGTCTTCCAAAAGCTCAGTTCAGCACTGTGTTCTCCATTCGGGTCTCTGGCCTGCTCAGCCAAGTCTTGCCAAGGCATGCAGGCATTTTTTAACACGCTTCTCTGTGCCGATCCTGCCTTCCCTACAGCCGTCTGCTTGTATTCCAGAATAAACAAAGACTATTTCCAGCAGTCAGGCTGGAATCTTAGTGTTTGCCTTTGCAGAGAGTTGGGACGGTGCATTTTTTATTTATTTTTTCACCCTAAAAGGCCACTATTTGTTAAAAAATAAACGTTCCACGTGAAGTATGCGAGAAGCCAGTAGCAGCACGCTCGCAGGAGACAGCAAGCTCCAACCTGAAGCTAACTTTCTGCCCTCCAACCTCCGCATTCATTAGAGCAAATTACAGGGAGAGGATCGGCAGCACAAGGCATTCCCTCATCGTAACCTATAATTTCATCAGAGCTAATCTGTAGTACGCGGCGAGGAAAGAATCGCCACCATCCGCGCAGGGGCTGATTTGCATGGCTTCAATGGGGATTGTTCAGTTTGCGGTTTGTAGGGAACACAATACACAAGGATAATCTCATTCAAAATGCTTGTAAAGACCCGAATTCACCAACAATGCGCGCATGAGCCCCGGGTAAAGCTGCATTCCTCTCAACAGTTCCAAAATTAAAAGGCAGCTATAAAGTATTTCAATACTGCTTATAAGTGCTGCATACATTGAGGGCGCTACAGGATATAAGTACCTGTAATAGGTAAATAAATCAATCCATAAAGGCCTTAAAATCAGTGATAGAATCTGCCCAAGATAAAAAGTATACTCCACTTAAAGTGGTTGTAAACCCCGTTACACCACTTGTACCTACAGGTAAGCCTATAATAAGGCTTACTTGTAGGTACTGTAAATACTGTATTACTGTATAACATGCATTTTTGTTACCCTGAAAATCAGGTGCAAATAGTGTGTGCGTGTTGTATGCCGTGTTGTATGCCGATACTGCAATTTGGGCTGCCTAAGAGGGAAGGTGGGGGGGGAGCGCCGTCAGATGACATACAGCGAGAGTCTCCCATTTATTCAGTGGCCTCTAATTTGAAGTCCAGTCTCCTGGGCCGGCATTGGACCAGTGTTCTGTCATAGAAGCCAGTCCAGGAGAAGGGACTTCCTATTAAAGAGATCGCAGAGTAAACAGGAGATTCTCACTGTATGTAATCTGATGGCGCTCGTCCTGCCCCCCTCCCTGTCCTCTCCATCCATTCATTGGATCAGGTCCCGGCACCGCCATTCAAACTAAGGGAAACAGGAAGTGGAGCCTTGCTGCTTCACTGCCCGTTTCCTTCTGCACATGCCCGAGCTTTGTGAATGGCCGGCTGTGTTCTGGGACACACAAAGTTCCCAGAACACACCGCGCCCCATTCCCCAGGAGACAACGCGAGGAGGAGAAGAATGAAGATCACCACTGAGTAGGAAGTGGCAGATTACAACGATCTGCCTAGCAACAGCCATTTCTGACAAGTAAAAAAAATGTATGTTTTTTCAGATTTTTAGGAGCATTTTTATGTAAATTTTTTTTTTTTTTTTTTTTTTTAGGGTGGACCACTGCTTTAAGAATACCTGCATATGTAATGCACAAAATATGGCTGAAAAATGCAGAAAAATAAATCTATCCATACACACACAGAGCTAGACTTTCATTAAAAATACATTAAAATGCATATAATTATTCCACAAGCCATTCTGCAATTAGATGTTATTCCTTCCCAGAAATCTGTTGAGAGCGTGAAATGAAATAATAGCCCTTCCCTTACAAAGGAAGCTTCGTCTTTGCTGAAATGCTTTCTAAGACTCTTGTCATGGATCAGTGAGAATGCCAAACAAAGGATTAGTTTACTGCTAGAGCTGACCTTAGTGTAAAGGACAGGGATTAGGGGAGTATAGTGTAAAGTGGGGGATCAGCGAGCAATCGATCGATCGATCTGAGCCATATAAAAATGGGTAGATCGCACCCTGCCCTGCTGCCAACTCCTGACCCCATCTACTGCCTTTAGGATCAGAGTGGCAACAGGTATTGCAGGGTCGAGGGAAGTCCTAGGCTGCTCAGCAGCTCTTAGGCTCGATTCACATCTATGCATGTTGCTTTTGAGCGTTTTTGCAGTGCTTTTTGCGGGGCTTGTCGCGTTTTTGGACATGCGTTTTTACCGGGATTTTGCCACGTTTTGCGTTTTTTTTCTTTTTTTTTTTACACTGTGGTTGCTCAGCAACCAGCTATATACAGTGAACTTTTTTTTAAAATGTAAAACAAAAAAATGGAGAAAAAAAACCGCAAATTGCGGCAAAATCCTGGTACAAAAATGCATTGATGTGAACATGTTCCATAGGAACCCATGTTAAAAAATGTCCCTGCAAAAAATGCAAAATGCATCAAAAAAAACGCATTAGTGTGAATCAAGCCTTACATTTGATATGAGACCGCTGAGAGGAGACCGGGTTGGACCTCCCTCACTCCGCTGGGTGCAACCGCATCTGGTGAGCGAATTATACGGGGCGGGGGGGGGGCAATATGTGCCCTGAGTGATTTTAGCTTAGTGGGAAAGATTGTTGTACTGGGGGGGTTGTATTTTCTGCTTGCAGGAGGGAGATGTACAATGTGCTACTGACCCTTGCATTTTGCCCTACTTACCACTGACCCCTGAAATTTGCGCTACTTACTACTGACTCCTGAACCCTAAACTCTGCGCTACGTACTACTGAACTTTATACTCTACGATACTTACCACCGACCCCTGCACTCTACCCCACTGAACCCTGCATTCTGTGCTACTTACTACGGACCCCTGTGCTACTCACCACCGAACCCTGCAGTCTGATATTTACTACTGACCCCTGCAATCTGCACTACTGCTTACTACTGACCCCTGCACATGTTACTACCGATTCTTGAACTCTGCACCACTTACTACTGACCCCTGCTTTAGCGCTACTTACCAATGATCCTCAAACTATGAGCTACTTACTACTGGCCCATGCATTAGCGTTACTTAACCCTGACCCCTGCACTCTGCACTACTTGCCACGGACCCCTACACTACTTACCACTGATCCTTCCACTCACCGATACTTACCAATGACCCCTGCACTTTGCACTACTTACTACTGACCACTGTACTACTTGCCATTGACCCTTACAAAAAGAAAAAATAAATACCGCGCTGAAACCTAATCTACACGAATACAACTAAAAATCACTGCAGCTCAGTTTTACAAGATACACGTAAACACAATAAGATAGCAAAAGGAAAAAGCTGCGCACATATATAAATAATATGTATAAATAAAATACACCTATAAATAATTAGTTAATTGATTACAATAATAGTGAAAGAAAATCTTATCTACCCCTCTAGTAAATCGGACATAATATAATTTATAAAAGAGAATTATAAATCACTAACAAGTGTGAATAATGAAATTCGAAAAATCCCAGTGAAGTGATTAAAAAATCCAAACTTGGACTTTATCATTTCACTGGGATTTTTTGAATTTCATTATTCACACTTGTTAGTGATTTTTAATTCTCTTTTATACATTGTTATGTCCGATTTACTAGAGGGGTAGAGAAGATTTTCTTTCACTATTATTGTAATCAATTAACTAATTATTTATAGGTGTTTTTTTATTTTATTTACACATATTATTTATATATGTGCGCAGCTTTTTCCTTCCATTGACCCTTACACTCTGGAATACTTACCACTGACCTCTTCAAATCTTCTTTACTTTTTACTGGGGCCTTGCTAGGTTATAAAAAAATAAATAAAAAAGCTGGTAATTTTTGATCAGTTTTCTTGGGTTACCTACAGTGCAAGGAAGGGTTACAACTCCTATTTATTATCTGCTTATAAAAATCCCCCTCTCCATTTGTCCTGGAGACCAATGTAACTATGTATGAAATCCTTACCTGGAATTCATTTTAATGTACATAATCCATGTCCTTGTACCACGATTGTGGTAGACGATTGTGAATATGGAACCACAGTCAAACAATCGTAATGCAAATTTATATTTTTGCAAGTTCAAAAAAATGTATATTTTTAATAAAGACAGACAGGAGTAAAATGACCGTAAGCTCCTCCGGATATGAAATCTCACCTACCTGGTGACACTCTGGTTTAGACAAGAAACGCTCGGCACATAGAACATAACGCCAAAGTACAGCATGGGATCCACCGAGAACTTGTCTAGCTGTTTCCTCAACGGTTTCTCCAGCTCCACCCATCGTGCTTGCTGGTTCTTCCCCACAAACCAGAGGCCAAAGTAATGGGTCTGAAAAAAAAAAAAATATCAAGGTCAAGATTGGGCTCGGTGTAAACTGATCATCTGTGGTGCTGGTCAAGAGGCTGAAGCCCTGCACAGAAGCAGTCTGAAAAGCCTGCTGAACCTGACAGCTTTGGACAATATCTAAAATAAAGTCCAAACAGACTTAAGTTTTGCATGGAATGAGGAAAGTTTAAAATTTTAGCAAGTCATTTTACAATATCAATATCGTTTTTTAAAAACTGCAAATTTTATGAAAATAGTTCCTGGTGATCCTGCCATGAAGGTCCTTGTCCAGACATTTACCATTATAGGGTGACAACACTCTGTCCCTGTCTGCTCCATGGTCACCCTGTCACAGGGGCTTCCGATGGCTACAAGTGGCAGTTTCAACACAAAATTACACAAGCCTCCTCCTCTGCGGTCAGTGTTAGAAATCCTGCCCAGAGAAATGCCATACAGCCATCGCTGGAGTGCATTGTGGTCAGAAAGTGGCTGATTAGCAGCACTGAGATGTATTTTAATTATAAAAAAGGTAAAATTAGGGTAATAATACCCACAGTGCTTTAGCAAACAAAAATGTCATTTAGGGTTTACATCTACTTTAAATCTGGAACCCGTCACTTACCCTTGCTGCTGAACCCAGAGGAGATCTGGCCATCCTCTGCCACTCCATACAAAGTCGCCCTGGCCATCCTCTGACACTCCATACAAAGTCGCCCTGGCCATCCCCTGCCGCTCCGTACGCAGTCTCTCAGGCCATGTCTAAATTGGCCCCAGTATAAGAATGTGAGATTTTAAACTTCTTGAGGGTAGGGACTGATGTGAATGTACAATGTAACTGTAAAGCGCTGCGTAAATTGACGGCACTATACAAGTACCTTAAATAATAATAATAATAATCCTCTGCCACTCCGTAATGGGTCGCCCTGGTCATCCTCTGCCGCCCATCAGCAGTCTCTGACCATCCTCTGTAGCCCATCCACAGTCTCTGACCAACCAATACTGCAGCTGTTGACTATTAAAATATGGACACTTGCCTGTCCAGGGTGCCTGCTATGTCCTCACCCGAAGCCGATCTGTCCTTCGGCTCTCAGGTGGAGGCACCGCCATCTTTGATAAGGGAATCAGGAAGTGAAGCCTGGTTCTCTGTTGCGCTGCGTGTCCTCACTGGTGCCTGCTGTCTTCTGGGACCCGCCTCCCAGAAGACAGCAGGGGGACGGAGGAGGTGCCAGACATGGCGTAGATCACCACGGAGCCTACGGTGTTCTATACCCGCAAGTTGGAGCAAATACCTGGATTAGACAGGATTGCGAAAAACGGAAGTTGCATTTTTGGGTGGAACTCCGCTTTAAACCTTTTTCTGACACTTGATTCTTACAAAGTTAAAATCAGTATTTTTGATAGAAAATTACTTTATTAATTAGTAATATATATATATATATATATATATATATATATATATATATATATATATATACATACATATACATACATACATACATATATACATATACATACACATACATACATATATACATATACATATACACATACACACATACATATATATTTATTTATTTTAGCAGAGACCCTAGAGAATAAAATAATGGTTGTTGCAATATTTTATGTCACACGGTATTTGCACAGCGGCCTTTCAAAATGCATTTTTTGGTAAAAAAATACACTTCAATGAATTAAAAAAAAAAACAGTAACGTAAACCCAAATATTTTTTTTGGGATGTGAAAGATGAGGTTATGCCGCGAGAATCGTGATCTTTATTCTAAGCAAAAAAATTGCGATTCTCATTTTAGCCAAAATAGTGGAGTTCTAGTAACACCTGTCTACTCACTGACTAGGCTGCCTCCTCTTCTCCTCCAGCTCCCAGTGCCTGACAACACCATACAATGCAGTCACGGCACAGCACTTCGCACTCTCAGACTGATTTCTGCTGTGCAATCGCACAATAGGAACTACTGTAGCAAGATAAAAACAGATTTCTGCCAGTCATGCCAGGGAGATGTAAAAATCTAATTCATATTAATCTATACCGGTGTAGGTGGACATTTGTCTAGAGATGTGCTTCATGTGAGTTTTGGGAATATCTACAACAGAAAACATGAAATTGTGTTGCTAGGAAAGTTATCTGCCATGATTTCCCTGGAGCCAGATTAACTTCAGCAGCGGCCAAGGAATGCAAACTGTCAAATATCCTGTCTAGTGCTCCAGATTAATGGGCATTTGTCTCCATTGGCAGCAATAGGACATGCATAGCCGGCATTTCTGAAGAACAGGACCACTACAGCCTCCCAGAAGAACACACATTCACCGGGTTCTAGTGCACTGCCTGTCTTCTAATCAGCCAGATTCACAACCGACCTGAAAAATGTATATTATTGTTTAAAACTATTGTTATTTCAATGGGATCATCTATTCTGCCTTCTAAAATGGGGGGGGGGGACGAAACAAAAGCAACCATCACATTTCTATGTGCACGCTCTCCTCTCTGTAGCTCTGGTAGTGACATATTGCATAAATTGATAAATGATTAGTGCACAAAGGTCCAGAGTTCAGGCATGTGTCAGGACTGGGGCTTCATGTGAGCTTTTTATCAATTATAAAGAAATCAAACTCATTTCTGAATGATTCAATTGTCACCTAATAATAATATGCTCATCTATAAGAGTCGTGTGTATTTTTACCTAAATCTTGGTGTGGTTTGTGCATTTCTTCTATCCAGCTAATGACCGCCCTATAGTAGATTTACTGTCTCTCCAGTGCAGAATAAAATTATAATTGTGTGTGTGTGTGTGTGTGTGTAATAATATAATATATATACACACACACACACACACACACACACACACACACACACACACACACACACACTTCCGCCTGCAGGGGGGGCACCGCCAGCGGGCCGCTTCTGCTGTGATTATTTACAGAGGAAGCCGATCTGTGGGTGCCGGGCACCTGCCAATCATCGGGCAGAAATGCCGAATGAAGCTCTGCCCATGTATATTCTGACATGGGAGGGAAGGGATGGATTTTGTATCCCTGCAAAGCAGGGAATAAAATCCATCTCTTCCCTTAGTAAAAGAACCTACCGTATATACTCGAGTATAGGTCGATCCGAATATAAGCCGAGGCCCCCAATTTACCACCAAAAAAAAAAATGGGAAAACGTATTGACTCGTGTATTAGCCGAGGGTGAGACATGCCTGTCCATCCCTGTGTGTCCGTCCATCCCTGTGTGTCCGTCCATCCCTGTGTGTCCGTCCATCCCTGTGTGTCCAGCCTACCTGTGTCCTGAGCCTGTGTCCTTCTGCACATACGGCAGCCATGCCAGGATCGCCGCACCTCTTCTCGTCTGTGACAGACGGCGGCCATTCTACTATTCAAAAGCCGCGCCTCCGTCTGTGATAGGCGGAACACTCAATTTCCCAGCAGTCTGTGTTCCGCCTATCACGGACATCCTCTCATCCTCGTCCGTAGTATGAGGATGAGCGGATGTCCGTGATAGGCGGACCACTGACTGCTGGGAAATTGAGTGTTCCGCCTATCACAGACAGGGAGGCGCGGCTTTTGAATAGTAGAATGGCCGCCGTCTGTCTGCACGACACGCTGATCGGGTAGACAGATGGCGGTGACTCGAGTATAAGCCGAGGGGGGCACTTTCAGCCTAAAAAAAAGGGGCTGAAAATCTCGGCTTATACTCGAGTATATACGGTAACACAGTACACAAAAACACTGGCTAGGCACACAGGTAACCCTTTGATTGCCCTAGAATTAGCAGACCTCCAGCTGTTGCAGAACTACAATTCCCATGAGGCGTAGCAAGACTGACAGCAACAAGCATGACACCCAGATGCAGAAGCATGATGGGACTTGTAGTTTTGCAACAGCTGGAGCTCCGCTAATTGCACATCCCTGCCCTAGATGTTTAACTATTTCCCAGCCAGTGTCATTAGTACAGTGACCGTGCATATTTTTAGCACTGATCACTGCATTGATGTCACTGGTTCCCGCAAAGTGTCAGTTAATGTCCGATTGTCTGCCGCAATAGCCCCGCTATAAGTCGCTGATCGCGCCATTACTAACATAAAAAAATGTTTCCCAGTATAGGTTGTGTGTGTTATATATATATATATATATACACATATATACACACACGCCATAGTTTGCAGGTGCTTTCAATCAATATAAGTTTATTTAAATTTTTTTGGTTTTTACCAAAAATATGTAGCAGAATACATATTGGTCTAAATTTATGAAGAAATTAGATTTTTTTTACATTTTTTAATTAGATGTGTTTTATAGCAGAAAGTAAAAAAAAAAAGTCGCACCCCCTCCCCCCCAAAAAAACAAATTGTCAAATTTTTTTTCTTTATAGCACAAAAAATAAAAGCCACAGAGGTGCTAAAATAACGCCAAAAAAAGCTCTATTTGTGGGAAAAAAAATTACACAAAATTTTATTTGGGTACAGCATTGCACAACTGCGCAATTATCAATTAAAATAACAGTGCCCTATAGCAAAAAAAAAAAAAATGAAAGAAGGGGGGGAGGGGGGGGAGGGTAAATCTTTCAGAGGTCTTTCAGTCACTGCTGCTCTCTCTCCTTGTGCAGGGTGACTGGTCTCGTCTCCACCCCCTGCTGTAGTTTTCAGCAGTGATCCTGTAGGGGGTGGAGCCGGTGGAGCCGCTGGGTCCCGCCCCCCCCCCCCCCCCCCCACACAGCTCTGCTCTCTGCACAGGATATGTACAGCACACTGATGAGGTCCCTGCTACTTTTACAAGGCAATATCTAGGTTTGCAAAACTATCTGGTACTCATAAACTAGATTCATATGTTTGTGGCTATTGAGGAATATATTGAACATACATTTTTTTTGTGCCAAGAGTTCAGCTTTAAGGATGTCAAGACTTGGGTTCTGCATTGTATGGTTAAGCCTAACTCCAGGTTTACTTTCATTTAAATAGTTCCTTTGGGAAAAGCTGACCCAAAGCGAACCATTTCCTTCGTGAATTGCAGGTGATACTTTTACTTACAACGTAATAACTGGGTTTTGAAAAGCATTTGATACACAACACTGATTTTTTTTTTGCCCCTTGTAGCTAATAAAACATTTAAATGAGATTTTTGTGCCCAGTGTTCAGCTATAAACATAGATTTCAACTGTCCCAGATTTCCAAGACAGTCCCACATCTAGATGTTCTGTCCAGATGACTGGACTGGGTCCCTTGATCACGGCAATACCCTTTTTTTTTTTTTTTTTTTAAGTTACTGAGCATGCACAACAAGGCCCCTTTCACAGATGGTTGGGCCAAAGCTTTAAAATCTCCCAAGTCTAATATACAGCCAGAAGGGGCTGTTGACATGCTGCAGCATTTTGCATTGTGGAAAATTTAGCATGGCATGTCAAGTTGACAGGCACACCACATTCAATGGGGCCGTGCTGCAAAATGCTTGACTCGGCATGACCAGTCCATTTTCTGTTATTTAGCACTATGCTACTTAAAGTGGTTGTAAACCCTTACAAACCACTTTGACCTACAGGTAAGCCTAAATTAAGGCTTACCTGTAGGTCCAAGAAATATCTCCTAAACCTATATGGTTTAGGAGATATTTGCCCGAAAATGGGCACCGCTGTCTACGGTGCATGCGCCGTAGACAGCGGCGCGCAGGCGCACTAAGAGCGGCATTTCCAAAAATGGAGCTGCCGCGCGTGTCGACTCCCGTGCGCATGCGCGGGAGTGACGTCATCGCGGCTTCGCCGAATGACAGCAGCGCAGCTGCGAGACGCCACCAGCAAGATGGATGCGGCGGACTACAGGGGACAGTGGCGACTTCGCTGGCTCCTGTGTCAGGTAAGTGACACATAATGGGCTACTATGCGATGCATAGTAGTCCATTATGCTTTGCCTTTGCAGGGAATGAAAGAGGAAGTAAACCCATCAGGGTTTACTTCCTCTTTAAAGTGGTTGTAAACCCTTTACAACCACTTTAACCTACAGGTAGGCCTAGATTAAGGCTTAACGGTAGGTGCTTGAAATATCTCCCAGCCCTGCACGGGCTAGGAGATATTTGCAAATCGCCGCATGGCGATTTTTTTTCTGGGCATGCGTCGGAGTTAGAGACGGCACGCTGTGCCGTTTCTAGCTCGGGTCATGATGTTAAAGGCGGCTCCCACGGGTATGCGCGGGAGTGACGTCACGCAACTCCAGCCAGTAACAGAGCTGGAGTTTGCAGCCCCGGAAGGAAGAGGGGTGAAGAATGGACACCCACTACTAGCGAGGAGGACGAGGACATCACGGGCTTCTCCTGCAGGTAAGTGTCCCATTATGCTTTACCTTTGCAGGCAAACAAAGAGGAAGTAAACCCATCAGGGTTAACTTCCTCTTTAAAGAGGGGGTCCAGCCCCATCCCCATCCCCCCCTACAAGTACTGCAGCTGCTTACTTTTAATACTGGGACACTTACCTGTCCAGGGAGCCTGTGATGTCAGCACCCAAGTCCGATCTTCACATCGGCTGTCAGGTGCAGCCACCACCATGCCAATAAAGGAACCCAGCAGTGAAGCCTTTCGGTTCCCTACTGCGCATGCATGAAGTGTGCTGCCCTTTCTAATTCGCCCGGCAGCAGAGGAAGGAGGAGGGGGCCGAACTTCTGAAAGATGGTGCCGTGGGGCCGTCTCCGGAAAAACAGGTACCCGTTCCCCCCTCCCCCCTGATGGGGCACCGGAGGGGGGTGAACAGGCTGATAAGCGGAAGTTCCACTTTTGAGTCAAACTCCACTTTAAACTGGTAATTGTCGAACACCACTGTACCCTGACAAAATTTATATATATTTTTAGCACACAAATAGAGCACACAAAACACCACTGGGTTTTTTTTTTGAATAAAAAATAAAGACTAAAAATTTTTTTTTTAAATGATGTTTTACTTACTGCTATTAAACATATCCAATAAAAAAACAAAACAAATTTCTTCATACATTTTTGCCAAAACTTATTTTGCTACATGTCTTTGGTTAAAAAACAAAAAACAATAAGTGTTTGCTACAACCTATGGTATATATACTGGAATATTGTTTTTGTTTTTTACACTACTAACGGTGGTGATCAGCAACTTATAATGGGACTGCAATAGTGCGGCAGGCAATCTGGCACTGATGGCCACAGAGTGGGAAGTGACATCATTTTTCATTTTGGATAGCGTAATGGAGGGTTATAACTCCCATTGCAGAGATTTCCCTTCCCTTCCTATCCCATACCAAACCGGAAGTGGGAGGAAATCCCTGCAAATTAAAGGAAATTTCTTGGGAATAAACACTGACAGGTGTTCTAATCCCTCTCCACTCTATCCAAAACTAACAAAAAAGTTTTGCCTTTAGTTATAATTAAACATCTAGGGTGATCAAGGGGTTAAACGCGTGTCTAACAAGTGTTAACTGGAGCAATACGTGCTGCTGTTTACTAAAGATCTCTTTGTTTCTTATCCCTGCATTCCTTTGCAGGGATAAGAAACAGAGAGATCGTTCCCTCTGTACAAATCTCACACAAGGCTCTAGGTTGGCCTTTCTCAACTTTTCAACACAGAGGAACCCTTGAAATAGTTCTCCAGTCTCGGGGGAACCCCTGCTAAAAATTAGACATCTACAACTCATGATACATTAGTGTGATGGTCAGTGGGAAGAATGGTCCTTACACTTGTGGTCATTGAGAAGAATTACCTCCTTACAGATAGCTAAAAAGATCAATGGTGTCAGTGGGAACTTATCTGAGAGGCAGAAATTGCCCAATGCTGAAGGAACCCCTAGCAACCTCTGGAGGAACCCTGGTTGAGAATCACTGCTCTAGGTTGTGGTTGAACGCAGTCAGTCAGCAGGTCCCAGCCATGAATCATGGCCCGGGACCTTCCGTCAGACCCCGCTGTGTACGAACCGCCCCACCGTGATGAATGGGCCACCTGACCGTGATGAACTCTAGTGGACATCCAGGTGTGCCAAGAGGGACCGTCACTGCTGAGGTTGACTATCCATCCCAAGAGGGGCAATCACAGCCTTCAGGGTCTGAATAGTGTGATCACCCTTATTGGCTGTTTGATTGGAGTTTCCCTTTAATATTCCATGCATTGATGGATGGAATGAACATCACCGAATGACTGTCGCTGCAAGGCGTGTCATTTCTGCCGATCGGTCACTTCACACAGATTGTCTGAACGTCATCCAGACATGCAGCAGCTTGTCATCCGGGATGTGTAGGCGCGCGGCTTCTAATGAACTTCCACTGCAGCTCGCAGCACGCTGGGGGAAGGGGTGTCAGCTCCTCTCACGGTCTGCCGCTTCACACAGCAACGCCTGCCTGCTAATTACATCCTGGAGGAGCTGATCTTACTAGCAGGTGTACAGCGTGTGGCACAGATCTTCCCCAACCAAAACCTGACAATACATTGAAAGCTTCCCCTATTTAATCTGGTGCTAAAAGCTGCACTCTGGGCAGATCTAAAAAGACAACAGTAAAGTTAGCCCAATTTTTTTTTATATTGTGAAAGATAATGTTATGCTAAGTAAATTGATACCCAACATGTCACGCTTCAAAATTGCGCCCGCTCGTGGAATGGTGACAAACATTTACCCTTAAAAATCTTCATAGGCGACATTTAAAAAATTCTACAGGTTGCATGTTTTGCGTTACAGAGGAGGTCTAGGGCTAGAATTATTGCTCTCGCTCTACCGATAGCGGCGATAAATCACATGTGTGGTTTGGACATCGTTTTCATATGCAAGCGCTGCTCACGTGTGCATTCGCTTCTGCATGCGAGTTTAGCAGGACACGTTTAACCACTTGCTTACTGGGCACTTAAACCCCCCTCCTGCCCAGACCAATTTTCAGCTTTCAGCGCTGGTGCACTTTGAATGACAATTGCGCGGGCATACAACACTGTACCCAAATGAAATTTTTATCATTTTTTCCCCACAAATAGAGCTTTCTTTTGGTGGTATTTAATTACAGCTGAGAGTTTTATTTTTTGCTAAACAAACAAAAAAAGATGCAAAATAACAAAAAAATAAAAAAATCATGTTTAATAGTTTGTTATAAAATTTTGCAAACAGGTCATTTTTCTCCTTCATTGAAATGTGCTGATGAGGCGGCTCTGGTGGGCACTGATAGGCGGTGCAGGTGGGCACTGATAGGCACAGTTAAGGCGGCACTAATAGGCACAGATAAGGTGGCACCGATAGGCACAAATAAGGCAGTACTGATGGGCAAAGATGGGTACAGATAAGGCAGCACGGATGGGTGGCACGGATGGGCACTGGTACATGACACTGATGGGCACAGATATGTGGCACTGAGGTGCAGCACTGTGTGTGCGAGGCAGATTGTGCGCACTGATAGGTAGCACTGTGGGCACTGATGGGTGTCACTTTTTGGTATATTTTTGGTGGAACTGGCAGGGGGCAGGTGGGCACTGATGAGCTGTCCCCCGATCATGGCCGCCAGTGATCGGCTTTTTTTTTCTCCTCGCGCTGTCAGTGTGAGGAGGAAAAATAGCCGATTACCGGCTGAGTTGTGATCACATGATCAGCTGTCATTGGCTGACAGCTGATCACGTGGTAAGGGGTCGGGATCGACCCCTTGCTCCGATCCGTGATCAGGCGAGTCTCAGATTTCCCTCAGTTCAGGCCGATACGTATTCTTCTACATATTTTTGGTGAAAAAAAAAAACATAATAAAAAAATAAATAAATATAAAAAAAATCGCAATTAGCGATTATTGATTGGTTTGCGCAAAAGTTATAGCGTTTGCAAAATAGAGGATAATTTTATAGCATTTTTATAAAAAATTTTTTTTTACTAGTAATGGCGGTGATCAGCGATTTTTATTGTGACTGCGACATTATGCCGGACACATCGGACATTTTTGACACATTTTTGGGATCATTGTCATTTATACAGAAATCAGTGCTATTTAAATGCACTGATACCTGTGTAAATGACACTGGCAGTGAAGGAGTTAACCACTAGGAGGCAGTGTAGGGGTTATGTGTGATGTTATTATTTTTTTTTTATTGTAGGGGGACGTGGCTTGGCATGTGACGTCACTGATCGTCTTTCCCTATAAAAGGGAACAGACGATCGGTGACAGCCACACAGGGAAGCACGGGGAGAGGTTTGTTTACACAGACCTCTCCTCGTTCTTAAGCTCTGTGACCCGATCGCGGGACACCAGCGGCGATCGGGTCCTGCGGCCACGGAGCACAGGACCGGATCCACGGCTGGGCACTTAAAGAATCACGTACCGGTACGTGATTGTGCCCAGCGGTGCCATTCTGCCGATGTATATCAGTGTGAGGCGGTCCTTAAGTGGTTAAGAGCTATGGGCGGAAGTGACGTTTTGACGTCGCTTCCGCCCTGCAATGTCATGGAGACGGGTGGGGGCCATCTTCCCCTCACTCGTCTCCATGCACAGCTACGGGAAGGATCCGATTGCCTCCACCACTACCGATAAAAGTGATTTTGTAGCGAATCCGCTGCAGAGACCACTTTTATCTTGTACCGGACTGCCGGTCCCGAGGTTTTGGCAGCTGCTGCCATAAGAACGATATCCGTCCTCAAAGTGAGGACGTACATCGGCTTGCGCCGGTCCGGAAGTGGTTGACACCTCATTAACTAGTAGTAGAAGTACATGAATATGACCTGGTGTCAGCCACCTGCAGTCCCTGTATAGCAGAGTTGGAGGGTGAAGAAGCGGCAAAGAGCCAATCAGTTCATGTGATAACAACAAGCTTGCTGACAGGAGACTGACAGATGAGCATATCACTGTGCTGCTTCTCCGTTCACTGTCCAGTCACAAGCACTGCAGATCGGAGCGACGTATAGACAGAGGATTCCTCGTTTATAGGGAGGTCGAATGCTCAAGGACTTGGAGTGTGTTGCTGCAATATACGGATAAGGAGCCACACTTAGGGCTTCGGATAGCTCTACTACTTAAAAACTCACAAACCTTGTTTGGTAACCCGTGCTTGTTTTGGTAAGGTGCGCTTTTGGTGCAGTGTGCCAAATGTGTTTTTTTTTTTTTATTTATTTTTTTAACACTGCTTCAAAATGTGACAATGGCAATATATATATATATATATATATATATATAATTTATTTATTTTTTTAAACGTCAATTGAAATCGAAAAATAAAAATAAATATTTATTTTTATCTTGTACATTTTTGGCAGGATTCTACTTCAAATAAAACCTTCGATATCTAAACTTGTGCAAAAAAAAAAAAAAGTGTCATTATTTAGTTCTACGTTACTATCTTACTATAACTATCTATCCAGCCTCAGTTGTGGAAAAAAAAAAAATTTTTTATATATATATATATATATATATATATATATATATATATATATATATATATATATATATATATATATATATATATATATATATATATATATATATATATATATATAAACGTTTACCCCCTTTTTAACCATTAATCACTCTGAAACAGCTTGAGTCAGGGGTCAAAAGTCATCAGAGTTTTCACAGCTGCTGCCCCGTCATCTACCCAACATGCACTGCGGTTGGTTTCCTGAAACTGGAGAGTGCAAAATCAAGTGCAGCTTCTAGCTACAGCTTTGTTAAATTAAGCTTTGACAATAAGGCTTCCCACCAGTGCGACTTGTCATGTGGCACCCATTCCAATCTATGCGACTTAAAAATCACAGCAACTATGGGCACCGTGGCTGGATGCCCTGGGGCTTGCCCTGGTGGATCTGATCATGGATCGGGTACTTGGTAACTTGCTGGTTATCTATGCTCTTCTCCGGAAAACCGGAAACATAAAAAAAAAAATTCAAATTTTATAAAAATGCAGGTCACTTGTGAGGTAGTACTTTTGGTTCTCAGATATGTTACAGATTTATGGAATATGATGAAATTCTTGTTTTGATGTGATTAGCATGATTTAAGAATGGACATCTGTGGCGGGTGTATATCCGCTGCGTTTTACACAGACATGTAACGATAGCAATGTAAGATGCTAAATTTTCAATAAAAAAAAAAAAACAGTTGGATAAAAAAAAAAAAAAGTCACAGTGAAAGGTTCCTGCACTACTTTGATGCGATTTGAGTGTCAGAGAGTAAAAGTTGCTCCAAAGTCGCACTCCAAATCATGCCACTTTGGAGTCAGACTAGTGGGAACGGAGCATAAAACCTGGAAGCAGAGATTTCCTCACATTACATTTATGTTTTTTTGTCTGCCAATAGATGTCCTCTATGGCCAGCAACCATTTAACCAACTTCCTCTGAGCCCAGGTTAATCTGGCAGCAGTCCAGAATTTAAGAGGTGTATTTTTTTTCTTTTTAAGAATCACACTTGCCTATGCAATGCTGCATCTGCCCGCCCGCCCCCCCCCCCCCCCCCCCAGCACCTCCAACAATGAGAACGGAGCGATCGAACACTGACGATAGCTCGGTTCCCACAGCTTCCTGAGCAGAGAGCCAGTGATGGTCAATCACAGTCACTGGCTCTCTGGACGGAGGGTGAGGGAAGATGGGTGAGGGATGAGGGAAGATGGGTGAGGGATGAGGGAAGATGGGTGAGGGATGAGGGAAGATGGGTGAGGGATGAGGGAAGATGGGTGAGGGATGAGGGAAGATGGGTGAGGGATGAGGGAAGATGGGTGAGGGATGAGGGAAGATGGGTGAGGGATGAGGGAAGATGGGTGAGGGATGAGGGTAGATGGGTGAGGGATGAGGGAAGATGGGTGAGGGATGAGGGAAGATGGGTGAGGGATGAGGGAAGATGGGTGAGGGATGAGGGATGAGGGAAGATGGGTGAGGGATGAGGGATGAGGGAAGATGGGTGAGGGATGAGGGAAGATGGGTGAGGGATGAGGGATGAGGGAAGATGGGTGAGGGATGAGGGATGAGGGAAGATGGGTGAGGGATGAGGGATGAGGGAAGATGGGTGAGGGATGAGGGATGAGGGAAGATGGAAGATGGAAGATGGAAGATGGATGAGGGATGAGGGAAGATGGGTGAGGGATGAGGGATGAGGGATGAGGGATGAGGGAAGATGGGTGAGGGAAGATGGGTGAGGGATGAGGGAAGATGGGTGAGGGAAGATGGGTGAGGGATGAGGGAAGATGGGTGAGGGATGAGGGAAGATGGGTGAGGGATGAGGGAAGATGGGTGAGGGATGAGGGAAGATGGGTGAGGGATGAGGGATGAGGGAAGATGGGTGAGGGATGAGGGATGAGGGATGAGGGAAGATGGGTGAGGGATGAGGGAAGATGGGTGAGGGATGAGGGAAGATGGGTGAGGGATGAGGGAAGATGGGTGAGGGATGAGGGAAGATGGGTGAGGGATGAGGGAAGATGGGTGAGGGATGAGGGAAGATGGGTGAGGGATGAGGGAAGATGGGTGAGGGATGAGGGAAGATGGGTGAGGGATGAGGGAAGATGGGTGAGGGATGAGGGAAGATGGGTGAGGGATGAGGGAAGATGGGTGAGGGATGAGGGAAGATGGGTGAGGGATGAGGGAAGATGGGTGAGGGATGAGGGAAGATGGATGAGGGATGAGGGAAGATGGATGAGGGATGAGGGAAGATGGATGAGGGATGAGGGAAGATGGATGAGGGATGAGGGAAGATGGATGAGGGAAGATGGATGAGGAGGAGTCTCCCCTCCCCCCTTTCCGCCACCTTCCTGGGCTCTCCTGTCGGGGAGCCTGGGACTGAAGCCGGTGGTTCCGCCAGCTGACCATAGAGATGACGAGAAGATTTCCTTTCATTTCCTGTTCTGTAGACGTGATATGTAATCTCTCCAAAGTGAGCTAAATACACTCTTACCTGTGATCTGTACTAGTGTACCCATTGCAAGGTTTTCACCTTATTCAGGCCTGGCCCACATCTGTGCCGCGCCTTTTAGATGTGTTTTAGGCATGTAACTATTGAACTCTACATAACATGCATTTTGTTGAAAGCATATCAAAGATGCAACAAGCAGGATTTTTTTCTTCTTTTTTTTTTTTTTAAAACCCACCTCACCTAAAGAGCATGTAAAGAGCACAGTTATGCTCTGGCGACAGCTAAACATTTGGATTGTCCCTCACTTTCAGTCCCAATGATAATAGTCACAAGGACGCAAAGTAAACATTTCTAACGAGGATACAGACCGCAATAAAAATCTTACAGGAGTTCTAATCATTGACCACTTCATCAAAAACCAAACCAAAACCAAAAAATTGGGCTTTAGATATATTATAATGCTACACAATACCATTTTAGACATTTTAGAAAACCTGTAACAGTTTTGGGAAGACCCTCTACAGTTCCAGTATAACTTTGCCCCTGTGTGAAAAGCCAGTTCTATGAAGACACGGTTTAAGAAGGTTGGTGTGGAGGAACTTGAGTGGCCTTCACAGAGTCCTAACCTCAACCCTACTGAACACCCTAGGATGAATTGGATCACCAACTGAGTCAGATCTTCTTTCAATTTCACAAATTTCCCCCAGACATACTCCAAAATCTTGTGGAAAGTCTCCCCAGAAGAGTGGGGGCCAGGGAGGGGCATCCCCCTATTAAATGTCCATGGCTTCGGAATGAGATGTCCAACAAGCTCATATAAACGAGATAGTAAGGTGCCCTCAAACTTTTGGCCATAGTGGCCAAGTGTACTAGCATTGAGCAAACTCAGAGGTTTCTCTCAGTACAGTTCAAAAGGTAAGTTACTGGGGGTTTTTTTTGTTTTGTTTTTTATAGGGGGATTGTTCAATTTTTTTCCCAGTAATTGTGAGCAATAGACGTTCTCTAAATACGTATCTGATAGGCAAAAGGCCAAGTTATGTCATAAAAATTTTACGAGGGCCATTTTAGACAGATGTTAAAATCCTACAATCCCTTTACGATGGCTCTTGTCATCTATGAAAGCCATTTTCCAAACTATTTTCTATTATTTTAGTGTAAACTAGTCAGTTACCATAGGAATGCCACCCTTTTACGCTCCCCAGCGTGTGCGACACTCCCATATTTAGACGCTGGAATTAGCCCGAGGCATGAAAAGGGATTAGAACACCATTTCAAGGGGGATTTTTCACAGTGCAAAAATAATTAAAACTACAACAAAAAGAAAAAAAAAAAAAAAAAAAAAAAAAGGGGGGGGGGGATGAACTCTAAAATAAGAAAACTAAATAATGAAAAACTGTTTAGGAGAAGAGGAGAACTTTAGGCGGTGTAGATAAAAGATGGAAATCTGGGAGAACATGTTCTGCTGCACAGCTAACTTCCCATCTAGTAACCCTACAGCCCCTTTCACACTAGCGGACTAAATCGGGTCCACCTGCTGGTTTTATAGGCTTACCAGACTTGGACTCTCCAATCTCCTTTATGGAGTGGCAGGTGTCAACATGCACATGTCCGTTGACACCCACCGACATCCAATCCAATCCTATCAGCTAAACACAGACAGATGGGGATCTGTTCCCCATCTATCTGGTGGATCAGATGACAATAGGGTCTAAACAGACAGGTGGTCCCTGTTTACATTTGATAGTCTATAGAGGAGAGCGGGTGTGTCTGTGTCCGCTCTGCATAAGCGGAACGGGACATAGGCCAGCCAACCGCCAGGGTGCAATGAGTGTCCACCCTGTGTGCAAGAGGCAGGGGCGTAGCTACAGGGGTCGCAATTGCAACCTGGCCGAAAGAACGCCAGAGGTGGTTAGAAACAGAGGGGGATCGGTGTATAACACACACCCACGATTTTCCCCTGATTTTAAGGGGAAAAGAGTGCGTGTTATACGCCGATAAATACGGTACTTAGAACAGAAATATGGGCACTGCAATCAAGCATGGTTAGTCACCGGCTCTCTACTCTAACCCCCTTCTCTATGATCAGCGGAGCACTGGGCTGTGGGGGGCGGGAGCAGCCGGCTCAGGCTCTCAGCGGCTCGCTGCCTGCTGAAAACGGGTCACAGGAATGCAGAACAGATTGCACAGAAGTATAATTATATATATATATATAAATATATAAAAGATATTTAGGGACTATATTTACTAGAATAACCCCTGCTGTACTGGGCTGGCAGATCTTAATTTTTAGCTGTAAATAGATTTGAACACTGTGTCTTAAATGGGGTTAAAGATGAGCTCCAGAATAAGCCAATATTTGCCTCAATACAGGAGTCTTGTGTATTCTTACTTGATTCTTGGTGTGCTTTGTGTATTTCTTACAGATCTGTGTAGTAATACAGTGTGAGACTTTCCCTCTGTGCAGGAGCTTCCTGTAATAAAGACCGGTCACTGCAGCTCTCGCTCCTTGTGCCGGGGGACTGGTCTTGTCTCCGCCCCCTCCTCTGGTTTTCTGCAGGAAGCCTATAGTGTGCGGGGCCTGCTGAGTCCCTCCCACAGTTCTGCTCTCTGCACAGGCTATGCACAGCACAGTGACAATGTCACTTCTACCTTTGCAAAGCTATTTAGTGGTCATAAACTGGATTTATAGGTTTGTGGCAATTGAGGAATATATTTAAAATTAAAGTTTTTGTGCCCAGAGGTCAGCTTTAAAGTGTTACTACACCCAGGACCCTGCATTCACTGTATCTGGTCTCCCACAGTACACAGAACATGGAAATGCATTTTTTTTTTTGTAAAAATAAACTACTAAATACATCAGCAGTTAGAGCAGTCTTGTCACTTCTATCAGTGTCTGGTTAAAGCTTGTAGGAGGAGTTTTTTTTTATTCTCCCTTGATTGTCCTATGAGGCTGTAGGACCCCTGAGCCTCTGTCTGGACAGTGCCGATTGGCCCTGTGCTGATCACATGCACTCGCCCAAGAAAACAAACAAAAAAAAAAAAACACTCTAGCAATACAAACCAAACTAAGCATGTGCAGCTTGCCCCCAAGGCTCTGTTTAATCAGGAGATGGATTAGGGAGTGTGGTTGAAGGGGAGGATCAGAGAATACAGGAACAGCCTTTATACACAATGCAGAGGATTAACCCCTTAGGTTCAACGGTGAGTGTAACAAGCATCCTTTCCTGCATATACAGACTGATTTTACTGCTGTGGGTTTAGGAACACTTTAATGATGTTAAGACTTGGGTTCTGCATTGCATTTTAAAGCCTAACTTCAAGCTTACTTTCACTTTAAATAGTTCATTTGGGACAGCTTGGCCCGAATTAACTATTTCCTTTAGGAATTGTTTGTCAGAGCTGTATAACCAGTATGCAGCATCAGCCACATACAGTATACAGCGATGTGTTTCGGGGCAGTATGGGGGGCTTCCCATCCTATTAGCAGAAGAAAATCGAGTCAGACTGAGCGCTGCTCAGCCTTTCATAGGAAGCCTTTTGGTTTTATCAACAAATACAAGGCTTCCTTTGATTGGCTGAAGTGGATATTGTGGCATTATTGTGAAGTTGCCGTACCACTGCTGGAACACAGCGCTGTATACTGTATGTAGCTGATGTCACATATAGTTTATACAGTGCATACAGCCCGCTGGGCCCAAACTATTTAAAGTGAAAGTAAGCATAGATTAATGCTTTCATTTCAGTCATCACATTTATCTACCACTTTGCCCCACTTTGAAATTGTTCACAATAGCCTACCAAAAAAATCTTCACCAAAATATAAAATAACTAGAAAGGTAAGCGATAGATATAGATATATTTTACATTTTTAGATATGCCATGGAAAACATTATCCACCTTCACATTTGTCTGGCAGTACCACTCACCTAAGGTAACCCATTCAAATAAACAAGGCCGCAATGCAATCCGCAACCATGCGCGATGCACACGGGTGGAGTGAAAACTTCTGCTTATTTGCTTCTTCCCCCCTGCTGTGTCACACTTGCCACCTTTCGGGGGGGGGGGGGATAAACAGTGACCTGTTTTTGACAGGTCCCCCTTCCCCATTTCCGAGGGACAGCGCCATCTCTGGAAGGTCGGCCCCTGTCCTCCTTCCTCCGCAAGGCCAATTAGAAAGCGTAGCACGCATGCACAGTAGGAAGCCGTCTGTGAAGCCAAAAGGATTCACTGCCGGTTTCTCTTAGTAGAGATGGTGGCTGGAGCGATGACATTGCGGGCTCCCTGGACAGGTAAGTGGCCTTATACTAAAAGTCATCAGCTACAGTATTTGTAGCTGCTGACATTTAATGTTTTTTTTTTTTTCCCCCAGGCTGGAACTCCTCTAAGTGTTACTAAACACACAACAGTAAGCAATCAGTCTGTATATGCAGTAAAGCATGCTCGTTATACTCACTGTAGAACCTAAGGGGTTAATCCTCTGCATTGTGTAAAAGGGCTGTTTGATCCTGTCTTCTCTGGTCCTTCCCTTCTTTTACTCTTCCCAATCCATCTGCTAATAAGACAAAGCCTTTGGAGTCACTCTGCACATGCTCTGATTGGTGTGTATTGCTAGAGGGTTTTTTTTTTTTCCTTGGAAGGGTGCATTTGATCAGTACAGGACCAATCAGCAGTGTCCAGACAGAGCGTCAGGGGGTCCAGCAGCCTCATAGGACAGACAGGGGAAAATCAAAACTCCTCCTACAAGCTTTAACTAGACAGTGACAGAAGTCACAAGACTGCTATATACTGTTGATGAGAAAAGGTATTTAGCAGTTTATATTTACTAAAATAATTGCATTTCCATGTCCTGTGTACTGTGGGAGACCAGACATAGTGAATGCAGGGTCCTGGGTGTAGTAACACTTTAAAGCTAAACTCTGGGCACAAAAACTTTAATTTTAAATATATTCCTCAATTGTCACAAACCTATAAACCCAGTTTATGACCACCAAATAGCTTTGCAAACCTAGACGCTACCTTGTAAAATAGAAGTGACATCACTGTGCTTTGCAATGCCTGTGCAGAGAGCAGAAATGTGGGAGGGACTCAGCAGGCTCCAACCACTACAGGCTTCCTGTAGAAAACTACAGGAGGGGGCGGAGACGGGACCAGTCCCCCTGCATAAGGAGCGAGAGCAGCACTGACCGGTCTTTATTACATGAAGCTTCTGCACAGAGGGACTGCTGATGAGAAAAGGCATTTAGTTTATATTTACTAAAATAATTGCATTTCCATGTTCTGTGTACTGCGAGAGACCAGATGTAGTGAATGCAGGGTCCTGGGTTGAGTAACCCTTCAGGACAAAACAATACCTCCTCACCTGTCTAATGTCTTCTAAAAAGTGATCCACCATGGATCGGTCTTCAGTAGGCTGCTGCTATAATAAACAAGCCCTTACAGTCACCGGTTAGACAAGTACGTACCATTACCCTGCTTTTGGGGGGATAAGGGGCAGTGAACTGGGCACGTCGGAAGCTTACAGCTATAAGGGTAAGATGGGTCAGTTATGTCAGTCATAACAGATCTAGGGCTGCAACTAACGATTATTTTCATAATCGATTAGTTGGTCGATTATTGTTTCGATCAATTAATCAGTTAATAACCTTAAAAAAAAAAAAAAAAAAAAAAAAAAAAAAAACAACAAGTGGGTCAAATTGACGGTCATTTTCAACCACAGTGACGGGAAAATTTGGAAATAATTGAAAACTTCTTAGGCCGCATACACACGCGCGGACTGTTCGCCCAACTTTGTCCGTCCAACAGTTTCGGCAAACAGTCCGCTCAAAATTAGCATGGACGGACATGGCCACACACGACGAACGAACAGTTTGCTGAAACCGTGCGCGATGACGTGAACGGCACGTACGACGGGACGAAAAATACGACGTCCTATACACTGCATTATAACTTTCGGCGTGTAAATCCTTTGAGCATGCGCGGAACTTAGTTTGACGAACAAGCCTACACACGGGCGGACTGTTCGCTCAAACAAGGTTTCAGCGGACAGTTTTACGGAATTTCCGAAAAACCTTGTTCGTCAAACTGTCCGCTGAAACTGTCCGCTGAAAGCCCACACACGAGCGGACTGTCCGCCCAAACACTGTTCAGCGGACAAAGTTGGGCGAACAGTCCGCCCGTGTGTACGCGGCCTCAGTCAAAGGAATTTTCAGACAGTGTATGTGGTTTTCGTTCAAAAATTACATTCATTTTAAAAACAGATGTTAAAAACAAGTGAAAATTTCAAAAAAATGCTTTCATTTATAGAATGTACAAAGATTTTTCGTCTGAATATTCTCATCTGAAAAATTGATCTGTGTGGCCAGCATAAGGCACACCGAACACACCTATTCAGTTTGCTTTTTATCTGTTTCTGCAGTGCCTTTTTGATTTTTGCGCACGTGATTTTACTGCAATTTGCATTTTCTTTGGGCAGACTAAAAAACACAATTGCTGCAAAAACGCATTACATGCTTTTCTGCAGATTTTCCATTGAAGTCTATTGAACCAATAAAGCACCATTTTGCGTTAAAAGTCCCTGACCCTTTCAGATGTGAACATGTCCCATAGGAAACCATGTAAATGAACTGTAGTGCATTTCTGCAAAAAGCACCAATAAACATAAAGATGTGAACCAGGCCTAAGACGTTTGGTAACATAATGGGGTTAAAAAAACTAAAATTAGCCCTTTATAGTAGAAAAAAAAGCAGATAATCACTACTATAAGGGGTTCATTTTTTTACTGTAGAACAGTGAAAGTATTATTTACAGTAGCGATTATTTGCTCTTTTTGTACTATAAAGGGCTCATTTTAGTGTTTTTTTTTTTTAACCCCATTATGTTACTGGCTGATTAATTGATTACTTTTTCTTAATCGATTAATTTCATAATCGATTAATCGATTAGTTGTTTCAGCCCTAAACAGATCTTATAATCAGCTTGGAGTTCCCCTTTAAGAAATGGCCTGACTGAGGTCACAGGAAGTGGATCGCTATAGTTAGAAACAAATAATGTGCTTTTCTTTGCCCTCAAACCCACCCAGAAGCCTTGTGCTCATTGGCTGCGGACCACGCGTCTATTTCTGCACATTGGGAGGAAATACAATATGAAAGTTACTTAAACTAAAATTAGGAAGCAACAATTGTGGCTTTTCCCAAAGCAATCATTTGGAATCTAAGTGACATTTTTCTGTTGTAGGTTAAAAAGTGACGGCTGATATTTTTATATTTCCTTCCTTACGTCTTTTTATGTACATTTCCTCATAGGGCTAAATGAGGGATTCAGGACACGCCTTGTCTTTGGCTGACCATACACCATCCGATATCTGGAAGTGATGGGATTCATTGGCAACATTTTGACAATCATGCAGATTGACTTCCAAAAAACTTTTACAAAATTGCTAAGAAATCATTTCCTTTCCTCAATAGAAAAGTCAATGGTATCTTCACTGTGCTGCATATTAAAGGATAAGTTCTTTCTTCAAAAAATAATAAATACATATTTTTCTTGCAGGCAAAAGAAAGTGCAATTATTTTTTATTTTTTTGTTATTCTTTTTTTTATTTTATTTTTAGGAGCCTGTTAAAAGGGGTTGTAAAGTCTCAAGGAAAAACCTGTGCTGCAGCTGCCCCCCAGAGCCCCCCTTTTTCTTACCTGAACCCAATCATTCCAGCGACGAGCATGAGCCAAGCGACTCCAACCACCGTCTGTCCTCATTGGATAGATTGATAGCACTGGCTCCCGCTGCGTCAATCAAATTCAATAACAGGATAGGCAGGAGGCGGGCCTAATCCGGCAATCTGTGTCAATGGATGCAGCAGTGGGACTCATGAGCGTGCCCGTATGGGTGCCCCCTTGGAAAGCGGCTCTCCATGGGGGCACTCGAAAAGGAGGGGCCAGGAGCACCCCAGAATAGGAGGATCTGGGCTGCTCTGTGCAAAACCCTTGGTAAGACAAGTATAACATGTTTGTTATTTAAAAAAAAAAGAAAAACCTTTACAATCACTTTAAAGCATTGCACCTGCAATCAGCAGTTCGTGGGCGGAATCTCAGGCTCCTGTAGACTCTCAGCATGTCTGCCTGTTTGTACCTCATATGGGCAGGTAGTTACACAATAACAGGAAGACTCAATGAATCGCCTAGAGCGCTCACTAGCGCCCTGGTAGTTTCATTGAGAACTACAAGCCTTCAGCTGCAAAGATGTTGGTACTTGTAGTTCATTCATTCACAGATCTCTGTAAATGGATGGCATGGAGCCACGCACAGCCGTACTCTTGAAATTGTGACTGCGAGTGCAGGGAGAAGATCCCCGGCCCGCTGTCATAATGAGAGGGTAAGGAGAGTGGGGGGGGGGGAAATCTACAGGAGGCTTCAAGGGTGAGAACCTGTTATATATGTTCCACCCTAATAAGGAGTGGAACCTCTAACAGGTTTCCAAAGGTGAACTTATCCCTTAACCACTTTCAGACCGGACCATTTTGCTGGTAAATGACCAGAGGTCTTTTTACACTTTGGCACTGCGCTGCTTTAACTGGTAATTGCGCGGTCATGCAATGTTGTACCCAAACAAAATTTGCGTCCTTTTCTTCCCACAAATAGAGCTTTCTTTTGATGGTATTTGATTGCCTCTGCGATTTTTATTTTTTGCGATATAAACGTAAAAAGACCGCAAATTTTGAAAAAAAATGATATTTTCTACTTTTTGTTATTAGAAAAATCCAATAAACTCAATTTTAGTCATACATTTAGGCCAAAATGTATTCAGCCACATGTCTTTGGTAAAAAAAAAGTCAATAATTGTATATTTATTGGTTTGCGCAAAAGTTGTCACATCTACAAACTAAGGTACGTTTTCTGGAATTTACGCAGCTTTTAGTTTACGACTGCCTATCTCATTTCTTGAGGTGCTAAAATGGCAGGGCAGTACAAAACCCCCCCAAATGACCCCATTTTGGAAAGTAGACCCCCTAAGGAAATTGATAAGAGGCATGTTGAGCCCATTGAATATTTTATTTTTTTGCCTCAAGCGATTGAATAATGACAAAAAAAAAAATTTTTTTTTTTTTTTACACAAAGTTGTCACTAAATGATATATTGCTCACACATGCTATGGGCGTATGTGAAATGACACCCCAAAATAAATTCTGCTGCTTCTCCTGAGTATGGGGATACCACATATGTGGGACTTTTTGGGAGCCTAGCCGCGTACGGGGCCCCGAAAACCAAGCACCGCCTTCAGGCTTTCTAAGGGCGTAAATTTTTGAGTTCACTTCTCACTACCTATTACAGTTTTGAAGGCCATAAAATGCCAAGATGGCACAAAACCCCCACAAATGACCCTATTTTAGAAAGTAGACACCCCAAGCTATTTGCTGAGAGGCATGTTGAGTTCATGGAATATTTTATATTTTGCCACAAGTTGCGGGAAAATTACAAACTTTTTTTTTTTTTTTTTTTTTTTAACAAAGTTGTCACTAAATGATATATTGCTCATGCATGCCATGGGCATATGTGAAATGACACCCCAAAATAAATTCTGCTGCTTCTCCTGAGTACGGGGATACCACATATGTGGGACTTTTTGGGAGCCTAGCCGCGTACGGGGCCCCGAAAACCAAGCACCGCCTTCAGGCTTTCTAAGGGCGTAATTTTTTGATTTCACTCCTCACTACCTATTACAGTTTTGAAGGCCATAAAATGCCAAGATGGCACAAAACCCCCACAAATGACCCCATTTTAGAAAGTAGACACCCCAAGCTATTTGCTGAGAGGCATGTTGAGTCCATGGAATATTTTATATTTTGCCACAAGTTGCGGGAAAATTACAAACTTTTTTTTTTTTTTTTTTTTTTTCACAAAGTTGTCACTAAATGATATATTGCTCACGCATGCCATGGGCATATGTGAAATGACACCCCAAAATAAATTCTGCTGCTTCTCCTGAGTATGGGGATACCACATATGTGGGACTTTTTGGGAGCCTAGCCGCGTACGGGGCCCCGAAAACCAAGCACCGCCTTCAGGCTTTCTAAGGGCGTTACAGTTTTGAAGGCCATAAAATGCCAAGATGGCACAAACCCCCCCAAATGACCCCATTTTGGAAAGTAGACACCCCTAAATTTAGGGGTACACTAGTGAGACTAGGTAATAAATGGCGGGTGCCCTGAAACTATAAAAAAATAACTAACCAACCAGCGTCACCTGTAACAGTTATATGGTGATCACTGGTGAAAGGGTTAACTAGGGGGCAATTAGGGGGCTTTATGCGGTAGTATATGGGGGTCCCTGGCGCTATAAAAAGCTGCATCGAACCTAAATACCTACCTGCCTAACTAGCGTCACCTGTGACACTAATACGGCGATCAGAAAAACGATCGCTTATTAGGCTGGGTTCACACTGGAGCGATGCGGGAACGCCACGAATGCGCGGCGGGTTCCCGCATCGCATGCCTCCCGGCGGCAGTTCACACTGCCCTATGCGAACTGCTGGGAGTGTCAGTGAAATGTTACTGACACCCCCAGATCAGTTCGCATATCGCAGTGCGATCTGCAAACTCGGATCGCATGGTGTGAACACCCATGCGATCCGATTCTGCTGCGGGCCAAAAAAAGGGTCCCGTGCGAATTTGCGGCGGGTGCGGCGGGTGTGGCGGGTGCGGCGGGTGCGGCGAATGGCTGAACTCGAATCGCACAGAGATCGGATGTGATTTGCACTGCAGTGCGGTGCGAATCACATTCGTTCTCATAAACCGCTGCAATGTGAACCCAGCCTTAGTGACACTGGCGACGGGGGGTGATCACGGGGTTAAACCTTTATTGGGGGGGTTAGGGGGGTACATTAGAACTAAAGGGGGCTAACTCTAACTGCCCTAACAGTTATTACAGTCACAAATGACACCAATGCAAAAAAAAAAAAAAAAAAAAAAAAAAAATGACATTGGTGTCACTGTGACTGGGGGGCAGGGGTAATTGGGGGGGTGATCGGGGGGTAAAGGGGGGGTGTGAGTGTGCCTGGCATGTTCTACTGTGTGTGTGAGTGTTGGTGCAACTTACTGATCCGCTCTCCTCCGTGTCGGAACGAAAAATACCGACACGGAGGAGAGAATACATCACTTCCTCTCCTGTGTTTACATTACAGGAGAGGAAGTGATGTCACCGGGGATTTCTATTCGTCGGGAGCGATCGCGAGGGGGTGGCCATGAATGAATGGCCGTCCCCTCGTCCGGGATCGCTCCCGTACGAATACCGACCGCCGCAGGCACCGGGCGGGGGCCCGATCGGGCCCCCGACCCGCGGGAGGCAAGGGACGTACATGTATGTCCTTATGCCTGCCCGTGCCATTGTACCGACGTACATCGGCGTGCGGCGGTCGGCAACTGGTTAAAGTGCAACTCCAGTATTCTGCTTTATTTTGATTACAAGATGCTCCCTGCTGGCCCAAGGGGGAGGGGTGGAGAGGGGACGGGAGGGGAAAGGTGGGGAGGGGAGGGGAGAGAAGGGACACCCCCATTCACACAGCACATATGAATAAAGTTGAGGCTGTCAATCAGCTAAAGATCCCTCCCCGTCACCATTTTTCTCTTGGCGTCATAAAAACTTGTCAGAAGAAGCGACTCATGTTCATAGCAGAGGAAGGAGGGAGCAGACAGAAATGACATTTAGTGCTACTAATTGAGACAAATGCACATTATAGAGCGATACGTTTTGTTCATATTTCATGCCTGAGGCCTACAACCACTTTAACGTGGTTGCAAACCTTTGTTTTTTTGTTTTTAAATAACAAGCATATCATACTTACCTCCACTGTGCAGTTAATTTTGCACAGTGTGGCCCCCTGGCGGCGCTCGCGGCTCTTCCTCGCATCGGTAAACCCCCTGGGACACACAGAATGCTGGACTCGCCCCCCCCCCATCGTTGTATTTGATTGACAGCAGTGGGAGTCAATGGTTGCGCTGCCATCAATCGATCCAATCAAAAGTTGAGAACCCCCGGGCAGAGCGCGTCTCCGGCAAGTAAAATGGGGGGCTGGTCAGTGTCAGAAGTTTTTTCACCTTCATGCATAGGACAAGGCTTTAACCACTTACCTACCTTCCGGCTGTCATATGACATCATGATTTTGTGCGGGGATATCTGAATGATGGCTGCAGCTACAGGCATAATTCAGATATGGGCTTTTTCAGCCAGTGATTCCCTACACCATAACAACAATCACATAGTGGCTGTTCCGCCGCTTGATCGCTCTTATGGGTGGCGAGAAGGGATGTCCCCCCCCCCTCCCGTGCTTCCATCGGTGAGTTGGAGAATGGATCCACCAGCCCCGGATGGTGGCCATAGAGATTTCTGGCGGACAAGATGATCGCTGGAGTCTCTATGATTGTTCGGAGGCCGGGCGTGATGTTATGATACGGTTATATATACGGCCTCTGCATTCAAACAAACGGCGCCGCCATGACCTAGAGGTGAGATGTGGGGGTCTTATTGACCCCATATCTCACTGTAAAGAGGACCGATCATGCCATATTCCTATTATGTTTACATTCCTTGTAATTGGAATAAAAGTGATCAAAAAAATAAAATAAAAATTATATATATATATATATATATATATATATATATATATATATATATATATATATATATATATATATATATATATATATATATATATATATATATATATATATATATATATATATATATATATATATATATATATATATATTTTTTTTTTTTTATTTTTTTTTTAAAGTGCCACACTAAAAAAAAAAAAAAAAAAAACTAACACAAAATATTAAAAAAATTAAAGCGCACCCGTCCCTGTGTGCACGCATGCAGAAGTGGACACATACGCAAGTCCCACCCACGTATGAAAAACGGTGTTCAAACCACACATGTGAGGCATCGCCACGAACGTTCGAGCCAGAGCAATAATTCTAGCCCTAGACTTCCTCTGTAACCAGTAAAACATTTTAAAGTGTCGCCTATGGGGATTTATAGGTACCGAAGTTTGGCGCCATTCCACGAGCACGTGCAATTATAAAAGCGTGACATGTTCGGTATCTATTTATTCGGTGTAACTTCATCTTTCACATTATGCAAAAAAATTGGAGCTAACTTTACTGTTTTTTTTAAAGCACAAAACGGTTTCGCATTCGAAAAATTGCTGCGCAAATACCATTCGAGATAAAAAGCTGCAACGACCTCCATTGTATTCTCTAGGGTCTTTGCTAAAAACATATATAATGTTTGGGCTTCACTGCCCGTTTCCTACTGCGCATGCGCGAGTCGTGCATCGCTTTGTGAATGGCCCTGTTGTTTTCTGGGACACACAAATGTCCCAGAAGGCAAATGGGGCAGCCCCCTGAAGAGGAGGAAGCGCCGTGGAATAGGAAAAGGCAGATTAAGAAGACTGCCTAGCAACAGGGTTTTTTTTTTTTTTGAGAATGTTAATGTTATTTTTTTATTTTAGGGTGGCCCTCTGCTTTAATACATCCCAACAACTTTCAGGTGCCATCGTCACAAGACGATCAGTGTTTTTCACTTTGCCTGTCATTGGTCGTAATGTTATAGCTGATTGGTGTACATTTTAACTTTTTTTTTTTTTTTAATCTATAACAACCAGCACCAACATAACACCACAGCATTGTATTGAGTTTTGCTAAAGTGCAATGCAGGAGAGATAAACACAGAATGAACATGCTGCATACAATCCAATCACAGAGCATCTGACCACTGGCCCCTTCTCTCCATTGGCTGCAGAATCTCACTGCAGCCTCCCTTCCTTGTACATATTAAGGCATCTGTCATAATGTGAGCCCAGACACTGACAAGAACAATGTGTAAGTACAGATAAAACATGCTAATAAAAAGGTAAAAAGGAAATCCGGGCTCAACAGAGCTGCAACTAAACAATATTATCTGCCAAAAGGATTTGTAATTCTATTCAGCCAGGCTTGTGATTCGCACACCCCAATCACAGGCAAGACTACAACACCACTGTGCAGCCTGATGTGACACCTCGTGTTCTTTGTGCAATACATCCGATTAATCTCATCCATGGGTGACACCGTAAGCTGCAAAGCTAAAACTAGGGACTAATGGTGTCACCTGAGTGGCTGTGCAGTGCGGCAAAGAGCATGAAATCACAAACTCATTCTAATGAAAGATTTCAGTTATGGGTTTAGCCTTCTGACTCCAGTTCATCTTTAAAGCTGAACTCCGGCCTTGCCTTCAGTCTGGCACAGTTGTACAGGCTCCTCCCCTGTACTGAAACCGCTTACTCTGATTTCACTGCACACTGTGAGCTTTTCACAGTGTGCAGTGGAAGCTTCAGCAAACTGGATTTCCTTGCTGGAGGACAACCAGCATCATCTAAGCCAGTGGTTGTCAAATCCAGTCCTTAGGAGCCACTAACAGGCCAGGTTTTATGTATTACCTTGGGGAGATGCAGACTAGAATACTGCAATCACTGAGCAGCAAATGATATCACATGATGTATTTCAGTTATCTTGTAAACCTGGCAGAATACATATGATGAAGCAATTAGAGTTTTTCCACCTCTAAATGCCTGTTGCTAGGGGGTCCCTCGTAGTCTGCCTCCTTCAGCGCCTGGGCACTTGACGCCAGTTCCCCTTGGCGCAGGAAGGGAGATCAGCTCTGCCCCCTCCCTCTTGTCAATTATCTGGGACACGTCACAGGTGCCAGATGATTGCCCGGCCAATCACGGCGCGCGCCACCGCTTGCACATGCACAGTGGGTGCCCGCCTGTGCAGCAACAGCCGGGCGCCCACAGTTACAATGCCGGCGCCGCCGAGCGGAGGGGGAGACGAGCGGGGCTTCGATCCCCCGCATCGCTGGACCCTGGGACAGGTAAGTGTCCGATTATTAAAAGTCAGCAGCTGCAGTATTTGTAGCTGCTAACTTCATTTTTTTTTTAAGTGGAACTCCGCTTTAAGTATGTTTTAAAGCAGAAAGTAAAAAATATGTATTGTTTATTTTTATTTTTTTACATTGTTTTTTTGCGCTAGAAACGAAAAGACTGACAAACACAGGAGGTAATCAAATATCACCAAAAGAAAACTCCATTTGTGGAGGGGGGGAAAAAAAGGACAAATTTGATTTGGGTACGTTTGGGTCATAAGACTGCGCAATTGTCAGTTACAAGTAATGCAATGGCGTATCGCAAAAAAATGGCCTGGTCATGAAGAGGGGGTAAACCCTTCCAGGGGTGAAGTGGTTAACAACTTCGCATCCAGGCCAATTCTGACATTTCTCTCCTACATGTAAAATTCCTAATATTTTTGCTAGAAAATTCCATAGAACCCCCAAATATTATATATGTTTTTTTAGCAAAGACCCTAGAGAATACAATGGCGCTCGTTGCAACTTTTTATCTCGCACGGTATTTGCGCAGCAATTTTTCAAACACGTTTTTTTCAGGAAAAAAAACAGTTTCATGCTTTAAAAAAAAACAAAAAAAAAAAAAACAGTAAAGTTAGCCCAATTTTTTTGCATAATGTGAAAGAGGAGGATACGCGTAAATAGATACCCAACATGTCACGCTTCAAAATTGCACGCGCTCGTGGAATGGCGCCAAACTTTGGTATTTTGAAATCCCTGCTCTTCCCTGGGCAGCACTTTCATGACGGACCAGATCGATTTACTGTGAGGAGCTGGCCAATCAGAATCTGATCCATCCTGGAAGTGCTGCACGGAGAAGAGAGGGAGGGGGGGGGGGGGTTTGAATACCTGGACCAGCTGCTGGGGCACCGACAGCTCAGCTAACCCGGAGGCAAGTACAGCGGGGGGTTGGGCAGCCAGTCCAGTGTTCGTTCACCTTTACATTATTTCTCTAAGGCTCCATTCTCACCTGGGCGTTCCAGAATTGCGGGACGCGTTTGTGATGCCATCCCTTCTTAATGGCCCCCCAATCGTGATGCGAGTTTGCTACTATAAATTGCAATTATGGGACAATCGCAACGAGCAAAGCTTCTCTCTCACAAAGCTACTTTTGGGGGCGACAGCGTTGCGATTTATCAAACAACAACCGCTGCAAAAATCGTATTGCGATTGGGGTGCCATTGGGAAGTAAAGGCCTCGCAAACACATCCTGGGTTTTGCTGCAATTCTGGAATTTTGGGCAGAATCACCCGATTCTACTTCGGAACGCCCATTTGTGAGTGGACCCTTAAAGTGAACTTATCCTTTAAGCCTAACCTTGAACAAAATGTTGTCCACCTCTAGTGAGAAAAGGCACTTACCTCACATAACTCCAGTCTTTGGGCTACGGCCTCCAGGCACTCGAGTCCTGTACTGTCCATGGACAGCGTGCACTGGATCTCGGAGGAATTCAGGAGTCTTATCCGGCTCAGAAAGCAGTTCTTGCTCAGGACATTGTAGCGCTTGGTCCTCCGCAGCTTGATCTTGAATGGCATGGCTTCAGCCTGGTGGGCCCCTCACCGGCACCCTCCTACTTTGCCTTGAATCTCACGGTGCAAACTACTGTAGTCCTCCAGGGGTCAGGAGAGCCGTCCATACCCAGCGCACAGTCACGGATGTCGCCAGCTGCAAAGACACAGAACATGTGGTAAGTCCCCCATACATGACAGTACAGAACACCTCATTCTGAAATATGGCACTTCTCTATACCCGGCTGGGGTGCCACTCTGCGATGCCGCACGTCAAACTAGTGACTCTGAAGTCTAGGTAGACTAGGCACCGGGTAAAACGCATTTCACCACCATCCTGGGGGTTGCTATGGCGATGTGCGAGTATAAAAAGGAATAATGATAGAATAATCAAGAACTATAGACACTTTCAATAATAGTCTGGTCTTAGAAGAGGTATTTATAGAAGCGCTGGTACCGGAGTTTTTTTTCACACACATTACACGGGCTGAGAAGGTGGAATTAAATAAAAAAAATATGATCACCTATTGTACTGACCCTTCTATTATGCTGGGTTGACGACAAATATAAATAGTTTTTTTATGAATCAAATGTCCCTGAACAAGATGCATTCATCCTGGATAGAGACTAAACTCACTGACTGGCAACATAAGCTGAGACAATAATGGGGTACGTGCCGCAGCGGGCTGGGAACACTGGGGTATGTGCCGCAGCGGGCTGGGAACACTGGGGTATGTGACGCAGCGGGCTGGGCACACTGGGGTACGTGCTGCAGCGGGCTGGGCACACTGGGGTACGTGCTGCAGCGGGCTGGGCACACTGGGGTACGTGCTGCAGCGGGCTGGGCACACTGGGGTACGTGCTGCAGCGGGCTGGGCACACTGGGGTACATAACGCAGCTCCAGCTAAAACTACATATACAAGACTATTCTGTAGAACAAGGCTGTCACTCAAGTTACAGAAGTGGAAAAATACCAGACCTACTGGCAGGATCAGCAGGGAAGACGCCTGCAATGCTGCGGTGTTAACACTTCTAGATCATTTTTTTTTATTTTGCTCTTAGTAGCGGGTGAGGTCAGAGAGGTGGCAATTTGGTGGTTAGGTTCTCCTGTTTTCAGAGGAAGCTCGGTTACTGCAGTCAAATGGAGGAGAAATGAGTCTCCTATGTAAGGCAACCTTGGACAAAGATTTCTTTTTTTTTTTTCTCCTGAGATTCTCCTTGAGACCTGAAAACGATCTCCCGTCAGCCTGATCGGTGATGAAATGTTTGTGTTGCACACAGTACCAATCTAAGCGACCACCAGACGTGTGTCAGTCACATTTCACAGAAAACGGCCTTGTGGTTATGACAAATACATTCAGCAATAGTCAGAGTTTAGGGGTGCCCCACGTGCAGAGGTGTGCCACGTGCAGAGTTCAGGGGTGCTCTGCACGCAGGGGTGTGCCACATGCAGAGTTCAGGGGTGCTCTACCCGCAGAGTGCACCACGTGCAGAGTTCAGGGGTGCTCTGCATGCAGGGGTGTGCCACATGCAGAGTTCAGGGGTGCTCTACCCGCAGAGTGCAAAACGTGCAGAGTTCAGGGGTGCTCTGCATGCAGGGGTGTGCCACATGCAGAGTTCAGGGGTGCTCTACCCGCAGAGTGCACCACGTGCAGAGTTCAGGGGTGCTCTACCCGCAGAGTGCACCACGAGCAGAGTGAAGGGTTCCGCTCTTTCACGGGCTGTTCACATCTCATGTCAAGGCCTCCTTGGGTGCGAGGGTCACATGAAATGGCCTGGAGGGCCAGATTCGGACTGCAGGCCTTGTGTTAGATACATGTGCTTTGCTAATTTTTCGTTTGGGGTTTACAACCACTTCAACCCTATAGATCATGGCCCACCATTGGCTGGGAAAAGACTGGCGCCCCCTCTCTCCCTTGCAATAATTTACAGTAAGACTTTACATAAAGTCTCAGAAATCTTTCATTAAAGTGGCTCTAAAGGCTGAAGTTTTTTTACCTTTATGCATTCAATGCATGAAAGTAGAAAACCTTCTGTCTACAGCCCCCCCCCCCCCATTCCTTACCCAAACCCCTTCCAATCCAGCAAAGTTCATGATAGCCTCAGCTGAGTGAGCCAATGAAGAGAGAGCAGGGGAGGGGGAGCCGCGGCTCTTTGTGTCTTTTAGATGCATCAAGCAGCGGCTCTGGAGCAAGCGAGCATGCAGCTGTGCCCCCTGGTGGAGGAGCCAAGAGCGCCGGTGGGGGACCAAAAAAGAGGAGGACTGGTCTGCTCTATGCAAAACCACTGCACAGAGCAGGTAAAAGTTACAAATAAATAAAGCTTTAATATTACTTTAAAATCTTCATGTTATCTAGTTTGAATACTATGTCATCAATATATTCTTTATCATTGTAAAAACATATTCAACTATTTTTTTTCCCCAAAGTTTTCCGAAAACAGAACCCAAAACAAGAAATATCTTGGGGGGGGGGGGGTGTATGCTGATTGGATGAGGTAGGGTGGTGACTGGATATGGGAAGGCCTGGGAAAAAAAAAAAAAAAAAAAAATAGTAAAAAATTTTAAAAACAGAGAATATATATATATATATATATATATATATATATATATATATATACACACACATACATACACACACATACTGTAATTATTGGCGTGTAACACTCACTTTTTCACCCTGAAAATCATGTGCAAATAGTGTGTGCGTGTTATAAGACGATACTGCAATTTGGGCACTGATCAGGCTACATTTATGGCAAAGGTGAGGCTGCAATGAGGTGCAATTATGAGGCTGCCGATGGGCATTGATTGGTACTGACCTTTATTTTGCTTCAAAGTTCTTCATTTAAAATTTTACCTTTTTTCGCCTGAAACTTCCCACCTAAAATGAAGGTGCGTGTTATATGCCGATAAATATGGTATGCATGTATGTGTGTGATTTTATATTATATTATATTTATATTTATTTATATATATATATATATATATATATATATATATATATATATATATATATATATATATATATATATATATATATCTGTGGAAATTAAAGATTAATTACTTGATTCATTTTTTTGATCGATCAAAACTCAGTGCTACAGTTTGAATTTAAACGCATTTGTGTGAACTGTGAAGTTAAGTCATGGAGGATTGTGGAAACTAACTAGTGTCGGGTGCTTGTATCTAGTGTATACCACATACTACAAAAAAAGATCAATAAAAAGAAGACTGAAACAAAAAATGAACCCCGGTTGTCTTCTTCGGCCCGGTACGGTAGGCTCATCCATGGTCAGGAAACACACCTACTGCAGCCGGCAAGGAGAGGAAAAACAGATTCTCCCCCCCCCCCCTCTAAACATTATATCAGATAGAAGATGTTATCCAAAGAAAGGGAAACTTGGAATAGTTATCAAAGCAGGAGCACTCCCTGACAGAAATCTCCTAAATCCACAACCCCGCAGAGTCACCGCACAGATACTTCAGACAAAAACATAGCTGTGCTCTCCAGAGTGTGGGCTGAGAGACTTGGCCGGGCTCGGCTCATACTTCCACACAAAGATTTATGAGTGTTGAGAAGAAGGCGCCTTTGAAGTGACTCCGCCATCGATGATTGGTCCTGCAGAACAAGACAGCTTTAAAAGAACTCGCTTTGATTCAGAAAAAAAAAATTCCATTTTCACTTTTTAGTCAAAAACTTGTACAGGCATGAAGAATGTGTGCCTTCTGGCTGGGGAACCACCAGTCCCAGCAAGCCCTCCTATGCTAAAGGATAAAAAAAAAAGAAAAAAAAAAAAGAAGGGGGGGGGGGGGGGTGAAAGTCTAAGTCTAGGTTGACACCAGTACGGTGAGACCTAGAATGTGCCACGGTTCCGCACATCACATGTAGGGCAGCCCATTCATTTCAATGAGCCGCACTACCTGCGAGAAAGTCTGACCCTTTTGTAAAATCGCAGGGCACCATGCCGTTTGGCACTCACTTATTTGTCATTGCGTGAAGGTGCCATAAGGAAATAATGACACCCCCCTGCGCATCTATTAATAATTCACGTACGACGCATACTAGCACATTATACAATTTCCTTTTTTTATTTTTTTTAACCACTTCTAGACTGCTGTATAGTAAAATGACGGTAGGCGGGATGCACTCATTCTGAACCGCCGCTGTCGTGCGCCTGAGGGGGGAGCGCAGCGCGGTGGTCGTGGCCACGCCATGTTCCTAGGACACGGCGCGATCCTGGTCTTAGTAACAAGCCGATGACTCGGCTATTTAACCATGTGTCCAAGCACAGCCGGTCTCATGTAAACAAGGAATTGCTGTTTATCGGCTCTCCTCGCCTCGCACTGACAAAGCGTGTGGCGAGAAGATACTATCAGCAGCATCTCCTCACAGGAGAAACCTGTACAGGTAATCAGGGCACTGATCAGTGCTCTAAATACAGTACAGCCCCAGCAGTGCACCATCAGTGCTGCCTTTCAGTGCCTGCTCATCAATGCCATCATTGCGCACCAGTGCTGCCCATCAGTGCCACCTATCATTGCCCACCAGTGGCACCTATCAGTGCCCAGTGTAGCATTTTAGTGCCCCTTCATCAGTGCCCTAAATACAGTAAAGCCCCAGTAGTGCCCCATCAGTGACACCAATCAGTGCTGCCTTTCGGGGCCTGCTCATCAATGCCATCTATCATTGCCCACCAGTGACACCTATCAGTGCCCAGTGTGGCATATTAGTGCCCTTTCATCAGTGCCACCCAGTGCCCTTCAGTGCAGCCAATCAGCACACATCAGTGAAGGAGAAAAAAATTACTTATTCACAAAATTTGCTGACAGAAAACAAAAGAAAAACTTTTTTTTGTCTTTTTTCGTTTTTTGGTTTTATGTTTTTTTTTTAGCAAAAAATAAAAAACCCAGTGGTGCTTATATACCACCAAAAGAAAGCTCAATTTTAGCAAAAAGAAAATTATAAAAATTGTATTTGGGTACAGTGTCACACTACTGCGCAATTGTCAGTTAAAACAACGCGGCATCGTATCGCAAAAAATGGCCTGGTTATGAAGTGGGTAAATAAAACCTTCCAGGGCTGAAGTGGTTAAAGTGACACTAAACTCTGGTTTGAAAAAAAAAAATAATCTTAATTCAAAAAATAAAAACCCCCTTCTCTATTGCTTTCAGCCTCCTCTAAATCTCCAAATCATTTTTTTTTTATTAGCTACTATGATCCGACTTCCTGTTAGAGTGTGGCTACGTTCATTTCTCAGGGTCCTAGATTATGTAGGGAAGTAGCCACCCTCTCTTGCTCCCCCCAGAGGTGGACGATGGGATTTGTAGTGTGCACAGAGCAGTGCACTTGACTGTAACTAACTTGCACTGTTCATTCCAAACAACTTAAAGTGAGGTGCTGCACATGTGATTTGTTATGACACCAGCCATTGGATGGTGTGACATTTTGGTTGAGAGCACAACCAATGGGAGTGTTACATTTCTGGTGCGTGCTAGAAATAAAACTGTTTTATTGATGGGTTTACTTCTGCTTTAAGCACTGGATAAGTAGAGAATACATACAAAGTCAGAACTGTGCCCTGGGGCTTTAAATGAGGCGTGCCACAACTGGTCATAGAATGCAAATTAGACATAATAAGTGGATTTATGTAAAGGTAAGTACACTTTGAGCCATTTTACATTGAAAGTGAATACAGCAAATCAAGCCGATTCATGATAATACCAGGATATAATACATGCTAAAAGGTTACAAATGACATTGTTTGAGACAAGGCATCTTAAAAACGTAACGTGTTTCGTGAGCTACCGCTCACTTCTTCAGGAGTGGAGGCCCATAGAACATCTATAGGTCTACCAACGTCTATAAAGTAAAACATGAGTTTTTTTTAGAATCATCGGGCAGACCATAGAGGACCCCATACTTACGAATCAGCTGAGACAACGTATTATAGCAACATTCCCAGATAGTGACAGTCAGGAACACGTCTGGCACAGTAGCTGTAGGAGCAGGACCCGGGGGAGACCTGGGTGGGGGGGGGGGTGGCGAACGAGAGGTAAACAGCATGTGTGAAACCAAAATATGTCTATCCTTTAATGTCATCCATGTCAGCCTACATACATTGTCTGATACATTGAAATGCTGGCATTACAAAATAATTGAAGATAGAGACTATGGACCAAGTAGAGGAGATATTAGTGCCCAAGAACCTGTACATTGGTGTGGAAAATGATAAAAAAAGTGAGATAAGCTTTAAAGAATATCCATGGCAGGGAGCAATGTGACACAATGAAATAATGAATGTGTCAGTGAGGAAAGCAAAGAAGGAAAAATACCACTTCTACTGGGCATCCATTCCTGAAGAAGTGAGCAGTAGCCCATGAAACACGTTGAGTTTTTAAGATGGACACAGATTACAGCTCCAACCTCCCAGATCCTCAAAGCGCTCACCCTAATGGAACTCACAGGTGCTGACTCTGCTCAAGATTGAGGAGAAAAAGAATTCCTGGGTGGCCACACATCAAAAAAGGCATCTTTACTGGCAAACTATTAAAATCCAAGTACATCTTAATGAAGGGAAACAGGCAGTGGAGCCTTGCGGCTTCACTGCCCGTTTCCTACTGCACATGCGCGAGTCACGCAGTGCTTTGTGATTGGCCCAGTTGTTTTCTGGGACACACACATGTCCCAGAAGGCAATGGGGCCACTCACCAAAGAGGAGGAAGCACCGCGGAATAGGAGGAGGCAGATCAGGAAGACTGCCTAGCAACAGGAGTTTCTGGTATGTTAAAGAAAAAAAAAAATCTAATTCTTTTTTTAGAACATTAATGCCATTTTTTATTTTAAGGTGGCCCTACACTTTAAATAAAACAATTTATTACCGTATATACTCGAGTATAGGCCGACCCGAATATAAGCCGAGGCCCCCAATTTACCCCCAAAAAAACTGGCAAACTTATTGACTCGTGTATAAGCCGAGGGTGAGACATGCCTGTCCATCCCTGTGTGTGTGTCCGTCCATCCCTGTGTGTCCGTCCATCCCTGTGTGTGTGTGTGTCCATCCATCCATCCATCCCTGTGTGTGTGTGTCTCCATCCATCCATCCATCCCTGTGTGTGTGTGTCTCCATCCATCCATCCCTGTGTGTGTGTGTCTCCATCCATCCATCCATCCCTGTGTGTGTGTGTCTCCATCCATGTGTGTGTGTGTGTGTGTGTGTGTGTGTGTGTGTGTGTGTGTGTGTGTGTGTGTGTGTGTGTGTCCAGCCTACCTGTGTCCCGAGCCTTTGTCCCGAGCCTCCGTCCCGTGCCTTGCCTCCTTGCCTCCGTCCCGTGCCGTGCCTTGCCTCCGTCCCGTGTCGTGCCTTGCCTCCGTCCCGTCCCGTGCCGTGCCGTGCCTTGCCTTGCCTCCGTCCCGTGCCCTCTTCGTCGGCGCCTCGGCGGCCATTGTAAAATTCAAAAGCCGCGCCTCCGCCTTCGCCTGTGATAGGCGGAACACTGAATTTCCCAGCAGCCTGTGTTCCGCCTATCACGGACATCGTATCATCCTCGTACTACGGACGAGGATGATACGATGTCCGTGATAGGCGGAACACAGGCTGCTGGGAAATTCAGTGTTCCGCCTATCACAGGCGAAGGCGGAGCCGGAGGCGCGGCTTTTGAACTATAGAATGGCCGCTGTCTGTCTGCTCGACACGCTGATCGAGCGGGCAGACAGCGATGACTCGAGTATAAGCCGAGGGGGGCACTTTCAGCCTCAAAAAAGAGGCTGAAAATCTCGGCTTATACTCGAGTATATACGGTATGTCTAATTTGCATTCTATAGCCATTTGTGGTACACCTCATTTAAAAGTCCCGGGGTACAGTTCTGTCTTTGTATGTATGGTTATGTCAGGGCTGGACTCAGCCCTTCCTTCTCAGCTCCCATCTCTTCACAGTGACTCACCTGTTGAGGATATCCTGCTCGTCAGACTTGCCTACTTAGGCTCCTTTCACACATGTGGACCGTATGTCCGCATTTCATCCATCCATTTTTGGATGAAATACAGACATACATGCATCCCTATGGGATGAACATCCGCTGACACCCGATATCATCCATCTCCGCTATGGTTCGATTCTGCAGACAGGGGAAAATCCTATTTTTCTATCTGTCTGCAGAGTGGATTGGATAAACACGGACATATGGTCTGTGTTCATCCGATCCCCCATAGAGGAGAGCGGAGCATCTGACAGGGCGGTGCTGCACAGTTTTCTCCCCTGCATTGCCGGCTCAGCGGGGATAAACGGAGCGAACCCCACTGAGCAAGCGGATGTTCACAGGGCAGATCATCACGGATCTGTCCCGTGTGAAAGGGGCCTTAAGCCATCCAGTCCAGATGATCTCTGCTTTCGCCTTGGTCACATCTCTAGAGACGCTTTCCTGTTAAAGACTTGCTTGGCTGACATTCCTTCTGGCTCCAGATCCTGCTTGATGTTCTACTATGCTCATCTTTGGCTCCCTGACATTTTGGCTTGTCTGACTATCCGTTCCAGTTCCTGAACTCTGGCTATGTTTACTGTTTACCTTTTTATTATTAACCACTTGCCGCCCGCCCTATAGGCAATTGACGGCGGCAAAGTGGTTTCATAATCCTGACTGGACGTCATATGACGTGATCAGGATTATGAGCCGCTGCGCGCCCCCGGGGGCGCGCATCGCGGCGATCGTTGTTGCGGGGTGTCAGTCTGACACCCGGCAACTACGATCTCGGTAAAGAGTCTCCGACGGAGACTCTTTACCATGTGATCAGCTGTGTCCAATCACGGCTGATCACAGTGTAAATGGGAAGAGCCGGTGATCGGCTTTCCCTCACTCGCGTCTGTCAGACGCGAGTAGAGGAGAGCCGATCGGCTGCTCCTCTGACAGGAGGGGGTCTGTGCTGATCGATTATCAGCACAGCCCCCCCGAGGATGCCCACACTGGACCACCAGGGACGCCACCAGACCACCAGGGAAAAGGTAATAAAGGTCATAATCCTCCCTAGACCACCAGGGATGCCAGTCAGCACAATGGGTGCCAATCAGTGCCCATAATGGATGCCAATCAATGCCCACAATGGGCATCACTGATTGGCATGCATTATTGTTTGGCACTGATTGGCATCCATTACTATAGTATAACACCGATGCCGCCTATGAGTGCCCACCTGTGCCGCCTATGAGTGCCCACCTGTGCCGCCTATGAGTGCCCACCTGTGCCGCCTATGAGTGCCCACCTGTGCCGCCTATCCATGCCCACCCGTGCCAGCTATCAGTGCCAATTTGTGCCACCTATCAGTGTCCGTCCGTGTCGCCCATCAGTGCCGCCTATCAGTGCCACTTCATTGGTGCCACATTGGTGCCCATCAGTGCCCATCAGTGTAGCCCCATCAGTGCCCATCAGTGAAGGAGAAAACGTACTTATTTACAAAGTTTTGAAACTGAAACAAAAAAAAACATTTTTTTTTTTCAAAATTTTCGGTATTTTTTTATTTGTAGCGCAAAAAATAAAAACCGTAGAGGTGATCAAATACCACCAAAAGAAAGCGCTATTTGTGTGAAAAAAAAATGATAAAAAAAATAAAATTTGGGTACAGTGTAGCATGACCGCGCAATTGTCATTCAAAGTGCGACAGCGCTGAAAGCTCAAAATTGGTCTGGGCAGGAAGGTGTTTAAGTGCCCTGTATTGAGGTGGTTAATATTAAACAAGTGTGATTTAACTGTACTTCTGTCTCAACGAGGCAGCAGACAGGAATGACACTTAGTGCTCTGTATTGAGACAAGTAGAGGGATATGCTTTGTTCATATTTCACGTGTGAGGTTTAGAACTTTAATTTTGTAGATGCTTGGGTGCCTGTAATCGGAGGGCTGACTCCCGTGGCCCACTCTTACAATACATTTGCACTCTTGGAAACATCCAAAGGTCGGCAGGAATCACACAGCCTTGATCTACCAGGTGTAACATCTGTTCCCCTGACAAATAACCCAAGTCCTTGAAAAGCATTTCACGTGGGATTTAACTGGATTTGGATAGAGAATTGTGTCTTTCATGGCTGGAGAAAGCTGCCGGACCACCTTTAATGATCAGGGAAAGATTACCTTTTTCTCAGCGATTCCAGGCATGCAAATATTTGAGCACAGAAAAATATTCCTACCAAAGCAGCAGGAATGTTCCCAACCTGAGTCAATAATAGTAAAGCACGGCTCGTTCTTTCCCACAGGGCAAAACTCAGCAAAGCCGGGAGCAGGCAGACAATACCCCAGGCAAGGCTGTGATAATAGGTCATCCAAGACACATTCCACAGATTGCTTGCCAATCATTTTTCCCCTTCCACAAATCACTCGAGTAAGGCCCCATGCTCACCGGGCGATTGGCCCGATGCATGAGGCTTTACCATTTAGCTGCAGCTGGAGGCCACCGATGCACTGTCCAGTCAAACACTCAACTTAATATACATGGGATGTTTTACAACCTCTCCTGAACCATTTAACTTGACAGATAGTAACTGGCATTTAAAAACTTTTTTTTACCCCCCCCCCCCCCCCCCCCATTAGTCTAAAATGAAAAAAGGCCTGTGAACGAAACGCGGCTCAACACGAGTTACCGCTTTTACAAGCCGTTACAGGCGTTTGGCATGTCAAATGCCTCTGAACATCCGTTCTGAATGCATTTTTTTGCTTTCCAAAATGCTTCTAAACTCAACTGCTTAGAAACTACTATAAACAACCTTGTGTACATGTACAACTGCTCCTAAACATCCATTTACCAGCAGCAGTGCACATGAGGCCTTATAGCTGCTGCGGCTGGACAGAGCTGGGCGGTGCACTTAGCTGTACTTCTGTTAAGGACAGCATGTGTCCGGGGCAAATGCTGGGAATACACACTGCTAGTAGTCCAGGCATTTATTCTTGGGGAGAAATAAAATCCCCCCAGTGATGAAGTCGGAAGTGATGACGTCTGAAGTGACGAAACGCGTCAGCCTACACGGCAACTGTATGCTGAGGCTGGTAAGGAAATCTGATGCTCAGCGAGTGAAGGAGTGGTAAGATCGTAGCACAGTGCTTCTCAGAATGTTCCTGTACCATGTAACATAAAGACTTGTTTTATTTGTATTTGATGGACATGCAATATATTTAATAAATCCATCACTTTAAGTGATTTTACACTATTGGGGGCATCGTCTCTTTTTTTTGGTTTTCCTACATCTGGAGATTTCAATCAGGCATTTGAACAGGAGTGTGGCGTTTACAGTAGCTCTTCATTAATATCTCTGAGCTTATTTGCCAAACCCCAACGATTTATCGGTCATTACACGATGGCACTATCATTTGCGCTCACGGCCGAATGTTCGTTTTTCTAAAATGGGTTTGTCCGATTTTTCGTATAGTGTATGGCCAGCATAAGTCACTATCTATTAGTGTTCCCTGGGATTGGTGCTCCTCAGGATCCTTCCTGGTCTGGACCTTTCCCAAAATCTAAGAACACCCCTGCAATACAGGTTTTACACTGAACACAGGTGCATTCAAAATAAAATTCTTTGGATCTCATTAAATAGGTGTTATGCCTCCGACCCCCACAAAAAAATAAAAATAAATAAAAAGTCAGCAGCTAAAAAAATACTGTAGATGCTGACTTTTAATATGTGGACACTTACCTGTCCAGGGTTCCTGCGATTGACGACACTCCAGCCGATTTTGGGATTGGCCGTCGTGTGCTGCTGCCATTCCTGGGAAACTCTACTGCACATGCATGAAGAGCGCTGTGCTTTCTAATTGGCCCGGCCACTTTAATTACAATTTTAAACATTATAACTTGTTTTGGAGCACAGACAATGTGCAGCTAAGATAACCATATAGCTGCAAAAAGCTTTGCATTTCTTTCCATCCAGTTCTGATATTTACACAGCTCTGAACACAGCCCTGTCTGGTGCGAGAGGAAATAGGATTATTCTCTGCTACAGGTATTGGCCATCCCCTAGCCCATGACTGGACAGTGAAAGGAAAAGCAGCAGACTGATGAACTCATCCCCCTGCTTCCATCAGCAAGTTAAGTATTTGGTTATTAGCACAACTGATTGGAGCTCCTGGCTCATCCCTGCCTTCCGGGTGCCCCCATAGGAAGCTGCTTGCTATGGGTGCACTTGTGTGGGCTTGATCCTGAGTCACACTGTGTGCATCTATTGACACACACACACACACACACACACACACACACGCTCAGGCCTGCCCCCTCATCATTGGAAACTCAGGGTTCCGAAGAGCGGAGGTTGAATTTTTGTGTGAACCTCCAATTTAAAGTGGAAGTAAACCCATCAATTTAACAGTTTCAAAAAACAGTTACATTCCCGGCATGCCAGGAATGCCAACTGCACATTGGCTGTGCTCTCAGTCAAACTGTCAAACCATCCAATGGCTGGTGTCATAACTGATCACATGTGCAGCACCATGGCAGCTGAAGATTAAACAGGGTCAAAAATGGCATCTTCTGTGGCTGAAAACGATAGGAGGGGTTACTTCCAACGCACTTTGACCTACAGGTAAGCCTAGATTAAGGCTTACCTGTAGGTCCAAGAAATATCTCCTAAACCTACACGGTTTAGGAGATATTTACCAAAAGACAGGCACCGCTGTCTACGGCGCATGCGTCGTAGACAGCGGCGCGCCGCCAACAGCGATATGCCACGCGTGGCGGCTCCCAGGCACATGCGCGGGAGTGACGTCATCGCGGCTTCGCCGAATGACAGCGACGGAGCACCGAGAAGATGGATGACCCAGACTACAGGGGACAGCGGTGACATCGCTGGCTCCTGTGTCAGGTAAGTGACACACAATGGACTACTATGCGATGCATAGTAGTCCATTATGCTTTACCTTTGCAGGGAATGAAAGAGGAAGTTAACTCATCAGGGTTTACTTCCTTTTTAAGTGGTTAAACTTTTTCACTTAGGCCCGGTTCACACAGGGGCGACTTGTCCAGGCGACTTCGCCGCCAGACAAGTCGCTCCCCGTTCTGTACTACGGAACCGTTCTAATAGAATCGACTCAAGTCGCTCTGACTTAGAAAAAAGGTTCCTGTACTACTTTTGCGGCGACTTCGGGGGACTTGCATTGACTTCTATACAAAAGTCGTTTTGCAAGTCGCCGCTGAGGTCGCGGCAGGTCGCGGCAGGTCGCGGCGCTGCAAGTCGTGCCGCGTACTGTGTGAACCGAGCCTTAGAGGACAAGTCTATTCCATTGACACATTTGTTACATTGTTTATACTTAAGTTCAACTGATAAAGGATGTTTTGATTCTTGGCAGACTGCCCAGTTTTTCTCTTCCTTTCTTTTGAGGGCTGTGGCTTCAGAAGAGCAGAGAGAATTCTTTGCATAGAAAGAATTGTGAAACACTTTAGTCAAGATCGTGATAACGATTCTTGATGATTAATTGTGCAGCTCTAATATTAATAGAGAAGTTAATAATGTGATATATATTATCTTTTTGTGATCACATAAACTCTACTCTCAGCTTCAAGAAGGGGCTAAGAGAGCTAGGAGTGGAGAAACACCATCACACTGCTCTTCCCAGTAAGTGGCTATGCAGGGGAGATGTGTCAGCACAAATCTTGGCCACTGGAGGACAGGCAGGCTGTTTTCCCAGCACAGCCAGAAAAGCGACCACACTGGGATCGATGAGCTTCCATGCCTGCTGCAGTCAGTTGCAAATAGAGCAGGGGGATTGGCTGTATCACCAGGAATTTCACACAAAAGGAATACAAAGAGAACAGGAGACTTTTTGACACAAGTACATGTTACAACAGACATGTCAGGAATATGAAATGTTATGGTAACTGTTGGAAGGCAACATTTTTTTTTTCTTTCTTATACAAGATGCTCCTGAACTGTGAAATCTGGTTACACGTAGCCTAGACACTGTTGGGGGCAGTCTGGAATAGTAACATATTTTGAAATTTAATAAAATTAAATTTCCAGGCTGAGGAGAAAAATGCTAGATGCTGCTGGACATCCGCCATTGAGGAAATAAGGGCTTTTTGCAGCTTTCAATGCACACTGTGAGAAACTTACAGTGTGCAGTGAACTTAAAGTAAGCAGCTTCAGTACAAGAGAGGAGCCCATATAGCTGTGCAAGGTAGAAAGGCAGGCAGGAGGTGAACTTCAATAAAACTGGTCACATCATACAAGCTGACTTATTTAGTAGTTTAGAGCTACCCTGTCGTTCAGGAACTCATGAGCAGGAGGAGCCCCTTGCAGAAAAGAGACCGATATCAATATGAAAAGGTGCCTCTAGTCCAAGAACACACAGCACATGGGAAATGGCATGCTGGAAGGGAGCGCACTAATCCACAATCAGGGCAGGTGTAAAACCCTGGCCTGCTCCCGTGTCAAAGGTGGAACAACACTGCGTATAACACAGCTCAGTAGATGGGAAAAGCAGGGCTGCCATCCAAAATCGCACTCAGGAAATGGAAGGGGGGTAATAAATCAGAGGTGGGGAGGTGACCGCTCCTCTTATCTCTACATTGCAGGTGCTGGGCTGTGCAGAGCCAGATAAATTCCATTATTTCTCCAAAACAATACAGAGCCGGGGGGGGGGGGGGGGGGGGGGGGAGAACCACAGGGGTCAGGGCCATGAATGGGAATAGATTTCAGGCATGGATGGGGCCGCAAACTACTCAAAAGTGGAGAAAAACAAAAATCTTTTCTCTGGATTTCTACAAACAGGACTCCATAAAACGAATCATCCCGTTTGCCTGCCACACACGCCATACCAAGCACATAAGAAATTAACTATCACCAAAGGGAATAAAGGGTTAAAGCCCATCATATTTTTTTTCAACAGAAGTCATGAAGTCCAATGTTTTAGCGCGTGCCCACTGTGGTGTACACTCCATCAGAGGAGGGAATGACCCAGGATGCCCCATTGGACTTTGTGGTCAGGAATGACTTTAAAGTGCTAATTCACCTTTGCAGAAATTTTTTTTAAAAAAAAAGGTGAACCAAGGCCCGGTCCACATATGGCTGATTTGGAACAGCAGGCAGAATCAACACCGCAGGCTCTGGCCCTCTCCCGCGCAACGTCCGCAGGCTCTGGCCCTCTCCCGCGCAACGTCCGCAGTTTCAGACAATCTCCTATAGCAGTGGTCTCCAAACTGTGGTCGGTGCAAGTAGAAAATGTCCCGGCATCAGTGAGTAAACAGTACCCCATCATTGGCTTTAACAGAAGGAATATTGCCCCATCGACTGTGTCAGTGGGAGAAATTGTGCCCCATACCAGCTTAGCAGGAGGAATAGTGCCATATCGATGGTGTCAGTGGGAAGAATCATTGGGGTCAGCTGGAGAGAGGAAAGCAAAGGGTCGCAGTTTGGAGACCAATGTCCTAGAGCATGTCTGCAGTCTCCGACCATCTCCTAGAGCATGTCTGCAGTTGCTGATAGCATTACGTGTACTGATTATTATGTGGGGCCCTTAGAGAGGTCAAGGGCCACAAATAAGGCTCCCTTTAACTCAAAAGCTGACCACCACTCATCTAGGGTCTAGTAAGGTCAAAACACTTTACTGGATGGCATTAGCAGTGCACAAAAGGTTGGAGGAAAGCCTGGAGATGTAGAGGTGAAGGTCTCATTAGATAAAGACATTCATTTTAAATGAATTCCCTCCAACGCGTTCTATGACATCATATGACTCCACTCTTCACTACCTAATCTAACTGCATCTCCCCCAATTACCGCTCAGACACGACGGACAATGAAGGGAGAAATTAAACTTCCTGTCCTCCACTTGGGATCTAATCTGAAGTCAGATGAGATGTGTAGACAGGACACCCGCATCTCCACCCAAGTCTGATCCAATCCGGCTTGTTACATATGTGTGCTTTAGAAATCATACTCCGTGTCACTTTCTTGGTGCTGTGACACCACTCACTAACCACACTTGCAGTAGTAAAGGGGTCCTTCAGCGTTAGCGTTGCTTTTTATTTCATATTGGAAGAAAATAGAAAACCCAAGTTCATTTACACTTGCTTTGCTATTAATACACATTAAAGTGGTTGTAAACCCTTACAGATCACTTTAACCTACAGGCAAGCCTAGATTAAGGCTTACTTGTAGGTGCAAGAAATATCTCCTTAACCTACACGGTTAAAGGAGATATTTTCCAAAAAACAAGCACCGATGTCTACAGCGCATGCGAGCCGTAGACAGCGGCGCAGGCGCACCAAGCGCGCCTGTAAAGAAAGTGTTGCGCTAAGGTGAAAAAACATTGTGTAAAATATCGCATGCGTGATAAATATATTACACCAAGTATATACAGTGACAGTTGTGAAAACAATTTAAACGTTTTTCTTTTTAAACAATTCCAATGTGAACATATATATAAAAAAATATAAATAAATATAAAATGTCTCTTAGTGAAAAGAAAAAGGAAAAACGATCACAGTCCCATTTAGTGCAGTAGAACCATCTAGATGTCTTCCAATCCGTAAGGATATTAAATATGAACACCCTGGTGCCGATACCACCACCCTGTGCAGGTGCAAGCTTACCGACTCTTTTGGACCCAAGTGAACATACGCTCCAAGGGTCAATTTTGCTTTAATCTGAGACGACTGTAAGGCATTCAGGGCCACCCACATTGGAAATTAAGATTCAACACCAGAAATCAATTCCAAAGCCAGGCTGTACACAAAATCAGTACCGACCGATCACAAAACAGGTCACACTCCCCAAGAAAACCATATAAAATAAAAGAATGGGGCCAAAAATAACGTAATTCCGTAAAATCAATCAATTTATTGAAAGGTTATCAAACTCACATTTCAGCAGTTGATACAAGCGCTTATCACATAAAAAAAAAATGGCAGCAGTGGAGTCCTCCAGGCGCGTTTCGTCTCCTTAGACGTCGACTAAGCACACCGTTAGTGAAGGCGATCATGCCGTCACTGCCGGCTCCCGCGTGCATGCGCCGGAGTGACGTCATCGATTTTCCGGTCAGTCACAGCGCCGAAGCTTCGATACTCAAAAGTCAATTTGGGAGATATAGCGGCGACGGAGGAGGTGAACGAGAGTCGTTGCGGGGGCTTCGATTTCAGGTGAGTAATTCATAATAAGCTTGTATGCTATGCATACTAGCTAATTATGCCTTTGTCCTGCAGAGTTTTTTGTTTTAAGAGAGGGTTTATTTCCTCTTTAAAGTGCCTACCACTTCAACATGATTTTTTTTCATGTGTTTTTGATGCTTCTGTGGTGCTTTTTGAAGCTTGGCAAACGCCCTGTGTGTCGATTTTCTATTTGTTTTAAAAGGACTCAGTAAAACCCCAGTTCAGTAGTACGTCCAGCTCATTAGTTACCCCATTTAGCAGATCGCCAGATCATTAGGACCCCCTATTTACCAGATCCCCAACTCACTGGTACCCTTGTTCAGCAGATCCCTGGCTCAGTAGTACCCCATCATTTCTGATGCCCAACTCATTAGTACCCCCAGCTCTGCTGAACCCCCGTTTAGTAGAAAACCCCAGCTCTGCTGATCCTTCAACTCAGTTGTATCCTCCAGCTCTGCCAATCTCCTGGTTTGCTGATCCTCCTCTCTCCAGCCCTCGCTCACCTCCCGCTATATTGCCCCCATGCTGCACAACACACGTGACATCTGCTAATTTCTCCTGCCCCAGCTCTGCTGATCCTCCGCCGTTCAGTCCTCTCTCTCTCTCTCTCCAGTCCCCACTCACCTTCCGCTATATCATTCCCATGTTGCGCACCAAGTGCGCTGTCTGCCAACTGCTCCACTCCAGCCTGGACCCCGCTTACCTTCCTGCTTCTCCATGCTGCACACCAGATGTGACCTCTGCAGCAGACACTTCCAAATTATACACACATGAACTGGAAGGGACTGCTAATGATGTAGTTTCTGGTTCACTTGTTGGTTTCCCAGCACATCCCGAGATATCGCAGACCTCTAATACCTCCAAAACAAAGCCAATTCTGAGCCCAGGTTCACACTGCCCCCAACTTCAAAGTTGCATGACTTGTTAAAAAAGTTGCATGCAAGCCATACCAACCAACGTCAAACCAAAAGTAATGCAGGAACCTTTTTCTAAGAAGGAGCAACTCAAGTCGCACCAATTAGAACAGTTCCATTGCACAGAATGGGGTCCAACTTCTGATGAAACAAGTGCTCCAAAGTCAGAGCTGTTTTTGCATCAGTGTGACCCGGGCCTCAATAAAAATCTTTGTGATAGACTTCTATTGAGGCTTTGGAGATGCTTTAAAGCACAAAGAAAAACAGCATGCAGTGTTAATTTTGGCATAAAATTCTGATTTCGTTTTTGTCTTCGTTTTTTGACTAAAATTACATTTTAGTTTTAGTCACATTTTAGTCATCTAAAATTGTTTTAGTTTCAGTGATATTTAGTAGACTCAAATCTAATGGGTTTAGTTAAATTGTAATGCATTATTTAAGCATTTCCTTTAACATCACTGGCGTAGTAAACAGTAAATATCTTCTGAACAGCGCATGTTTAGGAGATATTTACAGTACCTATAGGTAAGCCTGCAATAAGGCTTACCTATAGGCAGGGCTGTTTTTTCCCTCAGAAAATAGGTTCAGGAACTCAACCATGCCCACCACACTCACATATCTGCCAAATTGCATCGAATAGTAGCTCTTCCCAACCCCCTCCCTCCACTGCCTTCATCTTCTTCCCCCTCCTTAAAAGCTCCACCATCTGTCATATGTCTTACCTTTGTTGCAATATTAAGCTGAAACACCTATCCATCTGTAGTACCTCCCAGCATACTATACTATAGTCACTTGCAAGGGAGATTATGCAGTAGGAGTATTAACAATTGGTCACCAGGGAAAAAAATGGAGACCCCAGAGGGTGCAGCCTACCACGCACCCTCTCCTGCCCATGATGGCACTGAACCCTGGGCACCTGTTCTGTATTTGCCTTTTCCCTGTTCGGCACTCAGTGGGATCTGACCTGTGGGCGCTACTGGGAGATAAGCTAAGCTGTCACTGGTAAACGCAGAAGCTGGACTTCAGTGTTACCAAGTGATAGTGGTGAGCAGGGAGCAGAAGATCTGAGCCAGAGGTGGTGGAACTGAGTTCCCCCTAGTTCCTGCTGAAAAAAAATCCCTGCCTATACGTACAAACGATCCAGGAAAGTGTACAACCTCTTTAACACTGAGGACATGGGGTCAAATTTTTGAAGCAAAGCAAAGGAAAGCAAATGCAAAAAAGTGTGAACAGGACTGCAAGTTAGCCATTTTCCATAGTGAAAGGTGCTTTGATTGGCATTCAGAGCGATTTAAAAAAGCGTGTTGAATGCCACATTTTGAAGCATACAATAGGATTTATAATAGGAATAAAAGTGAAAAAAATAAAAAATAAAATAAAAATGTAAAAAGGGTAAAGTGCAAAAAAAAAAAAAAAATGTGAAGTGCCCCAGACCCCTTGCACACAGAAGCAAAAGCATACGTACAGTCACGCCCACATATGTAAACGGCGTGTAAGACACACATGAGGTATCGCAGCGAGCGTTAGAGTGAGAACGACAATTCTATCCCAAGACCTCATCAGTAACTCTAAACAGGTAACCTGTAAAAAAAATGTTTGTGGAGGTTTTTAAGTACCAAAGTTTGGCACCATTCCACAAACATACGCAATTTTAAAGGGCGACATGTTAAGTATGTATTTAATCAGCATAACGTCATCTTTCACATTATAAAAAATTGGGTTAACTTTAGACTCCTTTCACACTGGGGTGTTTTTCAGGCGCTTTTGGGCTAAAAATATCAATGGGCACCGCTGCCAAAGCGCCTGCAAAGTGGTGCTTTGAACCCTTTATTGCAGCAGTAAAGCACCGATAAAAATGTTTATATAGATATATATCATTTATTTATTTCTCTATCTATCAAGTAATAAAAAAGCTTGATCTTCAGAGTTTCCAGCTCATTTTAACTGTTCCTTCCTGGCCTGAATTTCTCACTATCTGAAGTCTTCCCAGCTCCTGTGTGTTGCGGGGACATGCGGAGTTTGTAGTAGGATCTAACAGACAAGTGTGAAAACTATTGGTATACAAGTTCCCGAATCTCACAGTTTTCTCCAACACTTGACACATCTCACAAAACAACACAGAATTCTCCTGTAGGAAGAAAAACATCCAATTTCTTTGTAGAGGAGAAGCTTCCATCTGGCACATTTCACACTGAAAGTAATGAGCTTGTTGAAGATTTTTTTTTTTTTACACCGAGTACAGAAGTGCAATTCTACTTGTGAGCCACTGAAAAGTCATTCTGATGTGATGGATATCTTTGCATGTTTATTTTATCATTATCAGGTCTGAATTTCCCATATTTGGTAACGCAATATCTATGTGCCAGTCAATGCAATCAGCATCGCTGCTGAGTAACTACTAAGATAGCAGCAGCAGAGACAGGCAACCACTAGGTACAAGTCCCTCTATTCTCCAGCTAGGTCTTTCATTGACTTTACTGATGAAGAGTACCTCTCATCCGTCTCCACCCCATTACTCCCTCCTACACAACGGAATTTTTTTATCTTTTTACAGAAAAATACAGTTTTTTTGTTTGGTTTTGCAAAGTTGCTCTTCCTTAATCCCCGCCTAGGCGAGGCTGATGTAGGTTGGTCCACCCACTGCCTCCTGAGATGTCCATTTCATATCCCAGGAGGCACAAGATGTCACGCATGTGTAGACTCGCCGCATGTCTGCACATGTGCTAGATCCCCTGTACAAGCGCAAACCACAGGTCCCTGCCAGTCTATGGGACCTGGCAGAGGTCTGCAGAGTGTCTGTGCATGCAAAAGATTCTCCACACATACACAGACCCCTACAGATACAGTCTTTGCGTATGCGCAGAATCTAATTTAGGGATGATGGCGCAGGAGCAAAGCAGCAAAGGATTACTCTGGATGCAAAAATTACAACATTGGAATTGATGGATTAAGGCTGGGTTCACACTGCTGCGGGGGGAGATCCGGATGTGATTCGCACCGCACTGCAGTGCAAATCACATCCGATCTCCGTAGCGATGCGAGTTCAGCCATACAGATAGTATGGCTGAATTCGCTTCGCTCCCGCAGCAAACTCGCACGGGACCCTTTTTTTGGTCCGCAGCAGAATCGGATGGCATGGGTGTTCACACCATGCGATCCGATTCCTGTGCGAGTTTGCAGATCGCACTGCGATATGCGGACGGATCTGGGGGTGTCATTAACATTTCATTGACACTCCCAGCCGTTCGCATAGGGCAGTGTGAACTGCCGGCGGGAGGCATGCGATGCGGGAAAACGCCGTGGATTTGCGGCGTTCCCGCATCGCTGTGGTGTGAACCCGGCCTAAAAGGTTTTTTATTTTCATGCAGGATGACTCATTAGTGGGGATGGGCGTGTTCGGATCCTAGTCCCAACCCACCTGAACAATCCCACCAATCACCCAGTCAGGGCGTGTGTATGTGCAGCTGCGGGCCAAGAAATGCCTCACTGCCTATGATTGGCGGTGGGCAGCGATGGCTTTCTGATGGGATTGCTCAGGTAGGTTGGGACTAGGATCCGAACATGCCTGAGGCCATCCCTACTCATTAGGGATTTGAAGTTGAATTTCTGCTAGGTAGGGTATAGTTCCGCTTTAACCACATAAGCCCCGGACCATTTTGCTGGCAAGAGCCCTTTTTGCAATTCGGCACTGCGTCGCTTTAACTGACAATTGCGCGGTCGTGCAACATGGCTCCCAAACAAAATTGACGTCCTTTTTTCCCCACAGATAGAGCTTTCTTTTGGTGGCATTTGATCACCTCTGCGGTTTCTATTTTTTGTGGCAATTTTGGAAAAAAAAAAAAAAACCCACACATTTTTTTTTACATTTTGCTATAATAAATATCCCCCCAAAAATATATTAAAAGAAACATTTTTTTCCTCAGTTTAGGCCGATGTGTATTCTTTGACATATTTTTGGCAAAAAAAAAAAAAAAGCAAATATTGATTTGTTTGCACAAAAGTTATAGCATTTACAAAAAAAAAGGGATAGTTTTATGGCATTTTAAATTATTTTTTTTTTTTACTAGTAATGGCGGTGATCAGTGATTTCTATTGTGACTGCGACATTATGGCGGACACATCGGACATTTTTGACACATTTTTCGGACCATTATCATTTATACAGCAAACGGTGCGAAACAAATGCAGTGATTCTTCTGCAAATGACACTGGCAGTGAAGGGGTTAACCACTAGGTGACAGTGTAAGGGTTAAGTGTATCCTGGGGTGTGTTTCTAACTGTGGGGAGTCGGGCTGTGTGCGACACGTCACTGATCTCTGCTCCCAATCACAGGGAGCAGAGATCCGTGACACTGTCACTAGACAGAATGGGGAGATGCTTGTTTACATTAGCATCTCCCCGTTCTTCCCGTGAGACGATCGCGGGTATCCCCATGGTGATCAAGTCCACGGGACCCGCGAACCGACACACGGAGGTCCCGACCAGCGCTTGCACGTGATGGCACGGCGGCAAATTTAAAAAGGGACGTATAGGTACGACCATTTGCCTGTCTGTACATCGGTGTGCGCCGGTCTGAAAATGGTTAAGCACCACTGTATAGATAAGAAATACATTATCTATACACACACACAGCAGGTAAAATAAGTATTGAACACGTCACCATTTTTCTAGGTAAAAATATATCTATCTATCTAAGGATGCTGCTGACATGAAATCTTCACCTCATGTTGGTAACAGCCCATGCAATCCGTACAAAGACACCAAAACTAAGAAGTTCAGAAATTAAGTTATGTGTAATAAAATGCAATGACTCAGGCAAAAAAAAAAGTATTGAACACATGAATAAGGCTGGGTTCACACTTGTGTGATCACAGACATTGCATGCGATTGGCACCGCATTGCTGTGCAGATCATATGCGATATCTGTGCAATGCAAATTCAGCCATAAAAAATGTCTGACCATTCTTCCAGAAGTGCATTTATGGAGGTCAGGCACTAATGCTGGACAAGAAGGCCTGGCTCGCCAATTCATTCCAAAGATGTCCTATTGCAGGGATATGCAATTATAATTGCATATCCCTGTTCTATTGGGTTGAGGTCAGGGCACTGTGCAGGCTAGTCAAGTTCCTAGACCCCAAACTCACTCATCCATGTCTTTATGGACCTTACTTTGTTCACTGGTGCACAGTCATGTTGGAACAGGAAGGGGCCATCTGAAAACGGTTCCCACAAAGTTGGGAGCATGAAATTGTCCAAAATGTCTTGGTATGCTAACACCTTAACCACTTCCCGACCAGCGCACGACGATGTACGTCGACAGAATGGCACGGGCAGGCATATTGGCGTACAGGTACGTCCAATATTCGATGCCGCCCTGCCATCGGGAGCGCGCCGCTGGCGGCGCGCTCCCGCGCTGGTCGGGACCCCCGTGAGTCCGGTCGCGGGACCCGCGGACTCGATCGCCGCGGGCATCCCCGCGATCGTCTCACGGAGCGGCCGAATAGAGCAAATGCTGTGTAAACAACATTTGTCTATTCTGCCTAGCAACTAGTGACGCTGATCTCTGCTCCATGTGATTGGAGCAGAGATCAGTGTACACTAAATGAAAGCCCAACCCCCCCACAGTTAGTAACACTCCCCTAGGAACACTTAACCCCTACACTGCCACCAACTGGTTAACCCCTTCACTGCCAGTGTCATTTACACAGGAATCACTGCATTTATATAGCAGTGATTACTGTATAAATGACAATGGTCCCAAAAATGTGTCAAAAATGTCAGATGGGTCCCCCACAATGTCGCAGTCACAATAAAAAAAACGCTGATCGCCGCCATTACTAGTAAAAAAAAAAAAAAAAAGAATAAAAATGCTATAAAACTATCCCTATTTTGTAAACGCTATAACTTTTGCGCAAACCAATCAATAATCGCTGATTGCGATTTTTTTTACCAAAAATATATAGAAGAATATGTATCGGCCTAAACTGAGGGAAAAAAATGTTTTTTTATATATTTTTGGGGGATATTTATTATAACAAAAAGTAAAAAATAATGCGTTTTTGTCAAAATTGTCGCTCTATTTTTGTTTATAGCGCAAAAAATAAAAACCGCAGGGGTGATCAAATACCACCAAAAGAAAGCTCTATTTGTGGGAAAAAAAGGACGTCAATTTTGTTTGGGAGCCACGTCGCACGACCGCGCAATTGTCAGTTAAAGCGACGCAGTGCCGAATCGCAAAAAAGTGGTCTGGTCTTTGACCAGCAAATTGGTCCGGTCTGAAAGTGGTTAAGATTTCCCTTCACTGGAACTAAGGGGCCAAGCCCAACCCCTGAAAAACCATCCCACATCATAATTCCCCCCCCCCCCCCCCACCAAATGACTATTTTTCTGTAGTAAAAAGCAGCACATAATACACACATTACATATCCTTAGGCACACAACCCCTTGATTGCGCCTAGATGTTAACCTCTCCGCAGCCAGTGTCATTAGTACAATATCAGCTATATATTATTAGCACTGATTACAGTATTCGTGTCACTGGAGATCTCAGTGGCAGTTAGTCAGTTTCCACAAAGTGTCAGTTAGGCTAGGTTCACACTGCTGCGATGCGGAAACGCTGCAAATCTACTGCGGGTTCCCACATCGCATGCCTCCCGGCGGCAGTTCACACTGCCCTATGCGAACTGCTGGGAGTGTCAGTGAAAAGTTAACGACACCTCCAAATCAGTTTGCATATCGCAGTGCGATCTGCAAACTCTGACAGGAATTGGATCGCATGGTGTGAACACCCATGCGATCCGATTATGCTGCAGACCAAAAAAAGGGTCCTGTACGAGTTTGGGTCGGATGCGATGCAAATTCAGCCATACAATCTGTATGGCTGAAATCGCATCGCACAGAGATCGCATGTGATTTGCACTGCAGTGCGATGCGAATCACATCCAATCTCGTACACCGCAGCAGTGTGAACCCAACCTTAGTGTCAGATCTGCCACACTACTACAGTCCCACAATAAAGTCGATGACCGCTGTCATTAGTATAAAAAATAAAAATAAAATAGAAATTCCAGTACTTATAATCATAGTTTATCATATAACTTTCACGCAAACCAATCAATATAGACTTTTTGGGATTTCTTTTTTTTTTTTACCAAAGACATGTACCAGAATATATTTTGGCCTGCATTTTTGAAGAAATTAGATTTTTTTACTGAATATGTTTTATAGAAGTAAAAAAAATTATATTATATATATATATATATATATATATATATATATATATATATATATATATATATATATATATATATATATATATATATATATATATATTTTTTTTTTTTTTTCCTAATGTAACAAAATATAAAAAGGTATGATCAAATACCACCAAAAGAAAGCTCTATTTGTGTGAATATCTGCCAGTTAAAGTAGCGCATTGTCGAAAAACAAAAATATGGCCTGGTCATGAAGGGGGTAAAATCTTCTGGAGCGGAGGTGGTTATGGGTTCCCATTCTCCTTGAATATTTATTTTACATTATGGAGAATGGAGCAGGAGGATCTGGAACAAAGGTGGACAAGAACACCCAAACCTCCCAGGTGGACAGATCAGTCAGAAGTTGGGGAGGTCTCACTGTTGGAGAACCCAAGACATATAAGAAGTCAAAGGCCAACTCTACCTATATCTCAGATATCACTTTCTTTGAGACTTTCGGCAAGTCTGAAACCACGTATAGGAGAATTGGGAAAAGTCCTAAACGGTCAGAAGGTTACAGTAAAGCGGTATAATTCATTAGCAGGAGGTTATGGAACACAATGATGGACTTTTCCTGTAACGGCCATTACTACCTTCTCGCTTTCTATAATTGGCTTTCTGACCTACAATGCATTCCACGGACTCCGGAGACCAGGAAAACCGTGCCTTTAGCTATGACAATAAAGAGGGGCCGCAGAGACCATTTAGTGCCGTGGCCTTTAGGAATGTAACATTCAAAAAAAAAAAAGGAGAGAAAAAAAATCCACCTCATTCTCTTCTTTGTGTGACCCCATTCAAGGCTTCCCATTGTCTGCAGCAAAGGGCAAAGTAGTTGGTGCCCTAAATTGTAGGGTTAGCGATGTGCTCCGTGTAGAGACTGGGGATATATACACAAGATGAATTCAAACAGATGTTCCCAGTGACTTTTTTTTCGGACACACAATGCTTTTTAACATGTGTTTACTTTAAGCCTAGATTAGGCAAACTGGAACCATTTAACTACAACTCCCAGCATGCTCCTGTGACTGTTGTAGGTTTCCGCCAAACAATATAATAATAATAATAATAATAATAATCACTTTATGGCTCAAGATTTGTATCATTTTGTACAGGGCTTCATAACCGTTTGTAATTCTCCAAGTTGCCAGCCGAAATCTTCATCATCACCAGTACTATCAGGTATCAGTAGCTTGAGATTTACTTTACATATAGATAACAAGGAACAAGACTGAACGAAAATAAGGATTATGTCTTTTTTTTTTTTTTATTCATTAAATTTATAGTAAGAAAAAATAAAATAAAAAATAAAAATAAAAATAAAAAATCAGAAAAAATAATCACAGAAACAATTATCCAACCCATTCTTAGTCCTAAAGTTTCAATTATGCTACCTAAAGCAATACTAAACGCACAATGTTTAAACACTTCAGCTCCGGAAGATTTACCTCCCTTAATGACCAGGCCATTTTTTTTGCAATACAGCACTGTGTTACTTTAACTGACAAGTGTGCGGTCGTGTGACGCTGTACCCAAATAACAATGTATGTCCTTTTTCTCCCCCACAAATATTACTTTCTTTTGGTGATATTTGATCACCTTTGCGTTTTCTGCTCTATAAGCAAAAAAACGCCGACAATTTGGGGGGGGGGGGGGGGGGGGGGGTAAGCAATATTTTCTACTTTCTGCTATAAAATAAAAAAAAAGACTCAGTTAGACTTACCGGTGACGGTATTTCTAAGAGCCTTTCAGGACAACCCCGGAGAGAGTAGCTCCACCTTGCAATCAGGAAACACATGCCCACTTTAAAAACACCTCCTCCTCCTCCATGGCTTCAGTTATTGTGGCCTTCCGACGCTGGAAAACAAAGCACAGAAAGCACAACACCATGGTAGAACTTAATACATTTACTAAGCATAACCTAGGGAGGGAAGTAACGGTTGTCCTGAAAGGCTCTTAGAAATACCGTCACCGGTAAGTCTAACTGAGTCTTTCTCAAATCGCCTTTCAGGACAACCCCGGAGAGGATAACCGAGAAACTTACCCTAGGGCGGGACTACTGCCTGCAGTACCTTCCTGCCGAAGGCCTGATCTGCTGCAGACAGTAGATCTAACCGGTAATGCCGGAGAAATGTCGAATAACTGGACCAAGTGGCAGCCTTGCAGATTTGTTCAGGCGTGGCACCGGCCCTTTCAGCCCAGGAAACTGCCGTGGATCTAGTAGAGTGGGCAGCAATACCTGAGGGAGGTATTTCTCCTTTTGCTTTATAGGCTTCTGTTATAGCCAACTTAAGCCACCTACCCAGCGTACTTTTAGAAGCTTTCTCCCCCTTGCGTGATCCAGAAAATATCACAAAGAGGGCGTTTGATTTTCTAAATTCTTTAGTAACTTTCAGAAACTGTAAAAGACATCTTCTCACATCCAATGTGTGAAAAACTTCCTCTCCTGCATTTGCTGGGCTTGCAGAGAATGTAGGTAACACTATTTCCTGTGATCGATGGAAAGTTGAGGATACTTTCGGTAGGAATGCTGGATCCGTCCTCAGTACCACCCTGTCCTGATAAATTCTAAGGAAGGGTTCTGTAATAGCTAGAGCTTGGAGCTCGCTGACTCTCCTGGCCGAGGTGATGGCCACCAAAAAGATTGTTTTTAAAACCACCTTCTGTAAAGAAGCTTCTTGTAAGGGTTCAAACGGTGCTCCCGAGAGACCCTGTAAAACTGTAGACAAATCCCAACTGGGAAAGTCTTTAAGGGCTACTGGTCTATTTCGAGCAAGAGCCCTAAAAAAATCTAGAAATTAAAGTTTCTTTAGATAAAGTCTTTTCAAAGAAAACTGATAAGGCAGCCACCTGAGTCTTCAGGGTACTGGCTGCGAGACCCTTCTCCATTCCTTCATGGAGAAACTCCAAGACGGACACCGTGCTCTTGACCTTGAGTTCTCTAGAACTGCACCAGGAGTTGAACTTTTTCCAGACCTTCATGTAAATTGCCTGTGTAACTGCCTTCCTACTGGACAGCAGGGTCTTTACTACTTTATCTGAGAGACCTTTAGCCTTTAACAGGTCCTCCTCAGAAACCAGGCGGTTAGCTGCAGGAGTTCCACTTCTGGATGACTTACTGTCCCCTGGGATAACAGATCTTTTCTGAGTGGTACCCTCCATGGGGGCTTCGAGGCTAGGTTTCGAAGACCCGCGAACCAGGGTCTTTTTGGCCAAAAAGGAGTGACTAGTATTAAGTCTGTCCTTTCTTCCCTGAATTTCCTCAGTACTAGTGGAATTAGAGGAAAGGGGGGAAAGGCATAGCACAGCTGGTAATGCCAGGGGTGAGCGAATGCATCCAACCCTATTGCTGCATCTCCTCGGTGAAGAGAAAAGAATCTGTCCACCTTTGAGTTCTGCTGGCTGGCAAAAAGGTCTACCTGAGGAACCCCCCAGGCCTCGGAGATCATCAGGAACACTTCCTGATTCAGACTCCATTCTGCCTCTAGCAATTTGCGCCTGCTTAGGAGGTCCGCAAACAAATTCTGAGAGCCCTTCAGATGCACTGCCGATAGTGAGGCTGTGTTCTGTTCTGCCCAGGCTAACAACAGATTGGCCAGCTCCATCAAGCTCCTGCTTCTGGTTCCCCCTTGCTTCATAATGTAGGTAACCGCTGTTGTGTTGTCTGACAACACCTGAACATGGTGGCCTCTCAAACTCTGCTGAAATGCCACTAAACCCAGAAAGATCGCCTTCAACTCCCTCCAGTTGGATGATCTTTGAGCTTCCTGTTTGGACCAGACCCCCTGAGATGTCTGACCATCCAGATGGGCTCCCCAGCCCCAGGCACTTGCGTCTGTAGTAAGGCGCTTGTCCACAGGAAAGGTCCACACCAGGCCCCTTGAGAGGTTTGCCTGGTCTCTCCACCACCAAAGAGCCCTTTTCGTCTTTGACGAAATTTTTAGCTGTTTTTCCAAAGGATCCTGATGGGACCAGCTTGACAGAACCTCCCTCTGAAGGGGTCTGGAATGGAACCTGGCCCACTGAACAGCCGGGATTGCTGCCGTAAGCAGGCCCAGAACTGCCATAGCCATCCTGACTGAGACTGTCTGGTTGCTCTGTATCCGCTGTACAGCTAGCTGTAACTTTTCCTGTTTTTCCAACGGCAGGAAAACTTTCTGGAGAATCGAATTTAATGTATACCCCAGAAATTTCATTTCCTGTGAGGGGGTCAGGATTGACTTCTCTAGGTTTAGAAGCCATCCCAGGCCCTCGAGGTGAGACTGGGCCCTCTGGAGATTGACTAGGACCTGCTCCCTGGAGTCTGCAAAAAACAAAAGGTCGTCCAGATAAGGAACAACTGGAATCCCCTTCAATTTCAGGGGTTCCAAAGCCTCTGCCATAATCTTCGTAAAGACCCTGGGAGAGGACGAGAGTCCGAACGGCAGAGCCCTGAATTGGAGGTGCCATACCGAACTCCCTACCTTCAATGCCAGGCGCAGGAACTGCTGCGATGCCTGATGAATTGGTATATGAAGGTAGGCATCCCTTAGGTCCAGGGATGCCATGAAGCATTCTGGGGTCAACAGCTTTGTGATGGAGAAAATTGTATCCATCCTGAAATGTTTGTACCGAATGAACCTGTTCAGGAATTTCAGATTCAGGATTAGACGGTACTTCCCTGAGGGTTTTTTCACCAGAAAAATATGTGAATAAAAACCCCCGCCCTGCTGGCTTACTGGGACTTGAATCAGAACCTCTTGCTGTATCAGCTCCTGTAACAACAGCTTCATTGCAGAGGCCTTCTCCTGATCCCTTGGCAATGTTGTCACATAAAACCTGCTCGGGGGTGGTTCTGAAAACTCCAACCTGTACCCCTGATCGACAACGCTCTTCACGAACAGATTTGGAGACAGCCTGTCCCATTGTTCGCGAAAAGCTGACAGTCTCCCCCCCACTGGGGAGATATTGTCACTTGTTCTTAGGGGACTGCTCTGGGGGAGATCTAAAGAGGACTCCACCCCTGCCTTGGCCCTTCTGTGAACCCCATCTGCTCTTGTGCTCCTGGTCTTTTTTATGGGACTGCTGAAAAGCACGAAAATTCTTTTTAGCCATCTGCTTTTTCTTAACTGGAAAAGCCTTCTTTTTATCGGCTGTTCTATCCAGCACAGACTCTAAATCAGGACCAAAGAGCAAGTCACCCGAGAAGGGAAGACCACACAGCTTGACCTTAGAGGCAGTGTCCCCAGACCATGTTTTCAGCCAAACTGCTCTCCTGGCTGAATTTACAAGAGCCGAAGACCTAGCGGCCAGTTTAACTGATTCTGCTGATGCATCCGCCATGTATTTGACTGCATTCAGGATCAGTGGAAAGGACTCTAAGAGATCCTTGCGGGGTGTCCCCGCCTCAATATGGCTCTTCAGCTTCTCTACCCAACATTCCAGATTCCTGGCCACCACCGTAGCTGCCATTGCTGGTTTTAGACTGACTGACGCAGCATCCCAAGCTTTTTTAAGGATGGAGTCAGCTTTTTTGTCCATTGGGTCTTTAAGGATCCCCATATCTTCGAAGGCTAGATCCGTTCGTCTGGATACCTGCGAGAAAGCTGCATCGACTCTGGGTTTCTTATTCCAAACCTCTGAGTCCTTATCTTCGAAGGGAAACCTTCTTTTGAGAGCTTTAGAGAAGAAAGGGGCTTTTTCTGGGTCCTTCCACTCCTTTCTCACTGAGTCTGAGAGGACCCTGTGGACAGGAAAAACTCGCCGTTTTGTTTCGTCCAACCCCTGGTACATTTTGTCATGAACTGACAGTTGTACTCTTTCTTCCTGAATTTCTAGAGTAGTGTAGATTGCTTTTAAAATATCATCTACTTCCTCTAGTGATAGCTTGAATTTGGAGCCCCTGCTATCTTCTTCCTCTTCCTCCTCCTCAGAATCCCTGAAGGAGATGAGAGTACTACCCCCTTCGTCTCCAGACTCTTCAGTTTCCACCTGTCTGGATGACGACGCCCTGGGGCTGGGCGGTAAGTTCTGAGGCTCGGTCTGTGCGGGAGGGTTTTGTATCAGGATGGACTTGACTGAACTCAAAGAGTTTGTCAGCTCTTTAACCGAAGAAAACAAATCCTTATATTGTTGAGATGTTTCCTCTTCCACCAATTCTCTGATACAATTTCTGCACATTGCCTTCTGCCATGAATCTCTGAGGGGGGTTTTGCAGGAAGGACATTTTCTCTGACCTGGTCTAGCTTTTCCTAGTGATTTTTCCTGAAACGACATACAGGTTTAATTCACTAAAAGCTCTCAACAACCAGTTGCTTAACACCAAGCCAGTGCAGAGACCCACCACCAAACAGACCTACTAGTGAGACCCCAGAACTAGGCTGCAAAAGGTCAGAGCGAAGTCCACCTCTGACCTGCAGCGACAGGCCCCCAAGAGGGGGGAACAAACAAAGACATACCCACAGTAAAGCAGAGGGTGCCAGTGCACCTTACGTACCTGGGCTGGACCGGTGCTGGGGGCGCCTGTCTCCGCCATAGCTGGCTTGCACTCTTCCATCGTTTGAGTGAGGCAGCTATTTTACAAACAGCTCTCATTTTAAATTTTCCCGGCCGCCGCGTCATCAAGGCCGGCCGGAAGCGGAAGCACACGGTCACCTGACCCGCCCCATGACCCCTGCGTTCCAGGCGCTGAACCACGGCGCCACGCCCCCTCAGAGCGCCCGCGCGTCACCGTGAACGACGCCGTCGCCGCCCGGGACCCGGCGCCGAAAACGGAGCCATGCCGCTGACCTGCAGCGGCCTCCGCCAGCAACAGAGCCCTCCCTGCGCTAACAAGCGGACACCGGGCACCCGACGCCGGCACTCCGAGGGTCCTTACTCCCGTGAGATGGCGGGACCAGGAGCTCCAGGAGTCCTCTCCCCGTGGAGATGCTGCTGGGGGTCAAAGAGAAACAACCTGCAACAAAAGGTAAGCCTTACTCCCCTGCAGAGAGTGTAGCTCTCCCTGGTTCAGGCACATGCTTCCTCCAAGGAGGAAACACAATAACTGAAGCCATGGAGGAGGAGGAGGTGTTTTTAAAGTGGGCATGTGTTTCCTGATTGCAAGGTGGAGCTACTCTCTCCGGGGTTGTCCTGAAAGGCGATTTGAGAAAATCTAAAATGTCTTTATCAATTTAGGCCAATATGTATTCTGCTACATATTTTTGGTAAAAAATAAAAGAAATCACAATAAGCGTATATTGATTGGTTTGCGCAAAAGTTATAGCGTCTACAAACTATGGGATAGATTTATGTAATTTTTATTTTCTTTACTAGTAACGGCAGCGATCAGCAACTTATAAGCGGTCCTACAATATTGCGGAAGGCAAATCTGACACAAAGGGAGGCTTTTTGGGGACCAGCGACACCAATACAGTGATTAAGGATGGGCTCAGGCGTGTTCGCGAACAGCACGTGCAGAACCCGCCAGGAAGTCGGCACTGCAGAGTGCTAAATCGGAAGAAGTGAGACATTGTCCCGATGCGTGGCTGCAGAGATCGGGAAATGTGTCATCGCTTGTGATTAGCCCTGTGCAGTGGCAATTTCCTGGCGGGCTCTGCACGTGCTGTTCGCGAACACGCCTGAGCTCATCCTTAACAGTGATCAGTGCTTAAAAAAAAAAAAAAAAAAAAAAAAGAAGAAGAAGAAATGCACTGTCATTGTACTAATGACACTGGCAGGGAAGGCGTTAACATCAGGGGTGATCAAAGGGTTAAATGTGCTCCTAGGGAGTGCTTTCTAACTGTGGGGGGGGGGGGGGGTGTACTGCAAGAAGGCAGAGATCAGTGTTCCTGCTTAGCAGAAACACAAGATCTCTGTCTTCTCCTGTCACAGAACGGCAACACCCCATGTTTACAAAGGAAGACCGCCATTCTGTCTGCCTCAGGAATGACCGGCGGTTCCCAGGTGGACATCGGGTCTGCCGGACCTGCTGACTGGCTCCCGCTGTGTTCAATTAAACCGGGAGAGGGTCGCCAGCAGCGCGCATGCACGCCCAGACAGGTATGTGATTCGCGCTGAAGGGCCCAGACCCTGCATGTCTCATTAAAGAGAACCTGTCAAAAAAAATAAAAATAATAAATCACATAAGAAACTTTTTGTCCCTTATGCGATGAAAAAAAAAAAAAAAACAAATGAAACAAAAAGTGGGAATAAAAAAATAAGATTTTTTTAAATTAAGAAAAATATAAGTTACACCCAAGCACATAAATCTCCCCCCCACCAAAAACAAATTGAGCAACCCCCCCTCCCCCATATATACATACACACACACACACCCCCCCCCAACGTAAAAGCATGTGGCAGGGCCACCTACACATGAAAACGTTGACTGCGATACACGCTACATATCGCCGCGCATGCCGGAATTTGAGAAATTATTTTAGCACCAAACTTCCTTCCTTGAAGAAAAAATAAAAAATAAATAAACACACACACTGAAAAAAAGGTACTGGAGAGGCAGGGCAGCTATAATCTTTGGGATTTAAAAAAAAAAAAAAAAAAAAAAAAACACAGATTTTTACATACTGTCCCTGGTTTTAATGAGGCTGGCAACCCTAATGGGGCCCCTTAGTGGCATGGGGCCCTCGGGCAGTGCCCGAGTGTCCGAAGGGTCAGTCCACCCCTGGGCAGACTTGTTGCTTGCGATGGAACACAAGCGTGGTAATCACTGCACTCATAGTCCATTGACCCTTCCTCCAGATCTCCAACTGAAAGTTTGTACTTCAGCAGACAGAGTTGGACATGGCACTGGGGGAAAAGTCTACAGAGGTTTGTGCTCCAGCACAAACTATAAGACTATGCTTTCACCAGCATTCATCACCCAAGGTTCCTCCAGAGATTGCTAAGGGATCCTTAAACTGTTTTGAATGAATCCTGTGGCTGGTAGGACACAAATTCCTGGAACAATAATACTTGGTAAAGACAGTTGCTTAGGTAAGTAACCACTGACAGCATTGATACTTTTCGGTGGGCACTCTCCCCGCTGACTACCAGTGTAAGTGGGAACTTCTGCCTTAGACCACTAAAAGATGGGAACCTTCTCCAACTGAACCCCAATGTATTGGAACCCTAATCCTACTAACAAGCAATTTGTGGGAGCCCTTAAACTGCTAGTAGGATTGCACCGCTACTAGTATCGGTGTCGATACCAAGTATTTGCACAAGTATCAGTACTCGTGAAAATGCACCGAAACCTGAAACCAATACTTTCAGGCTCGGCTCTTTGAGCTGTCAGTGGGTCTCCCCAGCGTTAAAGAAGTCTGGTAATTGGAGCTGTCAAAAAAAAAAAAAAAACGACCGCAGCCTGCAATGTTTATTAACAACATTTCTCAGCTCTGAAACACTAAAATAAAAAGAAACATTATTTCTTTTTGTATATTTCTGTTTCATCTGCAGATCAAAGGGATGAACAAATCTTTCTCTGTTTAACCCCTTATTAACGCTTAATTTACCCCCCATTCTCCTCCATTTAATTATTATTTTCCTGCTTTTTTTTCCCCTTTTGTTCACGTCTATTTTATAAACGATAAACAATTAAAACTTTTTTTGTTCGCTTTGTTAGTGAATATTTTTAGACACATTATATAGAACATATATTTACACATTTCACATAGAAAAAGCGCAAAAAAATAAAAACTATTTCATTTGTACATAACTTTTTAATGCTTTGTACCATTGCCGACAGCTGAAGTTAAAACAAAAAACAGTTGTGGTAGGTATCAGCAAGTACTAATAATTGGTATTGGCGAGTACTTCCCCTTTAAAACTGATAGATATCTACTCAAACATGCCAATTGTACATTGCCACTACTGAGGACCCGGTGACCTGGGGTCATGACCTTAAAAGGGCAACACCATCTAAACTGAAAATTTCAGTTGTAAGAAGTCACCGGTGTTGAATCCCTGGTCAGCTTCTTCCCCAAGATCCCACCAGAGAGATGGCCAGCTTCTTCCCCAAGGTCCCACCAGAGAGATGGCCAGCTTCTTCCCCAAGATCCCACCAGAGAGATGGCCAGCTTCTTCCCCAAGGTCCCACCGGAGAGATGGCCAGCTTCTTCCCCAAAATCCCACCGGAGAGATGGCCAGCTTCTTCCCCAAAATCCCACCGGAGAGATGGCCAGCTTCTTCCCCAAGATCCCACCAGAGAGATGGCCAGCTTCTTCCCCAAGATCCCACCGGAGAGATGGCCAGTTTCTTCCCCAAGATCCCACCGGAGAGATGGCCAGCTTCTTCCCCAAAATCCCACCGGAGAGATGGCCAGCTTCTTCCCCAAGATCCCACCAGAGAGATGGCCAGCTTCTTCCCCAAAATCCCACCGGAGAGATGGCCAGCTTCTTCCCCAAAATCCCACCGGAGAGATGGCCAGCTTCTTCCCCAAGATCCCACCGGAGAGATTGGCCAGCTTCTTCCCCAAGATCCCACTAGAGAGATTTCCTTGCAGCAGTTTGGCCTTCACCTCTGTCAGTAGAAGCCATTTTGAACCGATTAGGTCTCCTGCAACTGAATTCTTCAGTTGTGCTCATTCTACTACATGACAATGATGATCATTCAATCCATTGACAAAATGATATATTCATTATTAAGAACTGGAATGGCCATAGCAGGTGAGAGAAATGGAAAATACTGTTGGGGATGGGAGTTTCCCTTTAAAAAAAAAAAAAAAAAAAAAAGGCACTGTGCATGCAAATTCCTAAACAACCTGGTCTATTTCACAAAAAATATGAAAGATGAAGATATGAAACATTTCAACAGTTGATTCACAAGCCAATACCACTACACTTCTAAAACACACAAGGCTTGATGTACACAGAAAACCTATGAACGCTGAAATTTTAGTTTTGCCGCTTTTATATACCGCGTTTATAAACGTTTGTGTTTAGAAGCGTTTCTAAAGATAATCTCAGGAGACTCCGCATTGCATGAAAAACAAGCATTAACTATTTCAAACATTCCGAGGGAGAAGAGAGCATCCATCTCTCTCATAAACATGTAAATGTTTGAAATGCCAGTAAACTATAGTCCTGAACGCGATTTTTCTGCTTTCATAAAAATGTCAATAAACTCAATTCCCTCTAAACTACTATAGAATAACAGAATAGAGTTTAGGGGCTGCTGAAAAAAAAACGCCCAACTGCCCTAAACGTGAGTTTGGCGGCTGCTGCGTACATAAGCCCTTAGAGACGCACGCTTTAATTACTGCATCGCGGAATATCAATGGAAACTTAATACTGGTGATTTGATCCCTGCACAGATATATGCGAGTAGATGAGGGGAAGTTCACTACGGTACATGAGTGAAGGTCCCTTTTAAACACATTTACCTCAACAAAACAGCAACAAAAGAGTTCACAGATAAGGGACTAATGCAGGCCATACATGGTCGAATTTTGAACGAATTTTCTTTTCAAAATCAGAAAGTTCGTTTGTTTGTGATCCAATCAAGCCACCATTGATTTTCGAAATTCGGCCGACCAAGCCTTCAATTTCACCTCTTGTTGCTACAGAAAATAATTTTCGTGACTGGGAATCTTCTTTTCGCTCCATAAATTTTCTTTTCTTATTACATTTCTCGCATGATTCTCCCATCATTGATTAGAATATCGTTCGTTTTTCCAAAAATTTCCAACAGGTCCGATTCCTCAAATTTGATTTCCTCACGAAAATTGGCTGTTGTTGCAACCCACTAATGGTGCGAAATTCATATGAAAATTCTTGGGTACGATTTTCGAAAGAAAATTCTTTGATACGATTTTCGAAAGAAAATTCTTTAGAAATTCGAACCGTGTATGGCCAGCAAGAAAAAGGATTTCCCCATTTACTATGCACTACTAGATATCTACCAATGTAGCATTTGTACCCATCATCCTTCAGCCCCAATTATCCCCTATGAACAGGTGGAATGGACATTGTATTGATTGCCTCTAGCTTTTCCTGTAATCTGAAGATCACCGGTTGGTAATGAGCGGCAGCTTGTACTACCAGCCAGGATAATAGGACTGGCAAGGTAAGCTCACAACAGATGGGGAGGCACAGCTTGTGTCATTCCACTTCAACCAGCAGTCTATGTGTGTGCAAAACATGTTTATAATGAATCTACAGTTTTCTCAATGTATTCTTGTTAAATAAAAATGTGAAATCAGTTTGAAAATAATCTCATCAATATACACCAATGCTATAAAAGCCTTGTTTCCTTGTAATATAATTATATAATAAATTTACGTACATGGAGGCAACCATATTGGCTCATCACACACAGGCCTTGCTCTTGGTTTGCAGTGTACACGATTGTTGCCTTCCATCACTCCACCTCTAATGGTCAGCCAACCTAAAACAATGCTCTCCCTGTGAGGAGGATACCTTTTCCAACAAGTAAAAATGTAAAAGGCGGCAGATGGAAGGTTTGCACCCTCTGCCAAGTCTTATTGGCTTCCCTGATCTCATGGGTAGATTAGGGCTTCATGCAGCTGGGCCACCATTGTTTCAAGGCACATCGCCCTGAACACATACGTCCCTGAAGTGCAAGAGTCACTAGGTATAGCGTTCAGCCAATATTGTATTTCATCTGGTCATAACATTTTGCTGAACCAGGGCCTCACAGGCACCCAAAAAAAAAAAACGCACACAGATGTCAATGCAAGTTGCACATGAAAAACGCCAAAAATAGAGCAGGAACCTTTTTCGTAATCACTGCAACATGGAGTTGCGGCGATAGGTTCCATTGCGGATAGGGTTGTCCCGATACCACTTTTTTAAGACAGAGTACAAGTACCGATACTTTTTTTTCAAGTACTCACCGTTACCAATTGCCGATACTTTTTTTTTTTATGTCATGTGACAGTTTTCAAAGCACAATACAGATTAGGTGGCACTGACATGCAGCACTGATGAGCACGGATAGGATTAGGTGGCACTGATGGGCACTGACAGATGGCACAGGCAGGTGGCTGGCACTGATGAGCGGCATTTATGAGCACTGATGGGCTGCCTGCGACGGCCCATCTTGATACACCTTGCACTCGGCCGCATAAAAGCAGCAGCGCCCATCTTGTTACACCCAACCTGAACTATATGGGCTGGGTGTAACAGGATGTCCACTGCTGGCTTACTGCGGCCAAGTGCGGAGTGTACCGCTGACTTCCAGTTGCACCGGGTTGCTTTCCCGGGTATCAGATCTGGCATCGGGAGCATTAGTGCGAGTGCAAGTACTCGCAGAGATGCTCAGCATCGGTCCCGGTACTAGTATCGGTATCGGGACAACCCTTATTGCCAGCAATGGGGTGCAACTTGTGATACAATTTATTTTTATTTTTAACAGCACCAAACATTTTAAAAGTGTAGTTGACCCGCAACTGATTGGTGTGAAGAATGTCAGGTTTGTATTGCGCACAAATGCACCTTTTTTTTTTTTTTCTTTTCTTTGAGGCTACAGAACTTTTTGTCTTGAGAAAAATCGTCCTGAAGGTGAACTTACACATACTGGCATTATGGCTCATGCACATGGGCGTAAATAATTTGACATGTCAAATCAGCGACCATTGCCGGTTCCCAAAAGTAGTTCCTGTACTACTTTTGGTGATTTCTGGGGGCGATTTGTATAGATATCTGTGCAGGAACCCGCATAGAGGTCTCTGAAATCGCTCCCGAAGAAGTCGGACTGGCATGCGGGTATGAAATCAGCTGAACTCGAGCAATTTCTATCCCGCAGTCAGTGTGAACCTAAACTAAAGCTGGATACACACTATACAATTTTTCATTTTTTCCCCCCTTTAGATTTACCAAAACTATAGGTGGTCAAACCTTAATGCCGCATACACACGAGCGGAATGTCCGACAGAAAAAGTCAGACGGAAGCTTTTCATCGTATATTCCGATTGTGTGTATGCCTCATCTAACTTTTTTTTTTTTTTTTTTTTTTTATTCTGACGGACCTAGAAATAGAGCTAAATATTTCCAACGGCACCAATTCCTATTGGGAAAACCGCTCGCCTGTATGCTGTTCCGAGGGACCAAAAACGACGCATGCTCTGAAGCAAGTACGAGACGGAAGCTATTGGCTACTGTCTATTGAACTTCCTTTTTCTAGTCCCGTCGTACGTGCTGTATGTCACAGAGTTCTTGACGATTGGACTTTGGTGTGATCGTGTGCGCGCAAGACAGTTTCAGCCGAATTCCGAAGTAACTCCATCAGAAAAACCTTCAAAGTTTATTCCAACAGGAAAACTGGTTGTGTGTACAGGCCATTAGAACCATTTTCACACTGGGGTGCTTTTCAGGCTTTTTAGCGCTAAAAATGGTGCCTGTAAAGCGCCTCTCAAGCCTCCCAAGTGTGAGAGCCCGAGTGCTTTCACACTGGAGCGGTGTGCTTGTAGGACGGAAAGAAAGGTCCTGCAAGCAGCATCTTTGGGGCGGTGCTCCTCCATCGCCCCTGCCATTGTAATCAATGGGTAGCGCTGCCGAAGCGCCTTCAAATCGCTTCAGCAGTGGTGCTTTTAAATCTTTCCTTGGCCGATAGCGGGGTGCTTTTAACCAGCGGCACTAAATGCCACCCCCCACCCCAGTGCAAAAGTTGCTTTAGAGTTTCAATTTGTATGCAATCAAGCAGACCCCTGTACTACATGGTTTTAATAAATCAAAAACAAAAAGTTGTATAGTGTGTATCCAGCTTTAGAGGCATAAAAAATAAAATAAAATAAAAAATGCCCCAAAGCTGCATTCGGAGAGGAGCTTACGAGTATAATGTTATGTGCATAAATGTGCCTAAAAGCACGCATAAGCATGTAAATTTATTCCAGTGGCTAGAATAAATGAATATTCTGACCAGTAGAACGAGTTTATGTCCATATGCCTGTAAACATACAATTTGCCTTTTTTACGCTCGATTATAGTAGATAAGAGTATTTTGATATGCCCATGTGCATGAAGCCTAAGGGCTCAGACAGGTGCTGAGACTCTTCCTCTGTGACGAGCCACTTTTTGCTGCATCTACCACGGATCTGCCCATGAGCCACCCATTAACGTGGATGCAGTTGCATGTCAAGATAAGATATGCAAGCAGGAGCAGGTGCATAGATCCAAATGCAGTGTCAGATCAGATCCATGCACCGCTCCTTCCCACGTGCCACATTGTGTCCGTGCAGTCGCTGTGTCTTCATCCACTTCTATAGGCTGCTTCCAAGCACCTCCAAGGGGGGATGCGGATGCAGCAGCCAGCGTCTCAGGTCTCAGTATTCCTCTGAATGAGCCCTAAGATTACATACTTGAAATCAATTTTTTGGGTCACATTAACAAAATAGAAATAAATAGATTTCTCTCCAAAGCAGAACATACACTATATTACCAAAAGTATCGGGACGCCTGCCTTAAAGCGGGAGTCCGCCGGGACTCCGCGTTTTTTTTTTTTTTTTTAAAGCCAGCAGCTACAAATACTGCAGCTGCTGACTTTTAAAATAGTGACACTTACCTGTCCAGCGCGCCCGCGATGTCGGCACCTGAAGCCGATCTCTAGATCGTCTCTCGGGTGCTGCCGCCGCCATCTTGGGTATGGGAATCAGGAAATGGAGCCTTTCGGCTTCATTTCCCGGTTCCCTACTGCGCATGCGCGAGTCGCGCTGCGCAATAAGGACGGTCCCCGCTGTCTCTGGGATCCGTGTGTTTCCCAGCAGGCAGCGGGGCACTTGCGGAAAGGGGCGGGCACTTGCGGAAAGGGGAGTAATATACGCCCCTTTCCGCAGAGAGCTATCCCGGAAGTGGGTGCAGATACCTGTACTGTACAGGTATCTGCACCCCCCTCCCCCCTGAAAGGTGCCAATTGTTGCGCCGGAGGGGGGGAGGGTTCCGATGAGCGGAAGGTCCAATTTAGGGTGGACCTCCGCTTTAACAGCATCCCAGTCTTAGTCCGTAGGGTTCAATATTGAGTTGGCTCACCATTTACAGCTTCAACTCCTCTGGCAAGGCTGTCCACAAGGTTTAGAAGTGTGTCTATGGAAATGTTTGACCATTCTTCCAGAAGCACATTTGTGAGGTCAAGCACTGATGTGGATGAGAAGGCCTGGCTCGCAGTCTCCGCTCCAATCCATCCCAAAGGTGTTCTATTGGGTTGAAGTCAGGACTCTGTACAGGCCAGTCAAGTTCCTCCACCACAAGCTCGCTCATCCATGTCTTTATGGACCTTGCTTTGTGCACTGGTGCGCAGTCATGTTGGAACAGGAAGGGGCCATCCAAAAACTGTTCCCACAAAGTCTTGCTATGATGATGCCTTAAGACCCCTTTCACACTGGGGCGCTTTGCAGGCGCTAAAGTGCTAAAAATAGCACCTGTAAAGAGCCTCTCCTGTATGAAAGCCTGAGGGCTTTCACACTGGAGCGGTGCGCTTGCAGGATGGTCAGAAAAAATTCCTGCAAGCCCCATCTTTGGAGCGCTGTAGGAGCAGTGTATTTACGCTTTGTGGGCGTTTTTAACCCTTTTTCGGCCACTAGCGGGGGTTAAAACTGCCACACTAGTGGTCAAATAGCGCCGCTAAAATTAAGGTAAAGCGCCGCTAAATATATCACCGCTTTACCGCCAGCACCCGCAACGCCCCAGTGTGAAAGTAGCCTAAAGCCCCATACACACTATCAGAGTTTCTGCTGATTTTTTCCTTCAGATTTACCAAAACCATATAATATGAGGTGAGACCTTAGGAGTTTCAATGTGTATGCAATCAGGCAGGCCCTTGTACTACATGGTTTTGGTAAATCTGAAGACAAAAATCTGCAGAAAATCTGAGTGTGTATGGGGCTTAAGAGTTCCCTTCACTAGATCCAAGAGGCCAAGTCCAAAAACTGAAAAACAACCCCACACCATGACCCCCCCCCCCCTCCACCAAATGATTTGGACCAGTGGTCCAAGGTCCATAAAGACACGGATGAGTGAGTATGAGGTGGAGAAACTTGACTGACCTGCACAGAGTCCTGACATCAACCTGATAGAACACCTTTGGGATGAATTAGAGTGCAGACTGCTGATCCACATCAGTGCCTGACCTCACAAATGCTCTTCTGGAAGAATGGTCACACATTCCCATAGACACACTCCTAAACCTTGTGGACAGCCTTCCCAGAAGAGTTGAAGCTGTTATAGCTGCAAAAGGACGGGTCAACTCAACCCTACAGATGAAGATTGGGATACTATTAAAGTTCACGTGCGTGTAAAGGCAGGTGTCCCAATACTTTTGGTAACATGGTGTATTTACTATTTGGTAACTTTACAACCCATACATTGCGTAAACCACACGGCTGCCTTTACACAGGCGAGTGAAGTTGGCACGTGCGCACAATGTTGTCCTTGCAGGCGGTGCACAGCAGAGGTGAGAACGCTGTGACAACGAGGAGCATGTTTTAACCAGCTGTGGAGGTTTGGTGAATGTGAGGAGGCCTGGCCAGTGCAGACTTGAACGATCGCTAACAAAGAAGAAGGTAAAGCTCTCCAGCAGAGGCGGCTCCGGGGCTGGCAGTGTAAACTCACACACAGAGGAGCACGCCATGTGCCTGCACAGACGCAGGCATGTTCCAGCACGGCTCTGCAGAAGGCGACAAACGGCCGCCTCATCCGGCAAAATGTCCTCTGCAGGCGGCTCCCACACAATATTATCAACATAAAACAGCCTGGGGGGGGGGGGGGGCACCCTGCTAAATTCTGGGGACCTCCTAGATGTCCTCACACATTAAAAGGATATATGGATATATATTTCAAAATAAGTGCATGCGTACTTTGTAATGTATAAGTGTGAGGCTTCGTTCACACAGGCGTATATAAACGCATGCCTGTCTCAGGTCCACGTTCGTCCGCAGGTGCTCATGTATCCCGGTGCAGGCATTCCCATTCATGGCAATTTGGAAGCAGAAGCCTCATGGACACAGCCGCTGTTATAGATGTGCGAAAACCCAAAACGCAGTGCAGTGTGCGTTCGGGGACATGAACTCGCATGGTTGTCAAAACTGGGAGCAGCTTCTGCATCCCAACTGACATGAAGTCTAGGGTCGCAATCAATGCAGCTTTGAAATCATGCAACTTCACTTGAGATCGCACAATTTCAAAGCCACGTGTCAGTGCAGGTGCGACTTGTCTGACATCTGTGCGACTTCATGCACAGATGTCTATGAAAGTCGCACCCTACAGCGCCAAAAGTAGTGCAGAAACCACTTTTTCAAAGCGGTGCGGCACTGCAAGGTTTGCGTCACACAGTTTTCAACAGTTCCATTGCCGACGATAGGGTGCGTCTTGTCATGCGATTTGATAAGTCGCACAGGTGTGAATGGGGCTGCCTGCACAAGGATACCTGAACATGAACACCTGTGCATCCCTATGCAGGCAAACATGACCCTTGTACAGGTGTAAACAAGCCCAAAAAATGGGCTAACTTTACGGATTATTTTTTATTTTATTTATTTATTTATTTTTTTATTGCATTTGAAAGACTGCTGCGCAACTACAGTGTGACATAAAATATTGCAACAACCACCATTTTATTCTCTAGGGTGTCTTCTAAAAAAAAAAAAATATATAGAATGTTTGAGGGTTCCAAATCATTTTCTAGAAAAAAAAAAATATTTTAACTTGAAACCAACAAATGTCAGAAAAAGGTTTAGTGTTTAAAGCGGAAGTCCCGCAAAAACATTTTTTTTTTTTTTTACAATTCAGTAGCTATAAATACTGCAGCTGCTGACTTCTAAAATAAGGACACTTACCTGTCCAGAGGGCCCGCGATGTCGGCACCCGAGGCCAATCCGTCCCCCAGGTGCTGCTGCCGCCGCCATCTTTAGTAAGGATGCTTCACTTCCTGGTACACTTGTGGCTTCACTTCCTGGTTCCCTACTGCGCATGCGTGAGTCGCGCTGCACAATATGAATGGTCCTTGCTGTCTCTGGGACCTGTGTGTCTCCCAGCAGACAGAAGGGGGTGGGGGGGAGTGGCGTAGACCCCCCGTGGGAGTCTATGCCCGGAAGTGGGTGCAAATACCTGTATCTTTCTGAAAAGCGGAAGTTCCATTTTTGTGTGAACCTCCGCTTTAACACTTCCAGGTATTTATTAAGGCTGTAGTCACACCTTGGCGTTTTGAATTGCAGGCAGATTTGCCGCAGTTCTGCCCGTGATTTCAAGATGCCAAGGTGTAAATGAAATCGCAGAACGCACATTTGAGATGTCATTAATTTAAATGGCACCTAAAATTGTGGTGCGGCTTTGTAGCGATAAATCGTGCTGCAATCGTGGTAAACCGCATCATGTGAAGCTTATTGCCCAAAAAAGTTCACGGGATTCTTTTGGGTGACATACTTCCCACAATGCAGTTTGTTGTGATTTTTTCATTCACATCTGGACATTTTGAAATCGTGGGCAGAATCGCAGCAAATCTGCCACCGGTTACAACCACTGAGGTATGAATGCAGCCTAATGCTGTGTACATACGACCGGACTTTTCGAGGGACTAGGTCCGACGGTCTTTCCGACGGACTTTCGGCGGAGTTCCAACGGACTTTCCAAATGAACGGACTTGGCCACACACAATCACACCAAAGTTCGACGGATTCTAACGTGATGACGTACGACCGGACTAGAATAAAGAAGTTCATATCCAGTAGCCAATAGCTACCCTAGCGTTGGTTTTTATCCGTCGGACTAGCATACAGACGAACGGATTTCTCGGTCCGGCGGAGTTCCGGTGGAAAAATGTAAAACATGTTCATTCTCTAAAGTCCGCCGGATTTTTGGCAAGCAAAGGTCCGATGGAGCCCACACACAATCGAATTGTACGACGGACTCGTTCAGTCGGACCCTTTCTGTCAAAAAAAAGGTCTTGTGTACGCGGCATAACTCCCTCACAGTGCTCCCCCAACAATGCAGTCTTCTGCTTTTCTCCCCAAAAAGATGGCGCCAACTTTGTTCAGGCATCATCTAGAGTCACCATCTACTTCCTGGACTGAGACACCATCATGGAAATTGTGATGTCTGTGCAGTTCTTGGCTGTGTTCACAAATGTCAGACGCAGATTGGCCCGCTGCTGCAGCCTCTCATCTTGTGATTGGCTACATAGTTTAAATGTTGCCATCTCATCACTTGGGGAGACGAGACTGAGGAAATGCTTCCTTCTGCCTGCAGCAGACTGCTGATTACATCGTCTAAGCCTAGGAAAAGTAACTTCACTGGAGCTTGAAGCGATTGTAAAAGGTTGTTTATATAAAAAAAAAAAACATGTCATACTTGCCTCCGCTGTGCAGTTGGTTACGCACAGATTGGTTCTGATCCTCCTCTTTTGGGATCCCTCCGACGCACTCCTGGCTCCTCCTCTTACCCGAGTGTCCCCTTGGAGAAGCGCTCTCCGATGGAAAACCCAGGCAGGCGCAGCAGCTGGAAGCGGGAGCACATCTGTTGACACAGACAGCGGGACTCGGCTCCGCCACCCGGCGCCCACATCATTGGATTTAATTGACAGCAGCGGGAGCAAATGGCTGCGCTGCAATCAATCTATCCAATCAGGGCCCGAGACACCGGCCGGAGCTGGCGTGCTTGTTCCCATTGCGCGAATTTCAGGACTCAGGTAAGTATAAGGGGGGCTCGGGGGCATCGCTGCAGTAAAGAAGGTTTTTCACCTTAATGGATAGAATGCATTCTTCTTAAGCTGCATGAAGGTATGTCCCTAGAAAGTCCATGTTCAGGCATAGGGCCCTGTATGTGAGTACCGCTCACATATTCGTATTTCAGCCCGTCGTTGATTTCTTCAGACTGATGGCAAAGCGCTGAACACACCACCCGTGCCCCCCAAATACCCAAATACAACTCGGTTTTTATGGTGCATGAGGTCCTAGATGGGTATAGAAGAGATCACTGTATTCACCATTACAGTATACAATCAATCCAAACACAATACACATCTGTTATTCCACAAGCAATGTACTACATACACATCCAAAACACAAAATACACACACAATATGGAAATGATCCTAAAGGAACATTGAACATACTTTGTGCACAACTATCAATCTTTTTCAATAAAAAAAAAAAACAGCATTCATTGGAATGAAAAAAGCAACAAAATTCCAGAAGATTAATAAAGCTGGCCATATATATTACAATCTGATTGTACGATTTCCATTAGAGGTGGGGGGGGGGGGGCCCTAACCAAACCATCCATTCTCTTTTTCTATTTCCTTACCACCACATTGCTGGTAGAGCTAAAGCTGCTTTCATACAAAGCGCTGGCCGTAAGCGGTAAGGCGCCACTCGTTCGCTTTTCGGCCACTAGCGGGGTGCTTTTAACCCCAAAAAAAGGGGTTAAAAATCTCCCGTGTTGTGGCAATTAAAAAAGTCCCGCCCATTCATTGTATACAGCGCTCCCAAACCGCCCTAAAGATGCTGCTTGCAGGACTTTCCTGAACATCCCGCAAGCTCACCGCCGGGGTGTGAAAGCACCCATTGTAATGGATGGGAGGCAGTTTTCAAGCGCTATTTCTAGCGCTAAAGCACCTGAAATCTGCCTCAGTGCCGGTTCACACAAGTGTGATGCCAGACATCGCATGTAATTCGCAGCACCACTGCTGTTCACATTACATGCGATGTCTGTGCGGTGCGATGTCAGCCGTACAGATAGTATGGCTCATATCGCACCGCATATGGTCCAAACACGCAAAGGACCCTTTTTCTGTTCAGACCAGAATCGGATCGCATGTGTGTTCACACCTATGCGATCCGATTCATGTCCGAACTGTCAGTTCGCAGTGCGATATGCGAGCTGAAATGGGGGTGTCGTTAACATATAATGACACTCCCCAGCAGTTTGCATATGGCAGTGTGAACTGCCGTGCGTGTCGGGTGCGATGCGGGAACCCGCAGTTGATTCGCAGGATTCTCGCATCGCACTAGTGTGAACCGGCACTCAGCGTGAAAGGAGTCTAATAAACATTGGGGGCTGACAGGACGCTAAAAGAAGTCCTGCTAGCAGCATCTTGGGAGCGGTGAAGGAGTGGTGTGTATACCGCTCCTGCCCATTGAAATCAATGGGGCAGTGCGACTATAACGCTGGCAAAGCGCTTTTACCCCCTGCTAGCGCCCAAATACCACTGCAAATACGCCGGTAAAAATAGCGGCGCTTTACCACCGACACAGCCCCTGCCCCAGTGTGAAAGGGGCCTAATTGAACAAGATGAAGTTAGATGCCGATTGGCTACCATGCACAGCTGCACCAGATTTTGCACTCTCCAGTTTTACTAAATCAACTCCATTGTGCAATCAGACTGCAATCTGCATGAGGAACCTACTTTAAAGTGTTACTAAACCCACAACAGTAAAATCAGTGTGTATATGCCAGTGATGGCGAACCTTGGCACCCCAGATGTTTTGAAACTACATTTCCCATGATGCTCCACTACACTGCAGAGTGCAGGAGCATCATGGGAAATGTAGTTCCAAAACAGCTGGAGTGCCAAGGTTCGCCATCACTGGTATATGCAGTAAAGCATGCTTGTTATACATACTGTGGAACCTAAGGGGTTAATCCCCTGCATTGCTTAAAAGGCTGTTTGATCCTGTCTTCTCTGAGCCTTCCCTTCTTTTACTGTCCCCAATCCGTTTGCGAATAGTACAGAGCCTTGGGGGCACTCTGCACATGCTCAGTTTGGTGTGGATTGCTATTTTTTTTTGTTTGTTTTTTTTTTTTTTTGGGAGGATACATGTGATCAGCACAGGGCCAATCAGCACTGTTCAGACAGAGGGGTCCTGCAGCCTCATAGGACAGAATGAAAACTCCTCCTACAAGCTTTAACCAGACACTGATAAAAGTCACAAGACTGCTATATGTTGCTGATGAGAAAAGGTATTTAGCAGTTTAGATTTACTAAAACAATTGCTTTTCCATGTTGTGTGTACTGCGGGAGACCAGATATAGTGAATGCAGGGTCCTGGGTTTACATGTAATGTAATGTAATGTGAGGGCCTGCCTAAGCTATCTATTTAATCTCCATCAGTCAGGAAGACCCGTGCACTACATACATGCCGGTACATCTATTGTACAATCAAATTTGAACATCTATGGTTTGCTTACTATAAGATGGCCCGTCTTTCTTACACAGGCCATACATGTATGGATAAAATTGCTCAATAAGTATCATGTCGTCCCGTAATCAGCTCCACTAAAAGATCCATGTGATCTATGAAAAACGCTTTCCATCGTTGGCAAATCCAGCTGAACTAAACCAATCTGGTCCTTGTTGTGATGATCATTTCTACGTAAAAGACTAAAAACGATTGTATTTCCGGCACAGGGCCGGTAACACCGTCAGACCAAAACAGATCTAACCCCTTGTTCACACTGAATGTGGCTTTGAAATTGTGCAACTTCATCTGAAAAAAAATAAAAAATGTGCATGATTTCAAAGTGCCATGTCAGTGCGACTTCATGCACAGATGTCTAGCCAAAGCGCACGTGAAACCATCAAAAGTAGTGCAGGGACTACTTTTTGTTTTAAATGGAAGTGGCAGCGCACTTGCTGACACTAGGGTGCGATTTGTCGTGCGATCTGACCTGACAACTTGTATGACAAGTCACTCCAGTGTGAAAGGGGGGCTTAAAGACGAGACATTTCCAGGCCAAGGGCCGATCAGTGACTGCGCCACTTTGTATTCACAAATGAAAGCAGGTAGGTGTGCAATAAAGGTTGGCAGGTGTGTGAGGGCACAAGATCTACCGACAACAAGGAGAGATCCGATGAAGAGGACAGAAATTCGTTCTGCTACAGATCTCCGGCTGAGTGCATACATCAAATGTTCCATATCAGGTCACAGATTATACTACTCAATGTAGAAACACAGGTCATTTTTTTTTTCATTCAGTTTTTGGAGTGGAGAGGGGTTAGAACACCTGTCAGGTTTTTATTGCTGTTTCTCCATTTGGGAGATTCACCTTCTCTACTTGTCACCAAGAAAATAAATCCCAAATGTTGGGGTTGTCACCAGAACAGGAAAAGAAAGGAAAACTTCCAATGGGGACACCAGGGATTCCATCACTTTGGAAGTATTTCCCCTCACTTCCCATTTTAACTATGGGACAGGAAGTGAAGGGAAATCTCCCCAATGGGACATAGATGGCAAAAAATAAATAAAAAATTGACAGGGTCAAAAACCCTTCCTGCTAACAAGTCCAAAGCAAGAGATGCCGCTCACTTCCAATTCATTCCTTTTCCTACAGGCGTCAGTAAGTTTGTTCATGGGTCTAATCCCAATATCTCGGTATCCCGGCCACCGACGTGACAACTTCCAGGGGATGACAAGCACTTTACAAGGGCCGGGAAGGGAAGGTGCTCTATGAACTGACAGCCTCATTACAGGTTATTAGGGAAGAAATCAACACAACCAACCAAACGACAATTCACAAGAGATTCCATTTTTGTGTTTGTTTCAATTCCATTCTTGCCATCGATCACAATCCATTCATCTCCATTTATGGGGATTGGATTGCAGCTGGATGGAGGGTGAATGTCTGGAGGTGTGTGTCCGGCACCGCTGTCATTCTGGTTAGGACAATCTTCCTAACAAGCGCACCGCTAATAGCGATCGTATTCTAAACATGAAGAGGAACTAAACACAAGAACAGAACTGTCAGGTATTACACCCGTCCTTACAAGTGCAACAGCATTCACCCATCACCAATCCTGACCCAATCTCCACAATGTACGCCACACAGATCAGTCTATGGAGTCATGTCTCTGGGGACCCTATTATAGAGCGATGTCACCGGGGACCCCCTAGACGGTGATGTCACTGGGGACCCCCAATATAGAGTGCTGTCACTGGGGATCCCCAATATAGAGTGCTGTCAATGGGGACCCCCTATAGGGTGATGTCATTATGGATGTCACTAGGACCCCCATACAGAGTGATGTCTATGGGGCCCCCCTTATCGAGTGCTGTCACTTGGGACCAGCTTCTAGAGTGATGTCCTTTGGGACCCACTTATAGAGTGCCATCACTGGGGACCCCTTATAGAGCGAGGTCACTGGGGTCCCCCTTCTAGTGGATACCACTGGGGACACCCTAATATATAGTGCTGTCACTGGAGACCCACTATAGAGTAATGTTATTATAAAGGATGTCACCAGGACCCCCACACAGAGTGATGTCCCCGGGGACCCCCTTATAGAGTGATGTCCCCGGGGACCCCCTTATAGAGTGATGTCCCCAGGGACCCCCTTATAGAGTGATGTCCCCAGGGACCCCCTTATAGAGTGATGTCCCCGGGGACCCCCTATGGGGTGATGTCCCCGGGGACCCCCTATGGGGTGATGTCATTATAAAGGATGTCACTATGACCACCATATGGAGTGATGTCTACCGGACCCTCTCCTAAAGGATATCCTGGGCCCCCCTTATAGAGTGCCATCACTGGGGTCCCCCCTTCTAGTGGATACCACTGGGGACCCCAATATATAGTGCTGTCACTGGGGACCCCCATATAGAGTGATGTCACTGGGGACCCCCATATAGAGTGATGTCACTGGGGACCCCCATATAGAGTGATGTCACTGGGGACCCCCATATAGAGTGATGTCACTGGGGACCCCCTTCTAGTGGATACCACTGGGGACCCCATATGGAGTGATGTCACTGGGGACACCAATATACAGTGCTGTCACTGAGGACCCCCATATAGAGTGATGTCACTAAGGACCCCCATATAGAGTGATCTCACTGAGGACCCCCATATAGAGTGATCTCACTGAGGACCCCCATATAGAGTGATCTCACTGAGGACCCCCATATAGAGTGATCTCACTGGCGACCCCCATGTGGAGTGCTGTCACTGGGGACCCCCTTCTAGTGGATACCACTGGGGACCCCATATGGAGTGATGTCACTGGGGACACCAATATACAGTGCTGTCGCTGAGGACCCCCATATAGAGTGATGTCACTGAGGACCCCCATATAGAGTGATGTCACTAAGGACCCCCATATAGAGTGATCTCACCGAGGACCCCCATATAGAGTGATGTCACTGAGGACCCCCATATAGAGTGATCTCACCGAGGACCCCCATATAGAGTGATGTCACTGAGGACCCCCATATAGAGTGATCTCACCGAGGACCCCCATATAGAGTGATGTCACTGAGGATCCCCATATAGAGTGATGTCACTGAGGACCCCCATATAGAGTGATGTCACTGAGGACCCCCATATAGAGTGATGTCACTAAGGACCCCCATATAGAGTGATCTCACCGAGGACCCCCATATAGAGTGATGTCACTGAGGACCCCCATATAGAGTGATCTCACCGAGGACCCCCATATAGAGTGATGTCACTGAGGACCCCCATATAGAGTGATCTCACCGAGGACCCCCATATAGAGTGATCTCACCGAGGATCCCCATATAGAGTGATGTCACTGAGGACCCCCATATAGAGTGATGTCACCGAGGACCCCCTTCTCGGAGGATGCCCCCGATATACAGTGCTATTATGAAGGGTGACACTGGGCCCCCTCCGCCACTCACCTGCATCGGTCTCCGGCTCTCTGGTGTCGCCAGCAGCGCTCAGCCCGGCACATCCAGTAACAATCGGTAGTGATCGGTAATCCTCGCTCTCCTCCTCCACACACAGAGCGATGAGCCGTCAGCCCCGGCCCCCCGCTCCCATCACACAGCGCTCCCCCCGCTCCTCCGACCTCCGATCATCCCGGGATGGGAAGTTTGTCTGGAGAGAAGGAGGAGGGAGCCGAACCTGGGCTGGTGAGCCGGGGGAGGAGCCGAGGGAGGGGCCGGGGGAGGAGCCGAGGGAGGGGTGTGGGTGCTGAGTACATAGATGGTCCCCTCTGTGACATCACAGCGCTGGAATCCCCGGAATGTGCGGCTACTGGGGATGTTACTTCGTCTTTATTAATCAAAGGAAGGAGGAGGAGGGGGAAGGGGAGCACATGGGACCTGCTCCATGAGAAGACATCCACAGCACTGACTGCACTCCACCTCCCCTCACCACAAGAGCTTGCACTCTATTGCATGATTTCCAGAGAGGATGAGGAGGGGGATGGGGCTCATGTAGGTCTGTGCCTGTCCATACAGGTGAATGGTTATCATTGGTCAGGTGCACCGCCATATGTCAGCGCTCATCCTCTGCGCAGACATACGTTATTCATCCGCGGTTTGGAATTCAGGATTTGAAATGTAAAGAGTCAGCAGCCGCTGTCCAAGGCGTATCCTTAGAGGAACGATGTACACAGCGCTCTACATGTACTCTACATTCACATCAGTCCCCGCCCCCAGGGAGCCCACCTAGGGATGAGCTGGGGATTGGTCTGATCTCAAAAGAAAGCACCCCCCCCATCACCCACTGCCAGCCAATCAACTGGGGGTCACAGCATTCCCCACCCCCCCCCCCCTCAGCTACACCTACATAAAGGGGCGGGACACTCGTGACATCATTGATCTAACATGATGTCATATTAGGACAATGTCATTAACACAATATGGGCATGTGGTCATATCAATGGTGTCACCAGTATCCTCTCCCCTTTGTAACGTCAGCTGTGGTGGATGGAATGCCCTGACAGGAGCCAAGTGATCTACAGTGCCTTGAAAAAGTATTCATACCCCTTGACATTTTCCACATTTTGTCATGTTACAACCAAAATGGAAATGTCTTTTATAGGGATTTTATGTGTTAGACCAGGGGTCTCCAAACTTTCTGAACAAAGTGCCAGTTTACTGGCCTTCAGACTTAAGGGGGGCCAGATTGTGGCCATTGGGAGTAGAAATTTTTCTAGCGTCAGTAGGCGTAAACACTGAATCTTTGGTGTTCGGGTGAGAAACAGTGCCCTGTTGTTGGTGTCAATGGGAGGAATAGTGCCCAATTATTGATGTCAGTGGAAAGAATCCTACCCCATCATCACTATGAGTGGAAAGAATCCTACCCCATCATCACTATGAGTAGGAAGAATCCTACCCCATCATTGGTATCAGTGGGAGGAATTGTACCCCATCATCACTATGAGTGGGAAGAATCCTACCCCATCATCACTATGAGTGGGAAGAATCCTACCCCATCATTGGTATCAGTGGGAGAAATCGTACCCCATCATCAGTATGAGTGGGAGGAATCATACCCCATCATTATTATGAGTGGGAGGAATCATACCCCATCATTGGTATCAGTGGGAGGAATAGTGCCCCGTCCTTCATGTCAGTGGGAGGAATAGTGCCCCGTCCTTCATGTCAGTGGGAGGAATAGTGCCCCGTCCTTCATGTCAGTGGGAGGAATAGTGCCTGTTGTTGATGTCAGTGGCAGGAATTATGCCCCATTGTTGGTGTTAGTGGGAGAAATAGTGTCTTGTATCAGGGGGGAGGAAAAATGCCCCAAGGGCCGCATAATTGCATGTAAAGGGCCACATTCGGCCCTCGAGCCACAGTTTGGAGACCACTGATAGACCAACACAAAGTCTTTTTGGGGATGTCTCTACCAGCTTTGTACATCTAGAGAGTGACATTTTTGCCCATTCTTCTTTGCAAAACAGCTCAAGCTCTGTCAGATTGGATGGAGAGCGTCTGTGAACAGCAATTTTCAAGTATAATCTCAATTGAACTGTGACTGGGCCATTCTAACACATGAATATTTTTTGATCTAAACCATTCCATTGTAGCTCTGGCTGTATGTTTAGGGTCATTGTCCTGCTGGAAGGTGAACCTCCACCCCAGTCTCAAGTCTTTTACAGACTCTAACAGGTTTTCTTCTAAGATTGTCCTGTATTTGGCTCCATCCATCTTCCCATCAACTCTGTCCAGCTTCCCTGTCCCTGCTGAAGAAAAGCCTCCCCACAACATGATGCTGCCACCACCATGTTTCACGGTGCAGATGGTGTGTTCAGATGGATATGCAGTGTTAGTTTTCTGCCACACATATCGTTTTGCTTTTAGGCTAAAAAGTACAATTTTGGTCTCATCTGACCAGAGCACCTTCTTCCACATCTTTTCTGGCTTCACGCAAACTGCAAACGGGACTTCTTATGGTTTTCTTTCAACAATGGCTTTCTTTTTGCCACTCTTCCATAAAGACCAGATTTGTGACGTGCACAACTAATAGTTGTCCTGTGGACAGATTCTCCCACCTTAGCTGTGCAGCTCCTCCAGAGTTACCATGGGCTCTTGGCTGCTTCTCTAGTTAATGCTCTCCTTGCCCGGCCTGTCAGTTTAGGTGGAAGGCCATGTCTTGGCAGTTGTGCCAAACTCTTTCCATTTTTGGATGATGGAATTGAAAAGTAATAGAGGGGGAATCTTCCAATGGGGACACTAGTTCTGGTGACCTAGAGGTCCCCAAGGAATTCCCTTAATTTGCAGGGATTTCCTCTTACTTCCTGTTTGGTTTTGGGACAGGAAGTGAAGGGAAATCTCCCCGACGGGACACATATGGCAAAAACAAATCAGACAGGTATTAGTGCACTGCCTTAAGAATAAGTTCACCTTTTGACAAAAAATAAATAAATGCAATTTTTTTTGCAGGTAAACAATTATTTATTTACAATGTACAGACCACTACACCAGCAGCATGGGGCATCATAATTGCTATGTGCCGCCAGGTCCGGAAGGGTGAAGCTTACCCTTTAATTATAGAGTCCTTTACATGTAACCAAAATGAGAGAAAACCAAGGATGGAAATGGGAAAGAAGGACTGTCCTTCCAAATTGTTGAGAGCGATCTACAATTCTAATCCTCCATACCTCGTATTTCTCCTCTAGCAACAATTTGGCGAGCAGCAAGGACGTGCCGTAACCTCAAGCAACCAATCAGCAAGTGATAAGGATGTGCAGTAACCTCTAGAAACCAATCAGCAAAAAGAAATGATGTGCTGTAACCTCTAGCAACCAATCAGTGAGTTGTAATGTGTGCTGTAGCCTCTAGTAACCAGTCAGTGAGTGGTAATGCTGTAACCTCTGGCAACCAATCTTTGCCTTATCTGCTGATTTTGAGCTGCTATTTATTGTGTGTATCAGAGCAGGTGGAGGTCAAAATTGCATGGGGGGGGTGTGGCCCAAGAAAATGTTTGCCCATGGTCCAATCAATATGAAAGATGGCAGTGCATTTTGTAAAGAGTGCACGCACTACTTATGGTGTGGTGCAATGCGTTTTCAGCCCATTCATTTGAATGGGCTGAAATCACACTGCACTCAAATCGCACAGGAACGCAAGTGGGTTCCTGAGTGATTCTTGGTGTGAGCTGGCCCTTATGCTGAAAACAAACTACAGCACTGTGGTGCACTGTAGTAACACATGACATACGTTGGTGGTGTCATTCATTTTGAAGGCTTCATTCACACCTGAGCCTAGCGCTGCGATAGCTGCTGCGCCGCAGGGTTTTTTTTTGTTGTTTTGTGGTGTGTTTTTGGAGCAGCACCAGTCATTTAAATGGCGTTGCAAGACCATCTATTTGATAATGGATTGCATTAGATGCGATTTGACTGCATGCTGAAAAGAATGGGGAAAATCTATTTACATCACTGTAATGTTTTAACCTGTTATAGGCTCCTGTAGTTTCTTTTTTTCTGTAGCTCATTTGAATTATTTAATATATTTGTTTTATTATTGCTGCAATATTGTTTTAGAATAGGTTTATTTTTATTCCTCCTTTCATCTGTACAGCTCTGAAAGGTTCATTGTTATTAAATTATACTTTATGTATCTTTTTTTCTTTTTTTTTTTACTAAAAACATTTGTAATAATATTTTTTTAATAAGCATTGCACATCAGAAATACTTATTTGTGCGGCTTCCTGCTGTTTCCTTTCATAGCCTATTCATTTTAGACACGTGCACTGCTGAAATATTCATTCACTTACATTTTCGTTTCATTAATTTAAGTTTTTTGGGGGTTTTTTTCAGGTCATGATCGAAATTTGTCAATTCTAAAATTCATAAATTCGGAAATTCAAAATTTTTAAAATTTGTAAATTCGTAAATTCAAAAATCCGAAAATCTGGAAATTCTAAAATTGGTAAATTTGAAAAATGAAAAATCTGGAAATTTGTAAATCCAAAAATCCAAAATTTTGTGAATTCCAAAATTCGTAAATTCAAAAATCTGGAAATTCAAAATAATAACTAATAACTAACTATTAAATTATAGGTATTTTAATTTCCTTTCAAATTTGGCTGTTAGTGAACGTAACAAACACAAATTTATCCGAAGTTACGAATTATCTGAAATAACGAATATCGCATCTAAACAAATGGAACGGAACAAATTATTAATTAATAATAATAAAACGTTCTTATTATTATTGTTATTTATTCATTGCGTTCCATTTGTTTTGATACATTTGTTATTTCAGAAAATGAGTAACTTTGGATAAATTCGTATTCATTACGTTCACTAACAGCCAAATTTGAAAGGAAATTCCGATACTTATAATTTAATAGTTAGTTATTATTTCAGCTTTTCTGATTTCGGAATTTAAGGATTTCGAATTTCCGAATTTTTGAATTTTCAGATTTTCGATTTTCTGGATTTTTAGATTTCCGATTGTCTGAATCTTCAAATTTCGTAAATTCAAAAATTCAAAATACAGAAATTCGGAAATCCGGAAATTTCTGAATTTTCGAATTTAGTAATATTCATAAAAATTTGTTAAACAGATTTTCGTTAATTTGTATATATCTGAATTTGTCAAAATTCGTTAAAAAACAAATTCATTTTACCTTTTAGATATAATTGATAAGACCAAAAAAACAAAAAAAACAAAGAATATCCAAGGATTAGTTTACATATTTGAGGTTTAACGTGCACTTCGGAATGCACTTATACACATCATCAGAGGCAACGTTATAGAGTCTGTCTATATCTCTGCACAGGTCCATTTTTCTGTCCGCTGTCTTGCATTTTGAGGTATATAGGTGTGTGCAGACACATACAGTGCCTTCAAAAAGTATTCATACCCATTGAAACTTTCCACATTTTGTCATGTTACAACCAAAAACATAAATGTATTTTTATTGAGATTTTATGTGATACCCTGTTTCCCCTAAAATAAGACCTAGTGTGATTGTCGGTGTTGGCTGCAATATAAGCCCTACCCCCCCAAATAAGCCCTACCCTGTTTCCCCTGAAAATAAGCACTACCCTGAAAATAAGACCTACAAGGACTTTAACTAGAGCTTATTTGGGGGGTAGGGCTTATATTGCAGCCATCACCGACAATCACGCTAGGTCTTATTTTAGGGGAAACAGGGTAGACCAACACAAAGTGGCACATAATTGTGAAGTGGAAGAAAATGATAAATGTTTTTCAAAAATGTTTACAAATAAATATATGAAAAGTGTGGGGTACATTTGTATTCAGCCCCCCGGAGTCAATACTTTGTAGAACCACCTTTCACTGCAATTACAGCTACAAGTCTTTTTGGGGATGTCTCTACCAGCTTTGCACATCTAGAGAGTGATATTTTTGCACATTCTTCTTTGCAAAATAGCTCAAGCTCTGTCAGATTGGATGGAGAGCGTCTGTGAACAGCAATTTTCAAGTCTTGCCACAGATTCTCAATTGGATTTAGGTTTGGACTTTGACTGGGCCATCCTAACACATGAATATGCTTTGATCTAAACCATTCCATTGTAGCTCTGGCATTCAGTGCTACACAATGACTGCGCAGCACTGCTGTGTCCAGGTTCAGGCACCCATCCTTAACCACAGGTAATAGCTTGGGGTGAAGCTACATGTGAACAGTGATGGCTGCTGTCAGCCTGTCAGTACTTTGTATGGGCTGTGCGGCTGCCGCCATTCAGATGCACCTGTCATTCCAGCTGCAAGAATCCACTGATTCTTGCAGCTGGAATCCAGTGTATAAACTGCAAACAGGACTTCTTATGGCTTTCTTTCGGCAATGGCTATTAACGGCAGTAAAGTGGTTGTAAACCTCTACAAACCACTTTGACCTACAGGTAAGCCTAGATTAAGGCTTACGTGTAGGTCCAAGAAATATCTCCTAAACCTACACGGTTTAGCAGATATTTACAAAAAGACAGGCACCACTGTCTACCATGCATGCACGGTAGACAGCGGCGCGTAGGCGCACAGAGCATGCCACTGCTAACGCCGATATGCCATCAGTGGCGGCTCCCGTGTGCATTCGCAGGAGTGACGTCATCGCTGCTCCGGCGCTGTGAGTGGCCGGAGCAGCGATACCCGAAAAAAGGTGGACGCTCCGTACTACAGGGGACAGCGGTGACATCTCTGGCTCCTGTGTCAGGTAAGTGACACATAATGGGCTACTATGCGATGCATAGTAGTCCATTATGCTGTACCTTTGCCGGGAAACAAAGAGGAAGTAAACCCATGAGGGTTTACTTCCTCTTTAATTAAGGACCGCCTCCTGTACATATATGTCTGTACTTTGAAGAGGGATATCTCGGTAACAGCAGCAGCTGCTGCCACAACCGAGATATCCCTCTTTACAGGAGGCGGTCCTGTTTACAATAATGGTGGCCACCACTCGTCTCTATACCATAGGAGGGCGGAAATGATGTAAAAACGTCACTTATGCCCATACCTCTTAAAGGTACATTTTTTTCAATGTCATTTTTTTCAAATGACATATTTTTTTTATTATTGCATTTTAGTCCAAATATGAGATCTGAGGACTTTTTGACCCCAGATCTCATATTTAAGAGGACCTGTCATGCTTTTTTCTATTACAAGAGATGTTTACATTCCTTGTAATAGGAATACAAGGGGTCATATATTTTTTTTTTTTAAGTGTAAAAACAAATAAAACCAAGTAAAATAAATAAGAATTTTTTTTTAAACACCCTGTCCCGACAAGCTCGCGTGCAGAAGTGAACGTATATGTGAGTAGCGCCCGCAGATGAAAACGGTAGTCAAACCACACATGTGAGGTATCGCAGCGATCGGTAGAGCGAGAACAATAATTCTAGCCCTAGACCTCCTCTGTAACGCAAAACATGCAACCTGTAGAATTTTTTAAATGTCGCTTATTGAGATTTTTGAGGGTAAATGTTTGACGCCATTCCACCAGCGGGCGAAATTTTGAAGCATGACATATTGGGTATCAATTTACTTCGCATAACATTATCTTTCACAATATTAAAAAAATTGGGCTAATTTTACTGTTGTCTTATTTTTTTATTCAAAAAAGTGAATTTTTTCCCAAAAAAGTGCGATTGTAAGACTGCTGCGCAAATACGGTGTGAAAAAAAGTATTGCAATGACCGCCATTTTATTCTCTAGGGTGTTCGGAAAAAAAACAATATATAATGTTTGGGGGTTCTAAGTCATTTTCTAGCAAAAAAAACAGTTTTAAACGTGTAAACACCGAATCTGAAAAAGAGGCCTGGTCCTTAAAGTGGTTGTATACCCACATTTTTAACTTTTACCTACAGGAAAGCCTATAATAAGGCTTACCTGTAGGTAAAAAAAATATCTCCTAAACCTGTACGGTTTAGGAGATATTCCCCTCGGTATGCGCCGCTGACTGCAGCGGCGCATGCGCACAAGGGGTTTCTCGCCGTCAAAATCCGGCAGCAGCCGAGCGGCCGGACTGAAATCTCCCGCGCGCATGCGCGGGAGTGACGATATCGCGGCTCCGGCCACTCACAGCGCCGGAGCCGCGATACCCGGAAGAAACGCAGAGGGAGCATGTCAGCTCCCTCGGCGTGGATCGGGCCAGATGTCGGGGCCTCGTTCTAAGGTAAGTATTTCATAATGAGCTAGTATGCGGTGCATACTAGCTCATTATGCCTTTTGCTTTGCAGGTTTAAAAAAAATAAATAAAAAATGTGCGGGTTTACTACCGCTTTAAGTGGTTAAAGATGAGTGTCCGGGCCTGGACACAGCAGTACTGCACAGTCATTGTGCTTAACTGCAAAGACAGTAGTAGGGGTTTACACTGTTGTTTTTTCAGAGTGCCATTTCTGCCATGCACTTGCTCAAGGCTGTTAAGCCTCTTTGCTGCATCTGCTTGTTGGCTTGATTTTTTCTGCTTATCTTCAGCTTGATGCTCACCACACTACTGTGGTGCCTGTTCTTCCCTTGACTTCGAATACTGGCCATACTTCTGTGCTACCTAACTTTAACCTCCCTGGCAGTAATCCCGAGTCTGGCTCGGGTTGGGATTTTAGTACCATAAGTGGTAACCCCGAGCCAGACTCGGGATCGCATCGCTGAATACAGGGAGAGGTTACATACCTTGTCCCCTGGATCCAGCGATGTCCTCCGCGCTGTGTGATCAAGCCGTCCTCCGCTCGATTCACACAGTGCCCGAGTGCCGCCGAGCTCCGTTCCCTGCTACGTTATGGAGCAGAGATCGGCGCCAAATTTAAAAAAGTTAAAACACACAAAACACACACAGTACTGTAATCTTATAGATTACAGTACTGTATAAAAAAAAATACACACCCCCTTTGTCCCTAGTGGTCTGTCCAGTGCCCTGCATGCACTTTTATATTATAAATACTGTTTTTTCTGCCTGGAATTTGGAGATTGTCCATAGCAACCAAAAACTGTCCCTTTATGTCAAAAGTGATTTTAGACCAACTAGAAAACAGCGATAATAAATTATAATCACTTGCAGAATTGAGCGATAGCGATTTGTGGGGAAATTCATCATCAAACACTAAATCTAATGACCGCGACATTTCTGCAAATTAGCAAATTTCAGTGTTTTTGGATTTGATTACATTATTGAATTTTTTTTATTATTTATTATATTATAAACTTTATCATACCCGGGATGTCTGCTAGACTCTGGTTTGAACAGATTTAAGAGAGTTATTCCTAAGAATTACAGGACTACAATATAAAACGCCAAATTTCCATGCAAAATAATTGTACCGCTTTCAGCACCTAAAACCAGAACTAATCATACCGCCAGGGAGGTTAACTAGGCTTTGACTATGGACCACATGTCTGTGCTGCCTGCCCAGACCTTGGTTTGACTACCAACCACTCTCCTGTGCTAATTGCTCTGACCTAGGCTTTGACTACTGAACACACACTTGTGCTTCCTACCCTGTCCTAGGTTTTGACTACTGACTATACTCATATCTTGCTTAGTGGCGGCTGGTGCAAAAAAATGTTTGAAAACAAATCCTCAATTGCAGCCACTGTGCCAAATGTTGCCACTGTGCCCATTTAATGCTGCCACTGTGCCCATTAAACGCTGCTACCATGCCATCAAATGCTGCCACTGTGCCCATCAAACACAGCCACTGTGCCATCAAACGCTTCCACTGTGCCCTCAAATGCTGCCACTGCGCCATAAATTGCAGCCACTGTGCCAAATGTTGCCACTGTGCCCATTTAATGCTGCCACTGTGCCCATTAAACGCTGCTACCATGCCATCAAATGCTGCCACTGTGCCCATCAAACACAGCCACTGTGCCAAAAGCTGCCACTGTGCCCATCAAATGCTGCCACTCTGCCATTAAACGCTGCTAGTGTGCCCATCAAACGCTGCTAGTGTGCCCATCAAACACTGCCAGTATGCCCATCATATGCTGCCAGTGTGCCCATCATATGCTGCCAGTGTGCCCATCAAATGCTGCCAGTGTGCCCTTGAATGCGTGACCCCCGCACATAGGTTCCTTCGTGCATCTCCTGCCATCCTCATCTCCCGTCCTCTCCTCCTGATAGGTGTCCAATAGCGGCGCCTATCATTTCAGCCACTTAGGTGAGAGGTAACAGACCCGAGCACTTGATTGGTGGAGAGGCGGTTTAGTGTTAGAAAAGCGAATAGCCCCCTATTCAGGGGCTGGGCGCCTGAATAGGGGGCTATTCACTAAACCGCCTCTCCACCAATCAGGTGCTCGGGTCTGCATGAATCTATCTATTGGTGATGGGGGGGTGGCAGGAGAGAGGGGACGGTGCCTGTGTGCCCTTAATGCATGGGCCGCCACTGGTCCTGCTTGACCTGACCTAGGGTTTGATTACTGACCACCCTCCTGTACTACCTGTCCATATGTAGACTTTGACTACTGATCACACTCTTCTGCTACCTACCTTTCCTTTGTTTTTGACTATTGACCACACTCCTGTGCTGTCTACTTTACGGCGGCTTTAATTACCAATTATACTCCTGTGCTTTCTGCTCTGACCTTTACTTTGACTACTGAATAAATGTAAGTACTGCTTGCCCGGACTTTAGTAGACATGACCACACCGCTCTGCTGTTTACCCTGACCTAAGTTTTCATTAGCAATCATACTCTTGCACTGCCTGCACTGAACGAGGTTATGACTACTGGCCATACACATGTGCTACTTGACCTGGCCTAGAGTTTGACTACTGACAACACTCCTGTACTAACGGTCTATATGTAGACTTCTCTAGCTATGCTGGAGCCTGCTCCTCTCCTCCAATGATTAGACTTGTCCTGAACCCCCCCAACAGCTTTTCACTGGGACATTCTGTGTACTGCAGTTTCTCCTCCCCCCAGCTCTTATGCAGCTGAAAACAGAGGGAATAATATATATATATATATATATATATATATATATATATATATATATGGGTAAAGGGTATTTATAATATATACCCAAATGTTTTGCCTTTCATTTATATTTTAATCTGAATGGGTTGTTTTACAAGGTGATCATTCACAATCACTTTAATACTTGGGACATGGAAACATCGTGCCATCCAGGCTTCCTTGTGAAGATCCTGAATACTAGATATTTCATATGTTTTGTGTAATGATATGTGTATTTTCTAGGTTGCCAACAGAACAAACATTGAGTGTGTGGCAAATGATTTTTTACCATTACTATTCCTTCCCACCCAAATAGCAAGCAATTGTGCTTCAAGTTTAAAAATTACCTGCTAAGCTATTGCTAGACTTGCCAGGCTTCACAAGTTTGTTGCACAATTGCAGCAAGTCTGCATTGCATGACTGTAGATCAACTTTCTTTGCAAACATTCTGCAAGTCTGCTGCAAGTTCTGGTTCAGGTATGTTGTGCAATAGTCATCCCACCACAGGGGTCACTGTGACTGAATTTTCATGCTGTAGAATTGCAGAGCTCTTGCTGTAGACTTACCACTGCAACTTTGCTCTTGCTAGAGACTTGCCATGCAAATTTGCTAGATATTTGAAACGTGCCAAACTTGTGTTTCAAGTGTACAACTTGCCAGTGGATATGTGCAGCAGGTTAACAAGACTTACAATTCAACACTGCCACAAATGTGTGGCAAGCTATCCTTGCTATCTGGGTTTATACTGGCTTTTGGAATGCAGCAATTTAGAAATGAAATGAAAGTTTTAGCACAGGGAAACACTTTTTGAATTACACTTTTTTTATACAACTATATATGAGGTGTGTCTAAACAGTTTGGTTAATGGTATCAGAAAACACACAGAAGATATGAACAAATTTTCTTTATTGGCCTTCAAAATAAACACACTTGTTCCAAATTTCATGCATCTCTGTCATCGTTTTCCTCAATTTATAGCAGAATTTGGTGTTCACTCGTTGCTCCATTGCACTGTAACCCTACCTCTCTTACTGATTATGTTCAACTGCCCGCAGCAGGTTTAATCTGATGCGTACTCCACATTGGGTGGAACTTCTCGACCTGTCTCTGGATAGCCATGTGCATGTGCGCGCATCTGGCCCATGTTGCCGGTGAGATATTGGACCACCAAACTTTTTAGACACCTTGTAGATCAGACCAAAATGAGGGACAAATGAGGAGGAAAGAGAGACAGAGGGATTTTGTTCCGAATGAAGGACAGTCCCTTTAAATCAGGGACATTCTGGAGCTATATACACTCTGATATGTATTCATTTAGTGTAACTATAACTGTTTAAAGTGATATTAAACCCTCTTATCAGAAGGCTAAATGCTGCTGAAGACCTCATCTCTTCCGATGAGTCCTGTGAGCTTTCCTTTTGAAGACCATTATTGATTGGCATTCTGCATCTGAAAATTCTCTCTCCTCTATTTCTGAATTTCGGGTGACTACACTGCATTGGAGGGTTCCGTGAAGCCCCAAAGTAGTCACTCTTGTGAGCTCACTCCAATCAGGGACTACAGCCAGACCTCCCAACTCAACATTTGCTGACATACACAGTCAAGTCTTAAAGTGGTTGTAAATCCTCCCCCACAACTTTGTCCCATGTAAATCAGCATAAAAAACCCTAATGAACACTGCTTGTAGATATCTCCTTACTTGCTTAGTATTGTTGTAATCCTTGTTGTTCTGTAGAATGAAGTCACTGAGCATGCCCAGATCTCCCCTGATTTAAGGCACACTCTCTATGTCTTATCTATCTGTTATCAGGACTTCCTACGGCACACAGCACTGAACTCTGCTAATCACTCAGAGCTTCCTCCTACACACCATGTGACCATGTGACCTCACATACAGTCTAAACTTGCCCATTACTGCAGTCTTATCAGCTGAAGCTGATAAGTCTGACAAAGGGAAACATTAGATATCAGCACAAGAAAATACTATGAAATAAACAAGTAAGCTATGAACAGGGAAGCAGGGTTTCCATAGAAACGTTGGATTGAGAAGGAGGCTTGGTTAACAGTACAGGAAGTGTTCAACCTAAGGGCGGAAATACACTCCACTGTGGACTCCGAAAATAATTAAAATGGCGCTGCCTAACCCCTGGAAACAAGTTTTTTAAAATTTCTTTAAACAGTAAGTAATATGCAATTTGGGCTGGATTACAATGGCTATAGTTTGATAATGACTTATTATAATGGACTAAATGAAAAGAAGCATCAGAGTGGGAGAGTTTACTTCCTCTTTAAGCCCATGACATCAAGCCACCCCCCCTGCTCCTCCTCCAAGGCAGCTGATTGACAGGGGATCCCAAGTCTATATAAATAACGGGTACACGTGCTTTGCTTAGATGGCCCCAGGGACAATAGGATATGTTCTCCTGATGACCTTTCTAAGAGATGCTGAGCACTTGTTCCTCAACCAAAAGTTTAAGGAAGGGGCATTGAGCAATCCAGGACAACTTGTATTCAATGTAAGTGTTTGGCCACAAATATTAAGAGCTATTTCCTTGTATTTGAATATAGTAAACCAGAAAAGTGGAGAGTTTTAAGGAGAAGGGTGGGAAATCAAAACATAAAAATACATACTCTCCTATGGGGTTCCCGCAATTAAATGAGAGAGGCGGTCCCATTGAAAGCAATGGGAGGCTACCAGCTCTCGCAGCTAATCGCAGACACTCGCATGTAATCTTTCATGCAGTGATCACATGCGAGTCTTTGGCCCTGGACACAGGCAATCTGCTACCAGGGCAGATCACTAATATGTGATCGCTGCACGAGTGATTACATGCAAGTGGCAGCAATTAGCTGGAAGAGTATATTCCCAAGTATCCACGTCCATAAAGACATGAATACTTGGGAATATACGATTCCATGGTGTGGGGTTGTTTTTCAGGGGTTGTGCTTGGCCTCTTAGTTCCAGTGAAGGAAACTCTTAAGGCCTCAGCATACCAAGACATTTTGGACAATTTCATGCTCCCAACTTTGTGGGAACAGTTTGGGGATGGCCCCTTCCTGTTCCAACATGACTGCACACCAGTACACAAAGCAAGGTCCATAAAGACATTGATGAGTGAGTTTGAGGTGGAGGAACTTCTTTTTTTTTTGCAACAGGCTTCCCACGTTTTTTTACGCGTCAGGCGACAATCACAGCAAAATCATGCCACGATTTGGGTGCCATTAAAAGTAACGTCATTTGAAAAGCGCGTCCCACATTTTGTGTCGATTTTGAAATTGCGGGCAATCCGGAATCACAGCAATACAGCCCACGATCCAGAAAGCCATGGTGTGAACGGAGGCTTACGCCTCATACACACAGTACGATTGTTGGCCAACCAAGTGTCTGATTTTTGTCAAAAGGACGTGTGCCAGGATCTTGTCTTGCTTACTAACGTTACACAATTGTCATGCCACAAACACGAACGTAGTGACGTACTATGAGGAATTTCAGCTCTTGAGTGCCACCCTTTGGGCCCCTTCTGCTAATTTCATGGCGAGCATTGATTCCGAGCATGCATGTTTGTACTTTCGATTTTTGTGTGACGAATTTGTGTACTGACCGTACGAAAATCAGACATGGAGCCGTTGTCTGCCGAAAATTTACTAGCCTGCCATCCAACGTTCGTTGGCCGCAAATTACAAATCAATTGTCTAAAGGAGCGTACTAACGGTAAGAATTTAGGGCAATAGTTTGTCAACAGTAGGGATAAGCTCAGGCGTGTTCGCATGGCCCACGTGCAGAGCCCGCCAGGAAGTCAGCTCAGGGCTGCGCTAATCACAGGCAGTGAGACATTACCCAATCTCTGCAGCCTCCCATCTGGACAATGTCTCGCTGCCTGTGATTAGCGCAGCACTGCACGTGGACCATGCGAACACGCCTGAGCTCATCCTTAGTCAACAGACAATCCCCTTCCAACAATCGTACTGTCTGTGTCTTTAGTGTTTTCTGCCTGTGTCCTATGGGAGAGATTTCTATTTGCATCCTGTCTTCAGGACGTAAGAGGAAAGCTCTACAAAGTGAAGAGAAATTCCTTTTTACACAGTGGTCACTGGAACTGGTGTCCCCATCAGAAGATTTCCCCTTTGCACTTGTTTTGGTGACAACTCTAAAATGTTTGATTTCCTATTCATTTCAATGTCAGTGACTATGGTCAGTGACAGCTGAGTCACGGATGATGATAAAAACTTCACACGGGGTTCTCATCCTTCCTTAAACTACCAAAAAAAAAAAAGTAGCTGGACATAGTAGGCTTTGGCAGTGTGATCCATTTGCTGCTATACCCGTCTTCAGTTTGATTAGTATGGTGGGAGGGGATCTGAGACACCTGGTGGGTAACAAATGATGCTGAAGGTGCGGAATTTCACACCCCCCACCTGTGTGCCTGGGTGCTAAAACTTTAAACATTTTATATGCTTCACAGCTCATTAGTGTCTAAGGCACTCATTATTCTTTATTATGGCTCTGCGTCTTACCTGTGATGATTCATGGCTAAAGAATACAGTACTCTACAAATAATGACCTAAGAATGTTTGATAAACAAATGTTACACTTTCTATGACATTTCAGCACTATAAAGATGTTCACACAAGGTGGGCTTAGTTATCATTTATTAATTAACCACTTCAGCCCCGGAAGATTTTACCCCCTTCCTGACCAGAGCACATTTTACAATTCGGCACTGCATCGCTTTAACTGACAATTGCGCGGTTGTGCGATACTGTACCCAAACGATATTTGCGTCCTTTTTTTTCCCACAAATAGAGCTTTCTTTTGGTGGTATTTGATCACCTCTGCGGTTTTTATTCTTTGCGAAAAAAAACAGAGGGGGTTATTTATGAAAGGCAAATCCACTTTGCACTACAAATGCAAACTACAAGTGAAAGGTGCACTTGAAATTGCACTGAAAGTGCACTTGGAAGCGCAGTCGCTGTAAATCTGAGGGGTAGATCTGAAATGAGGGGAAGCTCTGCTGATTTTATCATCCAATCATGTGGAAGGTAAAATGTTTTTTATTTTCAGATTTACAGTGACTTTACTTCCAAGTGCACTTTCAGTGAGTGCACGTTGCACTTGTAGTGTAAAGTGGATTTGCCTTTCGTAAATAGCCCCCAATATCTTTTACTTTTTGCTATAGTAATTATCCCAAGTTAAAAAAATATATATATATTTTTCCTCAATTTAGGTTGATTTATATTCTCCTACATATTTTTGGTAAAAAAAATCGCAATGAGCGTATATTGATCGGTTTGCACAAAAGTTATAGAATCTACAAAATAGAGGACCGATTTATGGCATTTTCATTATTATTTATTTTTCTACTAGTAATGACCTGCGATTTTTATCGGGACTGCGATATTGCAGTGGACAAATTGGACACTTTTGACACATTTTTCACTGATTACTGTATCAATGTCACTGGCAGGGAAGGGGTTAACACTAGGGGGGCGATCAAGGGGTTAAATGTGTTCCCTCTCTGTGGTCTAACTGTAGGGGGGATGGGACTTGCTAAGGGAAGAGAGAGATTGTTGTTCATATTTTGTATGAACACACAATCAGTCTATTCTCCCCTCAGAGAACCGGAAACTGTGTGTTTACACACACAGATCCCGATTCTCGCTGTGTTACGAGTGATCGCGGGAGCCTGGGGGTCATCGTGCCCACCGGGCACTCGCATCGGCTCCAGGGGAGAGCAGCAGGTGCGTGCGCAACTTAGTGGCCACAGGGCGAAGCGACGTAACATAACGTCATTTTGCCCAGCCATGCCATTCTGCACCCCCTGCTTGCCCCCCCCAGCCGATGTGAGTGCCCGGCAGTCTTGATCACCGCCGGCTCCCACGATCGCCGCCGAGTCACGGAGAACCCGGAACTGTGTGTGTAAACACACAGTTTCCGGGTTCTCTGAGGGGAGAACTGACAGATCGTCTGTTCATACACAGTGTGAACAGACGATCTGTTATCTCCCCTGCACAGTCCCCATTCCCCTTCAGTTATAACACAAACTAGGATACACTTAAAGCGGGAGTCCGCCGGGACTCCGCGTTTTTTTTTTTTTTTTAAAGCCAGCAGCTACAAATACTGCAGCTGCTGACTTTTAAAATAGTGACACTTACCTGTCCAGCGCGCCCGCGATGTCGGCACCCGAAGCCGATCTCTAGATCGTCTGTCGGGTGCTGCCGCCGCCATCTTGGGTATGGGAATCAGGAAATGGAGCCTTTCGGCTTCATTTCCCGGTTCCCTACTGCGCATGCGCGAATCGTGCTGCGCAATAAGGACGGTCCCCGCTGCCTCTGGGATCTGTGTGTTTCCCAGCAGGCAGCGGGGCACTTGCGGAAAGGGGCGGGCACTTGTGGAAAGGGGCGTAATCTACGCCCCTTTCCGCAGAGAGCTATCCCGGAAGTGGGTGCAGAATACCTGTACTGTACAGGTATCTGCACCCCCCTCCCCCCTGAAAGGTGCCAATTGTGGCGCCGGAGGGGGGGAGGGTTCCGATGAGCGGATCCACTTTAGGGTGGACCTCCGCTTTAACCCCTTCACTGCTCCCTAGTGTTAACCCCTTCACTGGCAGTGACATTTTTACAGTAATCAATGCATTTTTAATCGCACTGATCGCTGTATTAATGCCAATGGTCCCAAAAATGGGTCAAAATTGTCCGATGTGTCCGCTATAATGTCACAGTCACACTAAAAATCGCAGATCGCCCCCATTACTAGTAGAAAAAATAATAATAATAAAAATGCTATAAATCTATCTCCTATTTTGTAAACGCTATAACTTTTGCGCAAACCAATCAATATACGCTTTTTGCGATTTTTTTACCAAAAATATGTAAAAGAATACATATCGACCTAAACTAAGGAAAAAAATTGTTTTCTTTAAAAAAAAAAAATTGGGGGGTATTTATTATAGCAAAAAGTAAAAAATAATGTTTTTTTTTCAAAATTGTTGATCTTTTTTTGTTTATATCGCAAAAAATAAAAACCGCAGAAGTGATCAAATACCACCAAAAGAAAGCTCTATTTGTGGGGGAAAAGTACATCAATTTTGTTTGGGTATAATGTCGCACGATTGTCAGTTAAAGCGACGCAGTGCCGAATTGCAAAAAGTGCTCTGGTCAGGAAGGGGGTAGAATCTTCCGGGGCTGAAGCGGTTAAATGCACAAATAATCTAATGGGAAGATTTTAGTGGAAATGAATTGTCCAGTGACAGGGTCTCTTTCATTCCATCCACATGTATTACTAAGAACGGAAAGAGGAAGGGTGACTGAAAGAAGTTATCCTGAAGCCCCTGAAGTTCACCTGGTAAACAGCGATTAATTCCACCCATTGAGTCATATTTTGGATGGCAGAAAGAATTTTCATTACACAATCTGGATAAACAAATAAGCTGCAAGCGCCAACACGCTTCAACTCCAATGGCCCTGGGTGAAGAAGACATCAGCCACTGCCATGAATGCCACACCATCCAGAACGTGTGTAATCTGGTACAATGTTTTATTATTCCCATCACGTGTCTGCCTCTGACTTTCCCCGTGGAATGTACGGTGAGCTCTGTGTATCAGTCTATATTATCACTGTGAAAAGGTCACACCGTGCCGTGATCATGGCTTCTGAGTGGCTACCTTTCTCTTTTTATTTTTTTACAATAAAATAATTCAGTGATCACTCATATTCATATACAAAATACTGGCACAATCAACTATCTGCAGTAGCTGCCAACAGTTCAAAGTCTGCTCTGTGATATGACTGGGGGAGATTTACTAAAAACTGGGGTACACAGAGTCCGGTGCAGCTGTGCCTAGTAACCAATCAGCTTCTAACTTCAACTTCTTCAATTAGGGCTGGTTCACATTGGTCAACATGACATGTCAAAATCAATGGTTCCCTTCGACTTCGAAAAAAAATGGAGTGGGGTCCCCCCCCAAAAACCATACCAGACCCTTATCTGAACATGCAGCCTGCCAGGTCAGGAAAGGTGGGGGACGAGTGAGCGCCCCCCCCTCCTCCTGGAACATACCAGGTCACATGCCCCCGCTAGAACAACTTTACTGCTAACGCACCCCCTGCCCCAGTGTGAACGTAGCTTATGTAATAAAGGACTTGTCAAAACCATCTCTTGTTTTTATTTACACTACACTGCTTTTTTTGGGGGATGAACGGGTAGGGGTCAAATTTACCCCATTCTCATTCACATTGGGAGGGGGGGGGGGATCTGGGTCCCCTCTTGTTAAAGGGGGCTTCCAGATTCCAATAAGCCCCTCCACCTGCAGACCCCCACAACCAAAGCCCAGGGTTGTGGAGAAGAGATGCTTGTCCCCATCAGTATGGAGACAAGGTGCTTTGGGGTTGCGCCAAGCATCCACCCTCTATGTTGGGGACATGTGGCCTGGTATGGTCCAGGAGGGGGGTGGGGCGCTTGTCCACACCCCCCCCCCCTTTCCTGACCTGCCAGGCTGCATGGTTGCATAAAGGTCTGGTATTGTTCTGGGGGGGGGGCATGTATTTTTATTTATTTTTACATTTTGGCATGGGGAGCCCCCTCAAGATTTATACCAAACTCAAAGAGCATGGTCTGGTCAGATCAAAGTCAGATCCCGTTCATGGAAGTTGGACATGAAGTCACAGGGCAAAGTCAGTCGTGCCACTTTCGTGTCGGATCATTGTGAACATTCTTAGGCTGGGAACACACTAGAGATCGCAGCGGCTCACAGCAGGAGTATAGTGCGTCTCCATTCATGGGTTCAGGTCTGATTTCAGCCCGAATTTTGGGCTGAATTCGGACCTGAAATGGACCAAAAGATGCACAGGGCTCCTGTGCGATTTGCACCGGAGCCGCTGCGGAGATGTGTGAAATGGCTTCATTGAGAGCCAGTCCCAATCTCTTGCTATGCGAATTGTATGCAGGGAAACCCACCTTAAGCTTCAACAATAAACAATAAAACCTGGAAGCTGATTGGTTACTATGCACAGCTGTACCAGATTCTCTGTGCACCAGTTATAGTAAATCTCCACCCAGTGTTTCTCAGTCATTTCATGGCACCCTTTCAAAAAAATTCTAAATCTTGAGTCTGAATGGGGTCCTCTATCACATCAGAAGTCACTCTCCTTCCCTATCGCATCATAGTTCTCACCCCCTACTTTCACATTATAGTTCTCACTCCCCACCCCCACTTTCACATCATAGTTCTCACCCCCCAAGTTCACATCATAGTTCTCACCTCCCAATTTCACATCATAGTTCTCACCTCCCAATTTCACATCATAGTTCTCAGCACCCTCAGTAAATCTGAACTTTTTAAGTTCAGGTCCACTTTAATAACAGCCAATAGAATACTAGGCCACCACAGTGGGAATATTTGCATCATTGGTCCTCCGAGAAGGCATTGTCGGAAATGAATGTGTTTATGTACATGGTACTTTCCAATGTTTTAATGTCTTTCACTGATATGAAGGAATGAGGCATACATAGCAGTGGTCTTTGGGGCTCCTGGGGCACAATACAACACACAGGAGGAACATAATGTTTCACCTCTCAGTCCCCTGGCTGCCAATTCTGTTTGTGATTTAGCCAAAAAGCCCTCTACAGTCTGACCCGTTCATAAATTTCATACATTTTTTGACTAATTTAAAGGGAAACTATAATGGTCTGAGGTCAGTTTTATTTCCTTATTTTTGTCATTGCATTATGCGTTTTTGTTTCTGCTGTCTTCAAACAGTACAGGATCCAGCAAAAAGTCTTTAGCATTGATCACTTCCAGGAATGTCAAATGCCTGCACCCCCCCCCCGTACACTCTATGTTTTCTTCATATAGTATTCAACTATGTGTACTTAAAACCTCAGACGTGAAATATGAACTAAGCCTAGTTGGCTTCATGTGCTGCTTCTTCCTCTCCTAGACTAAGCTCTGCTGCAGAGGGACTATAAATACGTGATATGAGGTCATGTGCTGACAAGGAGCATGCTGAGCCTGGGTTCACACTTATGCAATGCAATCACTGCAAGTGAGTCACACAGTTATCACACTGCATTCCTGTGCACATTACATGCAATCTCTGTGCCGTTTCAGCCATACATTTTGTATGGCTGAAATTGCATCGCATCCGCACCAAAATCGTGTATGGGTTGTCCAATTCTGGCAATCACACTGCCTTTTGCTATCTGTTTCAGGGTGTTGTTAAGATAACATTGACACCTGCAGCAGGTCGCGTGGACCCTGTGCGATTGCAATGCAGTGTGGGAAATGCACAAGATTCACTGCATTTTCTGCATCGCATAAGTGTGAACCAGGGCTGATAGGAAGAGAAAGCAGAGTGACAGGGAGATGTGCTCATCACTGTGCTGCTTCTTCTTTCACTGCCCAGTCACAAGCAGGGGTGGGTCCAGGATGATATGGGCTCAAAGGAAGTGGGTTGAATGATGCTGGCAATCACAATGAGAACATCCAATGGCAGAAAAAAGTACTGTAGGGGAAAACTCTGGATTGAAGCTGAAATTTGCAGCAAACACTGGCTTTGTTATTTTATTGCAGAATAATAGAATATGAACTGCATATAATTTGCAAAGATTTGCATAGTGTGACATTTGGAATTAATGCACACTTTCACATCACCCCAGGAATCACAGCTCCTTGCTTTAATATTTCATAGATGCTGGGAATAACGCCAAATGCCAAGTCGATCCTCAAATGTTTTTGCAAAAATGGGACACAGAACTGATTAATTACAGAAAGCTTCTTAATGTAACGTACAAATATATGTTGGTAATACATTTAGACTCGGTTCACATATATGCAAATTGGATGCATTTTGAACTGCATCCGATTTGCATGACATGTAAATTAAACCCGCTTTGTATGGAGCCTCTTCACATACATGCATTGCAGCGGTAGTGCGAATTTACTGTGAATTTGAAAAGAGTCCAGTGCATTTTTTGAGCAGATGCAAATTCCAAGCTATTGCCTTCTATAGGAACGCATCTGAATCGCACATCAGTACTGATTTTAAGGGGAACCCCATGGCAGAATGTTAAAAAAAATGGCATGTCCCTCCCCCAAACACGTAGCACCTGTGGGGGTCTGAAGGAAGGGGGCTAATCGAAATCTGGAAGCCCCCTTTTACAAGGGAGCCCCCAGATCCTGCCCCCTCCCGTGTGAATGAGTATGAGATGCATTGTACCCCTACTCATTCACCAAAAAAGTGTCAAGAAGAAATAAAAACACTCACAGTTTTTGACAATTCCTGTTTAAAAAATAAAAAAGCAATGTCCCCCGATGTAGAACCGTTGTCAATGCAATGACAGTGCCCACCACCACTGCCGTACCCGAAAGAAGAAAAAAAAATGCTCCGCCCGCAACGAAGGGTATCGCCGTCTGCCTGCTCCGTCGTGTGACAGTTCCTTAATAGGTAAGGTGGTATCGCCCCCACTGTTATACCCCCTGACTGATGCATGCTGGGTTGGTGATGTCACAATGGGGGCGGTGCCAACTACTGTTAAAATGGTTGTAAACTCTCTAGTCAAACTTTAGGTCATTCCAATCTACATTACTAATGCTGTTGATGGCTGCCTGTAAAACTTGACTAATGCCCTGTACACACGACCGGTTTTCCCTTTGGAATAATCTCTAAAGGTTTTTCTGACGGAATTCCGCTGCAAACTGTCTTGAGAACACGCTATCACACCAAAGTCCGATCGTCAACAATGCGGTGATGTACAACACATACGGCGGGACTAGAAAAAGGAAGTTCAATAGCCAATAGCCTCCGTCTCGTACTTGCTTTAGAGCATGCGCCGTTTTTTGGTCCGTCGGAACAGCATACAAGCTGTCAAGCTCCTTACATCAGAGTCCACAGGGCACCCCTTACATCTGAGTCCTCCTTCCTTGGCAGGAAAAAGAAGGGAGGGAGGGGGAAGGCTTCAATCACAGACATTAGATGGTGAGCTCACTCACCCGTGGATGGAGTCTCAGGCATTGACACCTTTCATGCACTATGGGGGTTATTTACAAAAGACAAATCCACTTTGCACTGCACGTGCACTTGAAAGTCTGAAATAAGGGGAAGCTCTGCTGATTTTATCATCCAATCATGTGCAAGCTAAAATGCTGTTTTTTATTTTCCTTGCATGTCCCTCTCGGATCTACAGCAACTTTACTTACAAGTGCACTTGCAGTGCAAAGTGGATTTCCCTTTAGTAAATAACCCCCTATGCATCTGCCGGTTGCTGAGCTTAAAACTTCCAGCATACAATCCCTTTCCTGAGGCACAGAACGCCAGGGATTGGAGTGTAGGTAGGCAGACAGAGGGGTAGGGGCTGGAGGAGGAGGAGCAGATCAAACCCTCCCTCCTGTTCTGAACGTGTATGGGAATGGGTCCCATGCAGGGCCGTCTTTAAGGCAGGGCAAAAGGGGCAGCTGCCCTGGGCCCTGTCATTGTTGTGGGGCCCAAAGCAGCTGCCTCATACTTGCCAACTATCCCAGTTTAAATTTCCTTGTCCCTTGAAGTTTTAGCCCAGTTGTTGTGTACAGATGACTCACCTGCAGACCCTGTGTTTACATGTAAATAACTGGCATTGATATGTAAATACCCTGTTTCCCCTAAAATAAGACCTAGCGTGATTGTCGGTGTTGGCTGCAATATAAGCCCTACCACCCAAATAAGCCCTACTCTGTTTCCTCAAAAATAAGCCCTACCCTGAAAAGAAGACCTACAAGGACTTTAACTAGGGCTTATTTGGGGGTAGGGCTTTTATTGCAGCTATCACCGACAATCACACTAGGTCTTATTTTAGGGGAAACAGGGTAGGAGCGGCATTACTAAGCAAATAGCTGTGGCCATCTGCATTGATATGTAAATAAAGGTGGCATTCATACGTATATCATGCTTCCCTGCAGTGAGAAGATGATGTGCTGTAACCTCTAGCAATCAGTGAGCAGTATTACTGTACAGTAATCTCTAGCAACTAATTAACAAGCAGAAATAATTTGCTGTAACCTCTAGCAACTAATCAGTGAGCTGTAATGTGTGCTGTAACTTCTAGCAACCAGTCAGTAAGCAGTAATGATATGCTGTAACCTCTGGCAACCAATCACAATTGCTGCCTGACCTGATACAGTAAACTGATTTTAAGTCTAGCTGCTATTTATTGTATGTCTCAGAGCAGATGGAGAGCAAAATTGCATGGGGGGGGGGGGGGCCCAAAAAATGTTTTGCCCGGGGTCCAATCGATATTAAAGACGGCCCTGGTCCCATGCACGCCCCTATGCACTGGGTGGTTGTGGTACTTAGTTAGTTGGGGAGCCACAGTCCATTCTGAATTTTGTGTCTGGGTTTCAGGTGGTTTGAAACACACGATCCAAAACCCGGAGGGTCCGGGTGACTCCTGGACGGGTGGCAACCCTAGTGTGAACCTAGCCTAAAAATCCTATGCCTGTGTGACTACGGTGTTGTTTTAGCTAGCACCTTCTAACCAATAAGCAATTCTTTTCCTCATTGCTTTAAAAAATGTCATCCCGCCTGAAAAAAAGGTAACATATGCAGTGCGTTATAAACTGTAAAGAAACAATGTTATCAGCTGTAGAGGAATTTCCATTCTGCACCTGTGTAGTCATTTACAGGGCTACTTCCCTTCCTGCACACCCAGATAATCTATGATACACATGCTGGGAATGTAAGGACTGTTTTATAGGGGCCCTGAGCAAATGTTTGCTTTTCAAATACAACGTTTTATCTGCGATTTGTCTATTTACTCTGAGTGCTACATTCATCCAGAGCTAAAATAAGAAAAACATGTCTGCCATATAATAACCTTAGTGACACCTGAAATGTCAGGTTTATTCTCCTCTGATAGGTTCTCATCTTTAATAAAATGGTTGTAAACCTCAGACATGAAATATAAACAAAGCATTTCCTTCTATAACCACTTGCCCTCCAGAAGATTTACCCCCCCCCCCCTTCATGACCAGGCCATTTTTTTGCGATATGGCACTGCCTTACTTTAACTGACAATTGCACATGCTGTACACAAATAAAATGTATGTCCTTTTTTCCCCCCCACAAATAGAGCTTTCTTTTGGTGGTATTTGATCACCTCTGTGGGTTTTATTTTTTGAAAAAAAAAAAGCTAAAGCTTTCTGCTATAAAACATATTCAATAAAACATCAAATTTCTTCATAAATTTAGGCCAATATGTATTCTTCTACATATTTTTTTTGTAAAAAAAATCAGAATAAGCATGTATTGATTGGTTTGCACAAACGTTATAGCGTCTACAATCTATTGGATATATACTGGAATTTTTATTTATTTATTTATTTGTTTATTTTTATACTAGTAATGGCAGCAATCAGTGACGTATGGCCCCTTTCCCACTGGGGCGGGAGTGGCGTCTGCGGTAAAATGTCGCCATTTTTAGTGCTGTTTTACCGTAGTTTTAGCAGCGCTATTCTGCCGCTAGAGGGACAGTTTTAACCCCCGCTAGCAGCCGAAAATGGGTTAAAACTGCCCACAAAGCACTGCTGCAGTGGTATAGCCGCGCTGCTCCATTGATTTCAATGGGCAGGAGTGGTGAAGGAACAGTGTATACACCGCTCCAAAGATGCTGCTTGCAGGAGTTTTTTTAACGTCCTGCAAGCGCACCGCTCCAGTGTAAAAGCCCTCGGGGCTTTCACATTGGAGACACAGCAGCGGCTCTTTCAGGGAGCTTTGCAGGTGCTATTTTTATCGCTGTAGCGCCTGCAAAGTGCCCCAGTGTGAAAGGGGCCTTATAGGGGAACTGTGATATTGCGGTAGACATTCTGACACTTTTGACTCTTTTTGGCAACTTGTGACACTAATGCCGCGTACACACGAGCGGACTGTATGGCATACTTAGTCCGTCATACAATCCGATGGACAGTCCGTCATACTTTCGACTGAACGGACTTGACCACACACGGATGCACAAACAGTCCGTCGAAAGCTTGCGCGATGACGCGTACAGCACGTACGACGGGACTAGAAATAGGAAGTCCAATACACAGCAAAGCAGCCTTCCGCCGTGTAAATCCTTTCTGGGCATGCGCCATTCTTAGTCCGTCGAACTAGCCTACTGACGAGCGGATTGTCCGCTGAAACCAAAGTACGACGGACAGAATTTCGAAAAATCCGAAATACTTAGTACGCCAGACTGCACGCTGAAAAAGTCTGCTGAAGCCCACAAACGAGCGGACTGTCCGCTGAAATGTGTTTCGACGGACTAAGTACGCCATACAGTCCGCCCGTGTGTACGCGGCCTAATACAGTGATCAGTGCTAAAAATATCCACTGTCACTGTACTAATGACTCTGACTGGGAAGGGGTTAAACAGCTAGGGCAATCAAAGGGCTATGCCTAGCCAATGTTTCTGTGTTTACTATGTGGTACTTTTCTAAAGAATGTGCTGGATTTTAATCCCTTTGCAGGGAAACAAAATCCAGCATATCCCCACTGACAGGACTTGTTTACATAGGCAGAGCTCTGTTCTCTCTTTCTCCTCGGCAATCAGTGGGTGCCAGCGGTCATCCATTAGCCAGTACCCGCTGATCGGCTTGTACTGGGAGTAATCACATAAAAAATATGTGATCCAGCACAGGAGAGCCACTTTGCCACAGTATAAAAACATTATGCGGTTGGCAAGTGGTTAATTGTTATAATACAATATTTAACAATAATTAATATATATGTATGGTTTCTTTTATTTCCATGTTGCATGTTTCTGGTGGCTGGTTGGCACCGCCAGCTTGCTGGTTGGCACTGAGGTCATCAGCCCAGCCTGTAATAAGGGGCATGCATAACTTGGTCAAAAAAAGTAATTTGCTGGTGACAGTTGGAGAGAGAGGGGTGGGGGTGAGCGGAGAGGATTGAGACTTGGCTTCCTGTATACAGCTCTGGTCGATGATACCCGGGGGTCCAATGGCACCCAACTTCAGGAATTGGGAGTAATTCTCAGCACCACATTGCACATGGACTGTCATTGGTGAGGATAGAGAAATCATGGATGACACAAATCTCCACCAATGGGACTCCAGGTGCTGGGCACCTGTCCAGCCTGAGCTGCCTGACCCTCTCCTCCACTGAAACCAACTGCTATGGATCTGTGGAAGAGGCTCTCTGATATAAGGATGCTTTGTTAATAATGAATGGAGACATCATTCTACAGTCCAAGGAGACTGAAAATCTGCTAACAATTCTAAAACTGGTCCAAATGAACCCCTTGGCACTGGCTGCACACAAATATGCCACCTTTCCATGGGCAGGCCTTGCCAAATGCAGCTGTTCCAAGAGCTTGCGCCCTGCGCCCTCCCGACACAGTTACCAGTGGCTGACGGAAAGCACACAATTGCTGCTTGCGATCGGGAGCTTTCCATTCATGTGACCGCCATGACAGCCAATCACGGCGGTCACATGATCATAAACCTCGCCCCGCCTCCCAGCATTATAAACCCCTAAAGGGCCGGGAGACCCCAGTGCCAAGAGGTTAAAAGAGATCTGTCTAGACATGGAGGAGTAAGGAAGCTCAGTGCCGGAGCTTCGCTCACACAGCTGCATTTACAGCCCAAACAGAGGACATTAACTAGAGGTGATCATCTCCTATGCCTCAAAGGTGGCAGGCATCCTCACAACCCCAAATATCCTTCAGACCAAGGTGGGGATCCATAGATTTTTTTTCTAAATGGAGCCCCAGCTGGCATGAAGGGAATCTTCCAAGATGGGGTCGGAGTGGGAGAGAGACATGCAGAGTGGGCTGCCACTATCCACACAAGGGTGCCTAAAGATACGTCTCCACTCTCCAGGGGACATTTCAAGAAATCCTGGGCCTATCATACTCTGACACCATTGAAATCGACAGGGCTCACCAGGTGGTCAGGTCTCCTGCTCAAGACCTCAATAGCCCGAGACATCATCTACAAGTTGCACAGATATACAAAGAATGCATAATGCAATGTATGCACAACAAACCATACTTTGACTTTGAAGGGGCACATCTCTCATTCTATCCAGACCTGCCTACAGGGGTCAAGTTCTGGGGAAAAAAGTGTGGGAACTCCCACCCAAGATCCACTCCCCCACCAAAAAAAAAAAAAAAAGAAGATACGCTCATATGCACGAACGCTCCAAAAGTGGTATTTTTCATCCAATTTTCGTATTGTGTGTATGAAGCTTAACTGTTAGTACATAAAAGAAAATCCCCAATAAACATAAATAACGTAATTCTCTGAATAATCAGCATTCATTCAATTGTGCTTCCATGCAAATGTGAACATCATGTTCTGATCTTTATTGGGGAATGTTATTTTGTATATAGAGTGTTTATGTGGTGAGTTTACACTTTTCATTGAACAGAGTTTGGATAACTTTGATAACACAGGGTTAAATGGAAAGGTCATAAATTAACTGCACATTATCTGGACAGAATGCTTTAGAGATGTATGTCAGCTTGGGGGGCTGCAAATTCTGCAGAGCTCCAACACACACTCTCTGGTATTCCAACCCTTCACATATTTCCACATAAACTTCCCTCCTGGCATTAAACTTTGCCATAACAGTCCCGCTGCAAAATGACGTTTCTAAAGAAAATAAATGTCATTTAAAATTGCTTGTGGCTGTAATATATTGCCGGATCCCGGCAATATACATGAAAAATAATTTAAAAAAATGGAATGGGTCCCCCCCAGTCCATTAACAGGTCCTTTGGGTCTGGTATGGATATAAGGGGAACTCTGCACCAAAAAATAAATAAATGCCATGGACCCCCCCCCCCAAAAATCCATACTAGACCCTTATCCGAGCACGCAACCTGGCAGGCCGCATGAAACGGGGAGGGGCGAGAGAGCTCCACTCCCTGCAGAACTGTACCAGGCCACATGTCCTCAACATGGGTTAGGGTGCTTTGGGGTCACCCCAAAACATCTTGCCCCCTTGTTGATCGAGACAATGGCCCCATCCCACAACCCTTGCCCGGTGGTTGTGGGGGTCTGTCATCAGGGGGCTTATTGGAATCTGGAAGGTGGCCCCCCAGATCCCGCCCCCCCATGTGAATGTGTTTGGGGTATATTGTACCCCTACCCATTCACCACAAAAAAAGTAAAAATAACAGGAGACAGTTTTGGACAATTCCTTAATTTAAAAAAAAAAAGTCTCCCGCGATGTCCATCCATCTTCAATCAAGGCTCCGTCGGTCCAGAAAAAAAACAAAAGCGGAAAAACTCAGCCTCCATGGTGTCCTGCCAACTGCCGTCTTTTTGCTTTAACAGCTCTTATATAGCCAAGGGCGGGGCCACCTGCTGACGTAACTGAGTGACCCTGCTCCCTTCTGACATCATGTGACGTCGTGTGACGTCAGAGGGGGGCGGGGTCACCACCCGTTTATGTCTCCCCGAGTGACCCCACCCTTGACTATATAACAGCTGTCAAAGCAAAAAGACGGCAGTCACATGGAAGCCTCCTGCATTTATTTTTTTTTAATAAAGGAATTTTCCATAACTGTCTTCTGTCATTTTAACTTTTTTGACACTGTTTTTGGCTAATGGGTAGGGGTACAATATCTATTCACATGGGGCGTGGCGGGATTTGGAGGATTCCAGATTCCTATAAGCCCCCTGCCTGGCCCGCAGACCCCCTCAACCACCGGCCAGGGGTTGTGGGGATGAGGCCCTTATCCCCATCAGCATGAGGACAAGGTGCTTTGGGGGGACCCCAAAGCACCCTTCCCATGTTGAGGGCATGTGGCCTGGTACGGTTCAGGAGGGGGGCCCCCTTTTCCTGTGGCCTGCCAGGTTGCGTGCTCGGATAAGGGTCTGATATTGATTTTGGGGGGGACTCCCATGGCATTTTAGAAAAAAATTTGGCATGGGGTTCCCCTTAAATTCCATACCAGACCTGAAGGGCCTGATATGGATTTTGGGGGTGACCCCCACGCCACTTTTCTTAAAATTTTGGTGCAGGGTTCCTCTTAACCACTTCAATAAACTATATAATATATGCTACACTGCCTGAATATAGATTCTACACTGAATATCTAATCTACGAATTTGCCACGAACACCCCATAATGTTCGGGTGAACATCGGGCTCATTCCTAATGCCTACCCATGTTACCCCCGTAGGCCAGCCTCCAATGGGAGCTTGTCCTGATATGAACACACGGTCCCAGCCTGGGCCCCCTCCTCTATGGTGATGGGTATGGACGCTTAGGCAAGATTTTTCTACCTTTTGACTGTGATGTTCTTTTTATACTGTTATATTCTATTTCTCTACAACCTCTATCACACTGGGGTACTTTTCAGGTGTTTTAGCCCTAAAAATAGCACCTGTAAAGCGCCTCTCAAGCCAACCCAGTGTGAAAGCCCAAGTGTAAAAAAAGTCCTGCAAGCAGCATCTTTGGGTCGGTGTGGGAGTGGTGTATACACCGCTTCCAAAATGCCCTGCCCATTGGAATGAATGGGCAGCGCTGTTGAAGCGCCTGCAAAGCTCCACAACACGGGCGCTTTTAACCCTTTCTTCGGCCACTAGCGAGAGTTAAAAGCTCCCTGCTAGCGGCTGAAAAGCGCCGCTATAACAGCGGTAAAGCGTCGATAAAACTATTATGTTACATTATGTATATTTTGTCACCAGGCAACATCCCTAATGATGATCTAAGACCCCTTGCTCCCCACATCTGATTTTTCATGGCTATGATTAAGGTAGTTTCTTACAATATTCGTGGTCTCTGTTCCTCTAACAAGCGGAATATGTTATGGCTAGAGTTGAAAAGGCTTAAAGTGTTTGTTAAGCCTTTTTTTTTTTTAAACTGCCAGCCGCTCTATTAGAGGCTGGCATACAACACTGCATAAATCCTTTGTAAAAACAAGCAGTGTAAATAGCTGTTGAGAGCTGTCTTTAGGCCAGTCACGAGACTCGCTGACGCTTTTCAGCTTCGATCCACGGCTACTACAGGAGGGACCATGATCTCCCTCTGACGTCAGCCGGGTAGATTACGTGGCCGCTCGGCTCCTCCTGCAGTAGTTGTGTATTGGAGATGTAAAGCGGCTGCAAGTCACATGACTGGCCTGGAGACAGCTCTAAATAGCTATTTACACTGCTTGTTTTTAGAAAGCATTTACACAGTGTTGTATGCCAGCCTCTAATAGAGAGGCTGGCAGTGACAATTTTAGGTTTTTCATTTTCAATAATAGCGGCGGGTGGACGGGTCAAGGCGAAGACAGAGACAGAGAGGGTGCTGACAGGCAGAAAGGAGGGGGATGGGGGGGGAGGGCAGAGCAGAGCAGGGCAGCGTATGATGGAGGGATGCACTTTGACTACGGTGATCAGGGTGGAGCAGCCCTGATTACCGTGGTCTGTTTAGAGAGGGCATACAGGAAGTGGCAGGTTCAGGGTTTTTTTTTTTTACATTTTCGAGGGGGGCAGATTACACAGCACAAGCACTGTGCTGTTTAATCTGCTTTAAAGGACCAGGATCTGTATTTTTTTTGTGGGTTAACAAACATTTTATGGCACAGGGATTTTTTTGTTTTTTTATTTTTTTTTAGCAAGAGACACCCTTTACACACGTCAGTTCTAAAACTACTGACCTATCTGTTTAAATTATGTTTTTTAAGCAATTCTCGTTTAGCAAAATCTAGGGGTACTACAATAGCAATCCACAAATCCTGCCCCTTTTTACCTCAAGCACACTATGGGGTTGATTTACTAAAACTGGAGAGTGCAATATCTGGTGCAGCTATGCATGGTAGCCAATCAGCTTCTAAGTTCAGCTTGTTCAATTAAGCTTTGATGTGGCAACTAATCTATGGAGGAACTGTGACGGGGCAACTGATCTATAGGGACAATCTAAAGGGGCAACTAATCTACAAGGGCACTATGATGGGGGTAACTAATCTATGGGGGCACTATGATGAGGTAGCTAATCTATGGGGGAACTGTGGTGGGGGCAACTAATCTGTGGGGCCACTGTGATGGGAAAAATAATCTATAGGGGCACTCTGAAGGGGCAAGTAATCTTTGGGGCACCCTGATGGGGCAACTAATCTATGGGGCACTCTGATGGGGCAACTAATCTTTGGGGCACCCTGATGGGGCAACTAATCTATGGGGCACTCTGATGGGGCAACTAATCTTTGGGGCACCCTGATGGGGCAACTAATCTATGGGGCACTCTGATGGGGCAACTAATCTATCGGGACACACTGACTTGGCAACTAATCTAAGTGGCACTTTGATGAGGAGAATTAATCTTTGGGGGCACTCTGTTGGAGAAAATGATCTATGGGGACAACTAATCTATGTGGCATTCTGATGGGGCAACTAATCCATGGGGACACTCTGACGGGGCAACTAATCTATTGGGCACTGTGATGGGGCAATTAACCTATGGGGTTACTCTGATCGTGAAACTAATCTATGAGGGTACTATGATGGGGCATCTGATCTATATATATGTACTCTGATGGGAGCAACTAATCTTTGGGGGTCACTGTGATGGGGCAACTAATCTATGGAGTCACTGTGATGGGGGCAACTAATCTATGTGAGCACTGTTATGGAGCAACTATTATATGTGGACGCTCTGATAGGGTAACTAATCTATGGAGGCACTCTGATAGGGCAACTAATCTATGGGGTCCTTGTGATAGCGACAACTAATGTATAGGGACACTTCAATGGGGCAACTAATCTATGGGGTACTGTGATGGGGGTAACTGAGCTATGGGGACACAGTGATGGGAGCAACTGATCTATGGGGACACTCTGATGGGGTATTACGATGGGGCAACTAATCTATGGTGGCACTGTGATGGGGTCAGATAATCTTTGGGGGCACTCTAATGGGGCAACTGATCTAAAGGGACACTGTGATGAGGCAACTAATCTATGGGGTCACTGTGATTGGGACAACTAACCTATGGGGACACTTTGATAGGCCAACTATTCTATGGGGGCACTGTGATGAGGCATCTAATCTATGGGGACACTCTGATGGGGCAACTAATCTATAGGAGCACTCGGATAGGGCAACTAATCTATGGGGGTACTGTGATGGGGGAAACTAATCTATAGGGGCACTGTAGTGGGGCAACTAATCTATGGGGCACTGTGATGGGGGAATCATGGGCTATAGAGTAAAGTAATGCATGGGAGCCCCTACTAGCTAACTCTCAAGAAATAAAGTATAAATAGTTGATAGAATTAAACATATTTATTAGTACTTTCAATAAAATACATTTTAAGTAATAGAAAATTATGCCACAAATCAAAGACGAATTAACACAAATATCCAAATAATATAATAATATAAAAAGTCCGTAGAGAAGAGCACAGGGTGTCAGAAGGGCAGAGTATGGGGGTCAGCAAAGTAGGATGGGCAAGAGAGCACAATGCGGGGGGGGGGGTAGGAAGTACAGTACAGGGTTGGTCAGGAGGGCACAGTAGAGGGGGATCAGGAGGGCACAGTACAGGGGGGCAGAAGGTCACAATACGGGGGGGGCAGGAGAGTACAGTACAAGGGAGTCAGAAGGGTACAGTACTGTGGTCAGTAGGGCCCAGTACAGGAGACAGGGGGGTACAGCATAGGGTGCTGTAATGTATAATACAAAGATGGTCTCCTCAAGCAGAGCAGCGCAGAAAAGCTGCTGTCACAGATCTTACCTGCTCTAGCACTCTGTCTAGCACTCTGTCACTGGGCTAAATTTACAATCGGGTTGACATCTCCCTCTCTACCTTCCATGCATCAGGGCTGCCTCACCATTTTTGCAGACTGGACTGCACAAAGTATGAATTAAGCTGTGGCGCTAAAACCTTTTCTAACAAATATCCTGGTGTCAAAAAGGTGTGTAGAGATCTAATCAGTGTAATAAATAGATGGCCCTGTTTATTGCCCCGGAAAATAATATAAATAAATACTGTGAATTGATGTGAAATGTGTGGTCTCCTGAGGACCACCTTATAGGTGGTACCTACCAAATATTATATATATACTTCTTATAAATGCGTGTTGTGTAGAAAAGACAATTTTTTCCTGTTGGCATGCAACTCGAAAAGTACACATGTGTTATAACCAAAGAATAGTGAAAATATTTCATAAAAATGTAAATAAATAAACCATATATGATAAGTGAGAGAGATCATATGCAAACCACAAGCCACTATATTAGTGGTCTGTAAACTGTGCTCTATATTATGAGTCCCAAGAGTGACAGTCCAAGAACAGCAAAAACAAAAAGAATTCTTTCAATGCCCAAACAAAATTTTTTTTTTTTCAAATCGCATCACACAGTTGCTCGAAAAAACGCATAAAGTCTCTTCAAGTAAAAAGGGTAGACCAAAGTGACTAGTGCAGAAAGGTTAGGAACAATCTTCTCCGGTGCGCCACTCAGTGTCAGAGAAATAATTGCGCTCACCAGACAGAGAACCCTGAAAGGGTTAGCCGAGCAGTCACAGTATAAGCCACTGTGCAGCTTTCCTTGGGCTCTGCTCCTGCTGTGCTGGGGGAATGTTCGCCCTTTTACTTCCGCAAATAGTCCGTTTAGCAAGTGCATGAGGGAGGAAACAGAAGTACAACCATAGTGCAACACTGTTTGTTAACGATTTATTTATCTATAATCCAAACTACTCACAATATTTCATAAAACAATTCGCCTTTGAAATGGCTGCGCTGGCGTTGCTGCCTGTATAGCAGTATGAGGTGCACGTCCTAGGCCACGCCCTACGCGTTTCGTCAGAGCGACGTCATCTGGAGCGGCCATGTTGGTGCACCCTATCGCTTATGTAGGGTGCAGCGCTCCACTGCGCTTGCGCGAAGGATCCGCGCCATTTTAACTGTGGGAATGCCCTGACTGTGCCGCTACGGATCCTACTGCGTGCTGTGTGTTCCCTCATAACAGCACAGACACGGAGAAAAGTCCGTATTTTCATCTCCCCTGCGGGCACAGGGCATAATAAACTGTTATATTATTATATTAGACTATGGAGCACTGCAACCCACATATTTAATTCAGGCACTTAGAACAAAAACAGGCAATAAAAGAAACTAATAAAATACAAAATACACACAAATATATAAATAAAAACGGTATGTATGTAATCTACTAACAGACTACCCCATACTTATGACACTTTCAGAACTCCTAAAATACCTGATTTGTTCTATTTTTAAAACATTAAAATTAAGAATTCATCTGTTGCAGACACTTCCCTAGGAAATGAATATAATTATAGCATTTTAGTGGACACGGAATCAGGAAGAAGGAAAGTTAAATGAAACAAACTAAAAACCTGTGTGTGTGTGTATATATACACACACATCTTTACACTCACCTATGTGTATAAGGTTGCAAACAATAATGAAAATATATTATATAAAAAATTATAAAAATTATTATGAGAAATTTATAATGCAAACTCATTCAGTCAGTCAGTTAACTGAAATCAATGGATATGGGATAAGGTAATATGTAACCACAGGTGGAAATAGGTTTATGTGGGAAGCATATTGTAAAAGAGTACCGGTATGTTTCCTTTTTTTTTTTTTTTTTTTTTTTTTTTTTTTTTTTGGGAAATGCTTACTCCCAAGGGTGAAGAAAAGGACAAAGGAATATATGCATATAAATCCCTCATTGGGGGGTGATGCGTCATAATCAATCTATTGTAGGCTCAACATTTTTTGTATTTTTGTATTTTTTCATATTTTTTTGTATGTATGTGTATACTGCCCCCAATAGGGGATATGTGTATAATCCATTATTTAGGCCCCCAATTATACTATTAGGCGCCAAAGCTTTAGGTGGGTCTTTTTTATATAATACTACAAATTATTATTCAATAGATTAGAAGGGGCCTCGTATAATGCTTAATATGATGTTTGATTTCTATTGTATTCAATCCTATCTCAAAAGGTGTATGGTCTAACTATAAAGAAGGGGAAATTAAACACATTCAGAAATTGGTCAGAAAGCAATTCAGATCCAGCTCCACATTCATTCCCTGTGGTTGAAGGGTGTCTAAGTCATATATCCATTTGGTCTCATTTTTAGATATTTTAATTGTTTTGTCCTCTCCTCTCCAGTGGGCCCTTATTTTATCAATTCCATAGAACACCATCTGCCCTGGGTCACGGTTATGGAAGTCCCTAAAGTGTCTGGAGACACTATGTTTGGGATACCCTTTTTTGATGTTCCTAATGTGTTCTCCGATTCTGGTTTGGAGTTCTCTCGTGGTTCGCCCTACATATTGCTTGGAACAGGGGCACTCAATAATATAGGTGACATGAGTGCTTTTACACGTGATGAGCTCATTTATTCTGTATTCTCTTTTGTTTGAGGATGACTGGAAAGTAGTTCTCTTTTTTTCTGTTCTCTTACTATTCCTACAAGGGAGGCATTTGCCACATTTGAAAAAACCTTTTAAATTGCCTGCTACTTTTATTTGTCTTGGGGGATCAATGGTATTTTTAACTAATTTATTTCTCAGTGTGGGTGCCCTTCTGTAAATAAACAGAGGTTTTTTTGGTAGGATGTCTTTGAGTGTACAGTCCGCTTTCAGGATAGGCCAATGTTTTTTAATAATGGATTCCACATCTCTGTGTTGCCTATTGTACCCTGTGAGGAAGGCAGTTGGTAAATTGTTAACCTTTTCTCGTCTTTTATCTTCCAGTAGTTTGTTCCGTTCCATTTGTTTTATTTCGTTTTTCAACTTGCGTAAACCGTTTTCATCATATCCCTTATTTTTGAATCTTTCAATAATTATTTCCGCCTGTTGTTCATAATCAATGCTTCTGCTGCAATTTCTATATAATCGCATCAGCTGGCCCTTAGGTATATTCCCCAGCCACTTAGCATGATGGCAGCTGTTTGTGGGGATGTGGACTGCACAAAGGCCCCCTGGAGGCTGGGACTTAGCGGCCCATTTAAGCTAGATGTGGGTAAGATGGATGTTGGGGCCCCCCACTTTCACATAGATTTGGATACTGATTTGATGTAGCTGGTTTTCGATACACACAAAAAAAAGTATTTTTATTTGGCCAGCAGTTGAATAGGAGGCCCAAACATTATTTTTATTTTTTTCCACTGACGCACCTTGGTAATCCATTCCACCTCTGGGTGGCATCATCATCTTTGTTTTTTTTTCTGGTGGGGTTCCCCTTTAAATAAAGATTCTGCTTAAAGCGCTATTCTTTTTAACTGCTCCACAAAATCAACGTTTGGTAGAGCAGGAAGATTTAGTAGTAGAGTTGTCAAACAAATTGAGGGTTTTTTGTTACGCTGCTAAATTTGTTTTCAGCAGCCCTTTGAAAGCTTCTGTGATTTAACTAAACTTCAGAGGAAAGAAGAAAAGTTTTGGGATTAGGCTGGGTTGCAGAGTTTGGAATCTAGCTGAGTAGGTGTGGTTTTGTGGTCAGACCCCGGTGAAGAATGGGCTCCATTCACTGCTTCATGAATTGAAATTCTGACCCTGTACTGTTACTTAGCCCAACCTAATTATAAAACAGGCAACTCAATTTCATTTTTTTTCTTTTTTGCTGTGCTGCATATTATTACTGCTCTGCAAAAAAAAAATGAAAAGAACAGAGAATTGTTTATATTGAGCCACGTGCTGCATATGGAAAAAAGTTATAAGAGAATGCTTATTGCTGTTATTCGATTTAGTAACCTTGCTTGAGGTCACAAACGAGAGAGGTCCCTCTCAAACTAAGTGGGATGCATGACATGTGTTTTGTATACAGACAATATGCTTTTGTATAGAGAAATACACAGGGCTGTGTTGCATTTTATTTTTGCAACTTGCCTATACTATTTTTGTCACACATAACCCTCCAGCATTGTGAATGATCCCAATAAACAAACATGGTGGAACAGTGGTTAGCACGGATAGTATGTTGGGTTTTGGCATGATAAAATTGGCCTAACCCTTGGGCCATACCGGATACTGTAGAGCCAGTGTTGCTTAGGCAGTGTTCCATGTGCAGTTGGATTAAAATGAAAATTTAGAAGAATGTTGGTGGATCGTTGGATCAGGGTTTTGGTAATAGTATATTTTAGTTTAGAGCAGTGGTCTCCACACTGCGACATTTTGTTTGTGGAGAACTGTCCCCACAAGGGTTGCTGAGTATAGTCTTCTCGGGGGCCTCCCTCTGATTATCCTGTAGACCAGGGATCTGCAATTATCGGACCTCCAGCTGTTGCAAAACTACAAGTCCCATCATGCCTCTGGGAGTCATGCTTGTGGCTGTCAGAGTCCCTGCTGTAGACAGACACTTGGGTATTTTCACATTATCACCTGCAAGCGCTTCCGCTTGTTACCCAATGATCAGTCTAGGGCAGGGGGGTCCAAACTTTTTTCAAAGAGGGCTAGATTTGATGAAGTGAACATGCGTTAGGGCCGACCATTTTGCCTGACATTCTTTAAAACATTAAAATTCAGTCTAAGGCCGGGTTCACACTATTGCGATGCGGGAACGCCGCGAATCCGCGGCGTTTTCCCGCATCGCTCACCTCCCGCCGGCAGTTCACACTGCCCTATGCGGACGGCTGGGGGTGTCAATGTTATGTTAATGACACCCCCAGATCCGTCGGCATATTGCAGTGCGATCTGCCGACTCGCACAGGAATCGGATCGCATGGTGTGAACCCCCATGCGATCCGATTCCGTTGCGGACCCAAAAAAGGGTCCCGTGCGAGTTTGCTGCGGGACCGCTGCGAGTTCAGCCATACTATCTGTATGGCTGAACTCGCAGCGCTACGGAGATCGGATGTGATTTGCTGTGCGAATCACATCCGGTTCTCCCCCCGCAGCGGTGTGAACCCAGCCTAAGTGTGTTCATCCAAGCACTAATACACTGCCCAACAAAAATTCTCTTGCCTTTGTGGCTGTGTGTGGTGAAGAGATGAGCTCGGGCGTGTTATTTGGATATACCGTATTTATCTATGTATAACACGAACAGGCGTATAACACACACCTTCACTTTAAAAAGGAAATTTCAGGAAAAAAATCTTTAAATAAAGAACTGTTAAGCAAAATAAGGGCCAGTGCCCATCAATGCAGCCCCGCCATTGCCATGAATGCAGCCCCATCATTGTCATGAATGCAGCACCTACATTGACATGAATCCAGACTCACCTTTGCCATGAATGCAGCACCCCCATTGCCATGAATGCAGCACCCCCATTGCCATGAATGCAGAACCCCTGTTGCCATAGATGCAGCACCCCCATTTTCATGAAAGCAGCACCCCCATTTCCATGAAAGCAGCACCCCTGTTGCTATGAATGCAGCAAACCCTGTTGCCACAAATGCAGCAAACCCCATTGCCATGAGTGCAGCTTCCCCTTTGCCATGAATGCAGCTCCCCCGTTGCCATGAATGCGGCAAATTCTGTTGCCACGAATGTGGCAAACCCCGTTGCCATGAATGCAGAAAACCTTGTTGCCATGAATGCAGCACCCCCATTGTCACGAATGCAGCAAACCCAGTTGCCAGGAATGCAGAAAACCCTGTTGCCATGAATGCAGCTTCCACTTCATGCCTATCTGCAGCCTTGGAGGAGACAGGGAGGGGGCGGGACGAACGCCAACAGACATACAGGAGAAACTCCTGCTTTCTCAGCGGCCTCTTTAATAGAAAGTCCCGCCTCCTATGATGGACAGAAGAGTCGTGGCAGTGCAGGAGACGGGACTTTCTTTTTCAGAGGTGAAACGCTGTACCCAAACAAAATTTATGTCCTTTTTTCCCACAAAGCTATCTTTTGGTGGTATTTGATCACCTCTGCAGGTTTTTTTTTTGCTATAAACTAAAAAAGTGCGGTGATTTTGGAAAAAAAATATATTTTTTACTTTTTGCTATAATAAATATCCAAATAAATAATTTCTTCATCAGTTTAGTCCAATATGTATTCTTCTACATAGTTTTGGTAAAATAAAATCGCAATAAGCATATATATTGATTGGTTTGTGCAAAAGTTACAGCGTCTACAAAATAAGGGATAGATTTATGGCATTTTTATTATTATTATTTTTTTTTTTTACTAGTAATGGCGGTGATTGGCGACTTTTAGCAGGACTGCGACATTGCAGCGGACTGATTGGACACCTTTGACACTTTTTTGGGACCATTGACATTTATACAGCATTCAGAGCTAAAAATAGCCACTGATTACTGTATAAATGTCACTGGCAGGGAATGGGTTAACACTAGGAGCCGATCAAGGGGTTAGTTGTGTCCTAGGGAGGTGTTACTACCTGTGAGGGGAGTGGACTGACAGGGAGTAGAGCGAGATCACTGTTCTTGATCACGAGGAACAGCAGACCTCTCTCTACTCCCCTGACAGAATGGGGATCTGTCTGTTTACATTGACAGATTCCCGTTCTGTCTCTCTGAGGAGTGATCGCAGGTCACCTGCGGACAACGCAACCGTCGGCCACTTGCATCGGCTCAGGCATCGCACTCCCTATAGGTCTTAAAGTTTTCTAATGAAGAAGCTGTAGTGTGGCCGGCTTATATTTGTTATGGACTTGTGACTACTCTCAGCCAGAGTGCTGACTCTCTCCTCATATACCTGTACTATACAGTGGTAGAGATTGGGTGAGTTCTTTTATTACACAGAGTTCAGAGAATAGTCATTATCCGTTCCAAGGTAATACACAGGGAAATCCAAGCTAGCAAAGCAGGGCAGCCAGATAGGGAGCTTGATCAGGTATTACACACATAAATACACTCTATCACAAGCATGAGACTGAAGGTTTGGCTGGCTTAAATCAGAGTCTGGCCACAATCAATCACCCTGCAGATGGACAGACAGATAAGCCACAGCCAAAGCCAGGATGCTGAAACCAGCAGCTATGACAGAGAAGAAGCGTATACACTCTTGACATTATGAGGCACTATTCCTCCCACTGAGACCTATGATGAAACACCATTCCTTCCACTGACACTATGGCTAGGCTCACACTTGTGCAGGCCGTACGGCCTGCATTTGTATGGGCACAATAGCCCATTCATTTGAATGGGCTGCCGTGCCTCGTGAAACAAAGAAGTTCCTGTACTATGGAAATTGCAGCACAGGAACGAGTACTGCATGGTTCCCAGTGCGGGTGCGATTTCCAGGGCTGTGTGCCATTTAGATTTATGTCACCCGCCACGGGTCCCACTTTTCCCTGTGCGGGTGGTTGCAGCTGCGGGAATTTGTGCAGGTCCCACAGCAGCACCTGGCCTTAAATTCGGGCATAATTCCTCCCACTAACATTAACAATGAAGCACTATACTTTTCACTGACACCAATGATGAAGCACTGTTTCTTTTCACTGCCACCACCAAGGGGCATAATTCCTCCCACTGATGTAAATGATGGAACATTATTCCTCCCACTGATACCAAAGGTGGCCCACGATTCCTCAAAATTATACCAATGATGGCGCTATAAGGCCTAAGGCCTGGCTCACACCTATGAAGGTTGCAGTTTGCATATTTCAAGTGTATTTTGCGTTTTTCAACACACATTTTTGATCCATTGAAGTCTATTGAACCAAAAACCAGAAATCTTTCCATAAAATGCACACCCGAACATGACCCATAGGAAACCATGTTAAATGGACTGTAGTGTGTTTCTGCAAAACTCAAAATGCACTAAAAAATGCATAGATATGAACCAGGCCTTACTCCCAGTGACACCAATGATGGGACACTATTCCATCCAGTGACACCAACAACGGGGCACTATTCTGGGGCCAATCCTATTTAATTTATTCATAAACGACCTGGAGGAGGGGGTAAACAATTCAATCTCTGTATTTGCAGACAATACTAAGCTAAGCAGGGCGATAACTTCTCCGCAGGATGTGGAAACCTTGCAAGAAGATCTGAACAAATTAATGCGGTTGGCAACTACATGGCAAATGAGGTTTGAAGTAGAAAAATTTAAAATAATGCATTTGGGTGGCAAAAATATGAATGCAATCTATACACTGGGGGAAGAACCTCAAGCTGCTGCTAACAAAGCAAACAGAATATTGACATGCATTAAAAAGGGGATTCATTCCAGAGATAAAACAAATAATTCTCCTGCTCTACAAGACTCTGGTCCGGCCTCACCTGAAGTATGCTGTCCAATTCTGGGCACCAGTCCTCAGGAAGGATGTACTGGAGAGTACAGAGAAGGGTAGCAAAGCTAAATAGGGTCTGGAGGATATTAGTTATGAGGAAAGGTTGCGACCCCTGAACTCTCTCTGGAGAAGAGACGCTTGAGAGGGGATATGATTTCAATATACAAATACCATACTGGTGACCCCACAATAGGGATAAAACTTTTTTGCAGAAGGGAGTTTAACAATACTTGTGGCTACTCATTAAAATTAGAAGAAAAGAGGTTTAACCATAAGCTATGTAGAGGATTCTTTACTGTAAGAGCGGCAAGGATGTAGAATTCCCTTCCACAGGCGGTGGTCTCAGTGGGGAGCATCGATAGTTTTAAAAACTATTATGCTGCGTACACACGAATTTCAGCCAGTAAAAGACTGATGAGAGCTTTTCATCTAAAAATGCGACCCTTGTGTATGCTCCATCGGAATATAGCTGGCCAAATTCCCACCAGCAAAAATTTTATAGCATGTTCTCAATTTTCCCGATGGAAAAACTTTCTGTCGGAAATTCCAATCGTGTGTATGCAATTCCGACGCACAAAAACTCACGCATGTTCAGATTTAACTACGAGATGGAAACTATTGCCTACTAGGTATTGAACTTCCCTTTTCTAGTCCCGTCGTACGTGTTGTATGTCACCGCATTCTTGGTGCTCAGAATTTGGTGTGACCGTGTGTAGGCAAGACAGTTTGAGCGGAATTCAGTCGGAGTTCCAACAGGAAAACCATCAGAGCTTTTTCCAACAAGAATTCCGATCGTGTGTACGCAGTATTAGATAAGCACGTGAACAACCACAACATACAGGGATATACAATGTAATACTGACATATAATCATACACATAGGTTGTACTTGATGGACTTGTGTCTTTTTTCAGCCTCACCTACTATGTAACTATTCTCCCCACTGACACCAAAGATGGGGCACTATTCCTCTCACTGACACCAATGATTGGGTACTATTTTCACCCACTAACTCCAATGATGGAGCACTGTTGCACCCATAAATACCAATGATGGTTCACTATTCTTTCTCCTACTGACCACAGGCATTATGCATTTTATGTTCTCCTACTGACCACCAAGCCTGAGACATTGTTTATTCCCACTGACACTTGCCCATTTTCTACACCATTGGCCAAATTCCGGTCCCCTAAAATCTGAAGGATAGTAAACTGGCCCTTTGTTTATAAAGCTTGGAGACCCCACATAGTGAGTGGTAAGTGAGAGGAGAGAGCACTGGACATATGCATACCTGGGAAGGTCTGTAAATCAATAGGTCTGAGAAAGTGGGGTGGGAGAGGGGTGAAGCTGGTAACTGAGTTAAAGAGGAACTGTAATCTGCTCACATAATTTGTAATAAAAACATCTTTGTCATTCTGAAGCTTCCCTCCAACCACTTTGCATATTATTTTATATATACTGTGATTCTGTACTTGCAAAATATGCTGCAGAAATCTCCTTCCACTGAGTCTGGCTGCATCCATTTTAACTGTGGGCAGCTGAAGCTGTTGCATGTTCACTTCCTGGATTTACACAGACACACATAGGGCCACCTCCTCTCATTGGCCCTCTTATGACTCATCCCCCTCGCAGGGGCGCAGTGAAGGTACTGTCAGAGCCGTGAGCGGGGGGGGGGGGGGGGGGGGGGGGTTGTACACTGATCCATATACCTTTATATGTATACCCTGATACGTATACCTTTATCTATATATCTTTATATGTAAACCCTGATCTGTACCCCCTGATCTGTATACCTTTATCGTACACCCTGTTCTGTATACCTTTATCTGTATAGCCTGATCTGTACACTCTGATCTGTATACCCTGACCTGTACACCCTGTTCTGTATACCCTGACCTGTACACCCTGATCTGTATACCCTGAGCTGTATGCTCTTGTCTGTATTCCATGAGCTGTATACACTGATCTGTGATGCTGAGCTGTATACCCTGGTCTGTATACCCTGATCTGTATACCCTGAGCTATATACCCTGATCTGTATTCCCTGAGCTGTATGCTCTTATCTTTATACCCTCATCTGTGATGTTGAGCTGTATACACTGATTTGTGAGGCTGAGTCATATACTCTGTCCTGTGATGCTGGGGCTGTATACCCTGTCCTGTGATGCTGAACCGTATACGCTGTCCTGTGAGTCTAGGACTGTATACTCTGTCCAGTGATGCTGAGCTGTATACTCCTGACACTATGGGTGGAAGCAAGTTGAATACAGGGGACGGAGTGGGTGGATTATATAAGAGGAGGGGCTTATGAGAAGTGGGAGGGATCAAAAAGGAAGGGCTGGGTCTGGCGCCCCCATCCTTAAACTTCACCAGCTGCCACTGATGCACAATAATGCTCCCCATAATGTGTATTAACACAACACACTACAGCGGATACAGTCTTAATTTAACATGGTCTGCGTGATTGAGGCAGAGCATGGCTAGGCTGTGCCTATTGACTAAATAATGAAAGGCGTCCCTCTTTCCGATCTCAGATGGTTGGGAGGTGCTTCTTCCTACGTGCCCAGTGTCAACCTGCTGCTGAACCTCAACAAATAGCTCAATAAGCTCAAACACTAAAGGAACCATCTTGCTTTGCTTTTCTGCATGTTTACAGGAATGTTCTCTGTAATATCTAGGCTGTCCTTGATGCAGCTTACTGTCTATTTACAATGCCGCCCCCACCTAAAATTGTTTTCAGAGCTGCGAACAGCATGGTGGGCATACATGAATTGCTACTTTTATCAGCTCTATTTAGTTATAATATTGGGGGAGCCAGGACACCCCCAGCTGGTGCTCCTATTGATGGATTTGCGTTGTGTTCTGTGCGGATGGCGAGCTCTGATTGACGCTGTGATTGTTCTATGGAATGTTTTGTCTGTACTCCTTGTTCTTTCTCCAAATGCCAGACAGACCTTGAACCAAGTTTGATCTATTTTTGGTCGGTCTGATGTTTGTAATAAATGTGAAGAATTATACACACATCGAGTTCTTCTTAGTGATCAGCAGACCAATGAAATCACAGTTGCTGTATCATTTCCCAAGGGAACATGACCGGCCTATCATTGTTATCATTTTATAAACAGTACTGCAGAGACTTAAAGTGGACCTTTTATGCAAAACCAATATACTGAGACTGCCAGTAAATTCTCCTGAGATCAGCTGCTAATGACGTGTGACCCCAGCATCTTCAAATCAAAGAACTGAATGGAGTGGGGACAATAAATTGGTCTTCTGCTGATGCTCATGCTGTTTAACCAGTTACCTACTGGGCACTTTTACCCCCTTCCTACCCAGGCCAATTTTCAGCCTTTAGGGCTGTTGCACTTTGAATGCCAATTGCGCGTTCATGTAACAATGTACACAGACTACATTTTTTATCATTTTTTTCAAGCAAATGGAGCGTTCTTTTGGTGGTATTTAATCACCACTGGGTTTTTTATTTTTTTGCTAAACAGACGAAAAAAGACTGAAAATTTGGAGAAAAATAAATAAATTTCATACTATGTTATAAAATTTTGCAAACAGGTAAGTTTTCTCCTTCACTGATGTGCACTGATGAGGCTGCACTGATGAGGTGTCACTGATGGGCACTGATAGGTGGCACTGATGAGGCGGCACTGCTGGGCACTAATAAGTTTGCACTGATAGGCGGCACTGATGGGCACTGATAGGCTGCACTGATGAGGCGCCACTGGTGGGCACTAATAGGTGGCACAGATGAGGCGGAACTGGTGCGCGCTGATGATACTGCACTGATAGATGGCACTGGTGGACACTGAAGAGGTGGCACTGATAGGCGGCACTAATGGGCACTGATAGGCTGCACTGATGAGGCGCCACTGGTGGGCACTGATAGGTGGCACAGATGAGGTGGAACTGGTGGGCGTTGATGATACTGCACTGATATGTGCGATTTTGCTGCAATTGTCGCCTGAGGAATCACGGTAAAATTGCACAAACAGAAACAAAGGATGCCTGTCACCCAAAAGAAGTTCAAGAACATCGGGTCTGGTATGGAGTTTAAGGGAAACTCCATGCAAAAGCGAAAAAAAAAAAGAAAACGGTGTGCCCCCCCCTCCCCCCCAAGATCCATATCAGACCTTTACTCGAACATGCAGCCCGATGGGTCAGGAAAGGCAAGCAAGCGCCCCCCTCCTGAACCACACCAGGCTGCATGCCCTCAACATGGGGGGGGTGCTTTGGAGTGGGGAGGGCTCTGCTCTGGGGGCAAGGACCTCTTCCTGACAACCCTGGGTGTTGGTTGCAGGGGTCTGTGGGCAGCGGGCTTATCGGAATCTGGAACCCCCCCATTAACAAGGGGACCCCCAGATTCCAGGCCCCTCCCAAAAAAAAAGTTTATGTCACAAAGATGTGACATCACAAGAGACAGGCTCTTTGGCTGATGTCATCGGATGCCCATGCCTCATGGCTATATAACAAATGGCAGACAGCAGGAACAGACACAAGAAACACCAGAGGGAGAAGACAGTGGAGAGAGAAGAAACCACCGGAGAGAGAAGAAACACCAGAGGGAGAAGAAACACCAGAGGGAGAAGAAACACCGGAGGGAGAAGAAACACTAGAGGAAGAGGACCCTTATCGCATGGGGTAAAGCTTTGTGAATTGACCCCATAGGCTTTTATGGAGTTAAGTTTAGCAGCTTTGGCAAAAAAATTGGCAAAAGTTTCTAAACTCAAGTTTAGGAGCTGCTATAAATGAAGCCTAACGATTAGAAAATTGATAAAAAATGTTCTTTGCCAAGAATTTTTATTGTAAATTCTACCCATCTACGGTCATCTTTACAGAACAGAAATCCCAAGCTAAAAACAACTGAACAATATACACGCTATACATGGTACATAGACAGTGCTATCCATAACATTTTCTGCAGAAGAGAAGAATGGTATGACGTTGCTTCACAAGCATGATGCTGAAATGGATATTAGACTTTTCATGGGAAAAGACAAGATCCTTATCATGTTCCAGCATCCTGGAAGCTGGCACTGTATCTTCACTCTGCTTTTCTTTGGTAATAGGAGCCGGAGACGTTCCACCGACTTGTAATATTACCTGACACACACAGATAATGGGATTATTTTTATTTGATGGATGATGATCAGAGCCCACCAAATAAGGGTAAATATTTCGAACACTGGCCATATATTAAAGAGGAATGCTACATACAACCCGACTTCCAAAAACTTTTTTTTTTTAATTTCATAAATCTTTAAATGCATAAACATGTTAAGCCTGAAAATTGCGTGCACCTATGAACTGGAAAAAAACTAAGAAACCTAAAATTGTCCAAATTGTCCAAAGGGTCTCATAACCCCTTGCTGACTGTATACTGTATCACAGAAAATGGCATGGTCATGAAGGGGGGTAAATCTTCCAGAGCTGAAGTGGTTAAAATAGCCATGCCAACTCGTACATTTAGAGTTATCAGTAAATAATGGTCCTAGAATTACTGTTATCACTCCAGCATTTGTGACGATATGTAACAAGTGTGATGTTGTTTTCTTACAAAGATGCACCAGGCAAGTGTTTGCATTTGTATGTGTGTGTTCATGGGGCCAGGGGCGATAACTTACATGAGATCGCTGCATGAGCAGTTACATGCGAGTGGGCGCCTCCCATTGCTTTTAATAGGACTGCCTCTTGCAGCTAATCGCGGGAACCCCTGCTGGGGTTCTCACATATATTCACAGGCAGGGTACATTCACTGTTTTAAATGTACCCTTAAAGGGTAACTCCTGTTTCATGGAGGAAAAAAATAGCAAATTAAAAAAATTGATATAGCATGTACAATTGCGACACAAGTCATATTGTAATTGAATGTTATTAACCACTTCCATACCAGAACATCGACATATGACGTCCGCATGAACACTCTGTCCCTCCAGGCGGGCGTCATATGGCATCCGAGGCTACTCGCCGCTCCTGCGGGGCCCGCAGTGTGGCGATCGGGGATGAGGCGTGTCCCTCGGGATGCAGCCCATCCCAGATCAGTGTAAAGAGCCAATAAAAATAGGCTCTTTACCACGTGACCGGCTGTGTCCAATCACAGCCAGTCACAGAATGTCAACAAACCGCAGTAACGAGCTGTTACCGGGCTCTCCTCCTCACACACCAATTGTGTGTGAGGAGGAGATTGCGGTAACAACCCGTTACTGCCTACTACAGTACATACCAATACACACGGATTGCCCCCCTAATAAAGAGGACCTGTCACCACACATCAAAGCACCTGTGTCAGGGCCCATTAAAGTACCTGTCACCAGCCCATCAGAGTACCCGAGTACCTGTCACCAGCCCATCAGAGTACCCGAGTACCTGTCACCAGCCCATCAGAGTACCCGAGTACCTGTTACCAGCCCATCAGAGTACCCGAGTACCTGTCACCAGCCCATCAGAGTACCCGAGTACCTGTCACCAGCCCATCAGAGTACCCAAGTACCTGTCACCAGCCCATCAGATTACCCAAGTACCTGTTACCAGCCCATCAGAGTACCTGAGTACCTATTTGCAGCCCATGCCTCATAGAATATATACGTGGGGGTGTTTGCTTTCCAAAATTTAGTCATTTTGTGGGTAATTTCACTTTCGTGGTGCTCTAGGACCTTCAAAAGTGTGATAGGAAGGAATGAAATGAGATGTGTAATTTATGCTCCTGAAGGTACTACTTCAATGGTGGACCTCTCTATGTGGCCAGGCTGTGTACATGTACATGCTGTGTGTTAGAAATATCTTATAAATTGACAACTTTCTGTAAAAAAAAAAAAAAATACATTTTAATTTTCTTTCCACAATTTCGGAAGACTTGTGGAAAAAAATTAACCATTCAAAAGACTCATTATGCCTCTTAGAATATATACATTGGGGTGTTTGCTTTCCAAAATGGGGTCATTTTGTGGGTAATTCCATTGACCTGGTGCTCCAGGCCCTTCAAAAGTGTGATGATAGGTTGTTAGGAAATTGTATTTGTAATTTTTGCTCCTAGAACGCCTGATGGTGCTCCCTGCATATTGGACCTATGCTGTATGCTGTCTATGTGTTGCATATGCTGTGTGTGAGAAATAACTTGTTATTATAAAAAATTTATTTAAAAAATATATTAATAATTGCTTAATTTTCCCAAGAATTGTGGGAAAAAAATGACAACTTCAAGAAACTTACAATGCCTATTACTAAATACCTTGGACTGTCTACTTTCCAAAAAGGGGTCGTTTTGGGGGTATTTGCACTTTCCTTACATTTCAGGGCCTCAAGAGATAAGATATGCTGTTAGTGCATCAAGCGTGATCAATTTCTAATAATTTGCGCCATAGCTTGTAGACTCTATAAGGTTCACACAGACCAAATAATATACACTTATTTGGGTTATTTTTTACCAAAGATATGTAGTAATATAAATTTTGCCCCAAATTTATGAACAAAAACTACTTATTTGCAAAAAAAATTTATAGAAACTAAACAAGTGTTTTTTTTTTTTTTACATTTTCCAAACTTTTTTCACTTAATTCGCAAAAAATAAAAAACCCAGTGGTGATTTAATACTACCAAAAGAAAGCTCTATTTGTTTGAAAAAAATGATAACAATTTTGTTTGGGTATAGTGTGGCATGAATTTGTAATTGGCATTCAAAATGTGAGAGCACTGAAAGCTGAAAATTGGTCTGGGCAGGAAGGGGGTATAAGTGCTCGGTATTGAAGTGGTTAAAAACTACCTTTCCTTTCCAATCTGCGGCACTGTAATTTTCTGTAAAGTACAATATGGCAACCTGGAGGTGTTCTGTATACAGAATGTGTACAGAACGCCCCCCCCAGAAATGACATTTCCTGCTGTGTGATTGGCTCACTGATTTTCCCAGAAGTCTGCACTAAGATACTAGTCAGTTTTTAAGCATCCCCCGCAACAAAGATGTCATTTTTTGGTGAGATACTTTCAAAGGGAAACCATTTCTAAAGGGATGCAGACCCTGCCACTTTCCTCATTAGTGCCCTGCAAGTGAAGCTGCTGACTGATAATTATAAAATCACTCCTATTAGATTCACTGGACACATGGACACAGACAAACAAACAAACAGCTATTCTTTCAGATTCACAAAAGGTAGGAATCTGCAACAATGTTTGTTCCAATCCTTGCAATGTACATAGATCACCCAGAGGGGAATGTTTTTCTCTCAAAAAAAAAAAAAAATAGATTTGCTCTTCAAAGTGGACATTTCTACCCACAGCTAAAAATGACAGGGGCATGTAAATATCCATACCAAGCTATGAACCTCAATAAGTAGTACTACAAAAAAATCTTTATTTGTTTAATTAGTCAGTTTGTTCATTTATTCTGTTCACATCATAATCGCCCGGGATCTATATTCATGTGTTATTCCTGTGTGTTCCCCTGTAGTGTGATTTCACAGCCTATTTATTTGAATGGACTGCAAACTGCACTAGAATGCACAAAAAATAGTGCATGCACTACTTTTTAAAAGCGTGCTGCAACAAATTGCATGGTACTGGGTTACTATGTGATATGGTGCCTGCAAATGCAGTGCGTTTGCATTTTGAGTACAGTTAAGTATTAGCACCAGAAGCAGATTGCAAAGGCAGTGCGTTATGAACGCAGTGCAAGAAGTGTGCATGGAACGCACCTTTCCCGCACAGCATTCTGGGGTGAACCAGCCCTACCTTAAATAGTTTTTCACTTCCATTTTTTTGAGGCGCTGTTGATGTGGCCCCAGACTCACAAGTGACCCCTGGGAAGGCTACGCCACCAGGGCCTTCCAGGGAGATCTTGTTTCCAAGCGATGAGATCATGGGAGATCTCAGAGGACATAAAAAGGCCCTTGAGTATGATGTAGTACTCTGTGTACACCAGAGTAGATGCATGACATTTGTGCCTCAATCCATGCATGCACCGTCCAACATTACACCCACCTGTTGAATAAAGCCTTCAAACTGAGATCTTCCAAGTTGCTTTTTTTTTATGAATGAGTCAAATATTTTGCGCTGCATGCATGAGATGATGCACCAACGTCACTGATAGGTTGGTCAAGAAGAAGGAAAAAGAAAGAGTAAGAAGTCAGCTGTCAATGAGGTTTTTAAAAAAAAAAAAAAAGGCAGTGCAGGTTTATAAACGGAGGAGATGGGGGGAAAGGGGGGGGGAGGGGGGGGGGGTAGTAATGGGAGAGACAGAACGCACAGACTGGGGAAACAAAGCAAAAAGGAGGCAGGTGAATACTGTATTACTTTTAATAAATAGATTGCATTAAAGTGTTACTAAACCCAGGAGCCTGCATTCACTATATCTGGTCTCCCACAGTACACAAAACATGGAAATGCAATTTATTTGTAAAAATAAACTGCTAAATACCTTTTCTTATCAGCAGTATACAGCGGTCTTGTGACTTCTATCAGTGTCTGGGTAAAGCTTGTAGGAGGTGTTTTCTGGACAGTGCCGATTGGAACTATGCTGATCACATGAACTCGGCCAAGAAAAAAAAAACCTTTCTAGCCATAAATGGAATATTCAGTCAGCGCAAAACCAAAACTAAACTTCTAACCTAAACAGCTGAACACTCAAGGTCGATATAACAATCCTTGGGCAAATGCATAAAAATGGAAAACAGAGCAGTGCTAAATGAAACAACACAAAAAAACCACAAATATAATATAGTCATATATAGCAAAAGAGAACCGTAAAAAAAGTCCCAATTCATATAAGTAAAAAAGCCAATTGGAGGGATGATATATGGAAGAACATGCAGAGAAGCAACACCAGAAAGACAAGATTAGTCCTCTTCAGTAGTGACCAGGGTGATCAAAGGTATATCTTCTACGTCAGGGGTGCTCAACCTGTGGCTCTCCAGCTGTTGCAGAACTACAAGTCCCATCATGCTTCTGCTTTCGGGAGTCATGCTTGTGTAACTGTCAGCCGAATCAGTATTAGTGCTTCCACCACCGTAAATGCAGGCTGCTCACCACAAAGTATGGTCAGCTGAACAGATAGGTCAATCAAGCTTTCCCACATGGGTATTTAAAGATTAAAGAGGAAGTAAACCCTGATGGGTTTACTTCCTCTTTCATTCCCTGCAAAGGCAAAGCATAGTAGTTCATTATGTGTCACTTACCTGACACAGGAGCCAGCGAAGTCGCCGCTGTCCCCTAGTCCGCCGCATCCATCTTCTTGGTGGGGTCTCGCAGCTCCACCGCTGTCATTCGGCGAAGCCGCGATGATGTCACTCCCGCACATGCGCACGGGAGCCGACACGCGTGGCAGCTCCGTCGTTGAGAATGCCGCACTCAGTGCGCCTGCGCGCCGCTGTCTACGGCGCATGCGCCGTAGACAGCGGTGCCTGTTTTCGTGCAAATATCTCCTAAACCATATAGGTTTAGGAGATATTTCTTGGACCTACAGGTAAGCCTTAATCTAGGCTTACCTGTAGGTCAAAGTGGTTTGTAAGGGTTTTTAACCACTTTAATGCCTTTTAAGAGATCCAAGAGCCGAAATCCTGCCCTTCCACAACAGCAACGGGATACTTCACTCACAGATAATAGGTGGTAACATGGTGTCCATTAAAGATCAATGCAATATACATAGTGCTCCCTGGTTGGCTAATGCCGTCATTTATTGGTTAATAAAAGATTTACTCACAAACACTAGCACTGATATCCCAGTATAAACGTAAGTATACTTATACTTATATTATATATATATATATATATATATATATATATATATATATATATATATATATACTTATATACCATAAGTATAAGCGTACAAACGTCTCATCGAGACAGAGAAAGGTGGCTGCAAATGACGTCCCGGAGTCCTCCTGTCCTACCACACACGTATCGTCCCTATGGGCGGGGCTTCCCCAGCGGTGGCCACACACACCAAATCTGAACATGTGCAGCTTGACTCCAAAGGCTCTGTCTTATCCAGACTTTTCCAGGGGGACAGTGCAAGAAGGGGAGGATCTGTGCATACAGGATCAAGCAGCCTTTTTACACAATGCAGAGGATTAACCATTTAGGTTCCACAGTGAGTATAACATGCATCCTTTACTGCATATACAGACTGATTTTACTGTTGTGGCTTTAATAACACTTTAATGGTTTGCTCTAAAGACTAGTTTACACTTGCAGTTGGAAGATGATAAAAAATGTGTGCTTTACAATGCTACAACTGCTTCCCTCTAAGCTGCAAAAGCAGTAGGAGGGTCGGTGTACCGCCCACTGAATAACTTTTCTCATCAGCAGTATATAGCAGTCCTGTTACTTCTATCAGTGCCTGGTTAAAGCTTATAGGAGGGATTTTTATTCTCCTCTGATTGTCCTATGAGGCTGCAAGACCCCTGACCCTCTGTCTGGACAGCGCTGTTTGGCCCTGTGCTGATCACAAGCATCCTTCTACGAGAAAAAAAACCTCTGTAGCAATACACACCAAACTGAGCATGTGCAGCTTGTCCCGAAGGCTCTGCTCTATTAGCAGACAGATCAGGGACTGTGGAAGAAGGGGAGGATTAGAGAAGTCAGGATCAAACAGCCTTTTTAAACAATGCAGAGGATTAACCCCTTAGGTTCCACAGTTAGTATATCAAGCATGCTTTACTGCATATACACACTGATTTCACTGTTGTGGGTTTAGTAACACTTTAAGGTGAAAAATACTGAGAATGCCATATAGTCAAAGCTATGGTATTCCCAGTATTAAAGTTGGACCATAAGGAAGGCTGAACGCCAAAGAATTTATGCATTTTAACTATGGTGTTGGAGAAAACTCTTAAAAGTCCCTTGGATGGCGAGAAGATCAAATCAGTCAATCTGGGTGGTCAATCCGACCACCCAATCTCTATGCACCAGCCCCTAATCTTCATGCGGGGCACCGGACGCATAGATTTCTAGTAGGTTTTTTTTTTTTAAGCGCATGTTTAGAGCCTGAGGCTCTAATTGGCTTCTAAATGGTTGGGCTCGGGGGGCGCAGAGCACTGCGCCCTGAGCCCACCCACTTGTGACATTAGCAAATCAACATTCGCTATTGTCTTCCTGCTTCTCCTCCTGGCCAATCAGGACAGAAAGCGGGTCCTAAGACCGGATTGGTCGGGAGGAGAAGCGACCAGATTGGCCAGGAGGAGAAACCAGGGAAGCCGCCCGCAACATGGATGGGGTAAGTGCGGGACTGGCAGGCTGGCTGGCGGGTGATTGCTCGATCGATTGAACAGGCGGTGGGGTTTGTTTGCTGTTCACCCCTAAAAAATAAAGCACCAGCCACCACTGAGCGGAAGCCCTTGGCTCCCGCTGCTGTCAATCAAGTGCTGTGCCGAGTGTGCCGGAGCAGGGCTGAGCCACTCGCTCTGTGTGAATAGATGCAGACAGGGTGGCTCAGGAACGAGGTCGTACGGATGCCCCCACGGAAAGCGGCTTTCCATGGGTGCACTTGCCAAAGAGAAGCAGCCTGGAGCGCTAGCGGGGGACCCCAGAAAAGGAGGTTCGGGGCTTCTCTGTGCAAAATCCTTGCACAGGGCAGGTACTGTAAGTATGACATGTTTGTTATTTTAATTTTAAAAAATGAAGCTTTAATGATACTTTAACTCCGTAAAATGGAAATTCAGCATACTCCATGACAAAATAAAAGTTTTTTTTTAACATAAGTGATCAGTTTTCAAATCCTGGTACAAACTGTCCAATCAAAAAACTTTCTCTGTAGATCGAAGGCAGTTGACTACAATGCCTATTGATGTTTATGTAGAGTAGAAGACATTTTTCATACAGCGAGACATAATAATAAATGTATACATGTAGTGCAATCCAAGGCTCATCTCTACTTGTGTCCATCCATTCTGCACCCTCCATATGGTACACAATCCAAAACACAACAACAACAGTACAGCTGTGCCTATAGAGGTGATATACAAAAGGAAGAGTCATCTAGTGAGGAGGACAAGTCCTGTCATGTGTGCCAGTTGTTTACAGCCCCTGTTGTGCCTTCTTGTAAAGGAATGCAGGAAAAGCCCCGAGGCAAGAAAGAAAAGGGTGGTGTTTGCAGCTTTTATATTTGCCAGCACACTTTCAATTAAAGTAAACCTGTCACTTAAACCAACAAGAGCCTGTGATCAATTTCATTTGCAGCATTGTGCAAAGTGACAGCAATACATAGAAAATAAAAGCAGAAATGTGATTATAAACACAGCAATATATACAAAGCAGACGTTCAGCCCCATTAATCAATGCTGATCAATGCTAGGACAAAAGTTGAAGTATGGTGCTAATGTAGCCCTCATCCCGAGAACATGTAGCATGCAGAATGCCCTTTAAACCAGGGGTCTCCAAACTTTTTTAACCGCTTCTGCCCGGAAGATTTTACCCCCTTCCTGACCAGAGCGCTTTTTGCAATTCGCCACTGTGTCGCTTTAAATGACAATTGCGCGGTCATGTGACGTGGCTCCCAAACAATATTTACATCCTTTCTTTCCCACAAATAGAGCTTTCTTTTGGTGGTATTTGATCACCCCTGCGGTTTTTATTTTTTGCGTTATAAACAAAAAAAGAGCGACAATTTTGAAAAAAACACAATATTTTTTACATTTTGCTATAATAAATATCCCCCAAAACTATATGTAAAAAACATTTTTTTCCTCAGTTTAGACCGATACGTATTCTTCTACATATTTTTGGTTAAAAAAAAAAACACACTAAGCGCTTATTGATTGGTTTGCGCAAAAGTTATAGTGTTTACAAAATAGGGGAAAGTTTTATGGCATTTTTATTAAAAAATATTTTTTTTTTACTAGTAATGGCGGCGATCAGTGATTTTTATCGTGACTGCGACATTATGGCGGACACATCGGACAGTTTTGACACATTTTTGGGACCATTGTCATTTATACAGCAATCAGTGCTATACAAATGCACTAATTCCTGTGTAAATTACACTGGCAGTAAAGGGGTTAACCACAAGGGGCAGTGTAGGGGTTAAGTATGTCCTGGGGAGTGATTCTAACTGTGGGGGGCGTGGCTGCGTGTGACACGGCACTGATCTCTGCTCCTGATCACAGAGAGCAGAGATCAGTGACAGTGTCACTAGGCAGAACGGGGAGATGCTTGTTTACATTAGCATCTCCCCGTTCTTCCTCTCCGTAAGGCGATCGCGGGTATCCCCACGGCGATCGAGTCCACGGGACCCACGAGGAAAAACAATGTCCCATCTTTGGTGTCAGTGGGAGGAACTGTGCCCCCCCATTGCTGTCAGTAGGAGGAATTGTACCCCATCATTGCTATCAGTGGGAGGAATTGTACCCCAACATTGGTGTTATTGGGAGGAATTGTGCCCCAATGTTGGATTTATTAGGAACAATTGTTGGTGTCATTGGGGGGATTTTTGCCCAATTGTTGGTGTCATTGGTCACAAATGTTGGTGTCATTAGGAGAAAGAGTGGTCCTTTGTTAGTTTCAGTGGGAGGAGTTGTGCCCCATCATAGGTGTCAGTGGGAAGAGTTGTGCCCCATCATTGTTGTCATTGGACCCAATTGTTGGTGTCATTGGGAAGAATTGCATCACTGGTCTCGGGGAAGGGGTTTAAATTATGCCCCATTGTTTGTATCAGTGGATGAAATAGTACCCCAAGAGCTGGATAAAAGCAAGCAAAGGTCCACATCTGGCCCCGGCCCGCAGTTTTGGAGGCCGCAGCTCTAAACCATCAACTGGAGGGGGGTCTATTAGTGGGTACTTAGATATGTAGAAAAAGTCCTGCCTTCAGTGGGGAAAAAACAATGCCCCATCCTTGCTGTCAGGCAGAGGAATTGTGCTCCAATGTTGGTGTTATTGATAGGAATTGTGCCCCATCGTTAGAGTCATTAGGAATAATTGTTGGTGTCATTGGGAAGATTTTTGCCCCATTGCTGGTGTCATTGGACCTAATTGTTGGTTGTTGGTGTCATTGGGAGGAATAGTGCCCTATCACTGGTCTCGGGGTGGGGGGGGGGGGGTTGTGAATTATGCCCTAATTGTTTGTAGCAGGGGATGAAATAGGGCCCCAAGGGCCAGATAAAAGCAAGCAAAGGTCCGCATCTGGCCCTCGGGCCGCAAGCATGTCGTGCCAAATTGCAGCATATTCAGCGCAACTCACAAAGAATTAAAATGCATCATGGTGCAGCAATGTACTGTTATACAAGGAGTTAAAGAAAGTGTAATTTTGTGACACTTCAATAAAGTTTAAAAAAATTATAGTTTAAAAAAAAAAGTTGTAAATGATGCAGTGCGTTGTATCAATGCATAGCACTGCCCTGCACAATGCACACCAATGTTTATGTGTTAAATGGAGCATAACACACACAGGCTGGTGTGAAAAGGCCCTTTCTCAGAGTCCCCTTCTAGCGGCATTAACCACTTGACCACTGGGCACTTAAACACTCTTAATAACCAGACCAATTTTCAGCTTTCGGTGCTCTCGCATTTTGAATGACAATTACTCAGTCATGCAACACTGGACCTATATGAAATTTTTGTCCTTTTTTTCACACAAATAGAGCTTTCTTTTGGTGGTATTTAATCACCGCTGGGTTTTTTATTTTTTGTGCTATAAAAGAAAAAATACCGAAAATTCTGTAAAAAAATGAATTTTTCTTAGTTTCTGTTAGAAAATTTAGCAGATTAGTAATTTTTTCTTCATAAATTTTGGCCAAAATTTATACCACTACATATCTTTGGTAAAAATAAGTACAAATTGGTGGATATTATTTGGTCTTTGTGAAAGTTATAGAGTCCACAAGCTATGGTGCCAATATCTGAAAATTGATCACACCTGAAGTACTGACGGCCTATTTGAATTCTTGAGACCCTAACATGCCAGAAAAGTACAAATACCCCCCAAATGACCCCTTTTTGGAAAGAAGACATTCCAAGGTATTTAGTAAGAGGCATGATGAGTTTTTTGAAGTTGTCATTTTTTCCCACAATTCTTTGCAAAATCAAGATTCTTTTTACTTTTTTTTTTTTTTCACAAAATTGTCATATTATCAGGTTATTTCTCACACACAGCATATGCATACCACAAATTACACCCCAAAACACATTCTGCTATTACTCCCGAGTATGGCGATACCACATGTGTGAGACTTTTACACAGTGTGGCCACATACAGAGGCCCAACATGCAGGGAGCGCCATCAGGTGTTCTGGAGCACCCAGGACAATTCTGACATTTCTCTCCTACATGTAAAAATCATCATTTATTTGCTAGAAAATTACATAGAACTCCAAAACATTATATATGTTTTTTTAGCAAATAAAGGAGTGCTATGAATAGATCTGGCGCTATACCTGTGTATCAGAAACTTAATTAATGTGCTAAATTAAATTTGAAGTTGTTACATTAATCCGGTGTGTAAGAGTTGGTGTGCAATATATTAGTGTTGGGATAAAGTATAAAATATAAACTGTAGGTGGGAAGTAAAAACTCAAAAATATATGTGTATAAATTGTTAAAAATTTACCAGCATGCTGGCTGGAAAATAAAATATTGTCTCAGGTGCGATAAACCTAAATGGGTGATTACCTTATGCACTCTTAATCACATGAATACCTTAAACATGTGAACTACTTAATAAATCAGGTAAAAATATTACATGTAAATATGAACCATAAACATAATACAATTGTGCACAAATGTGACAAATAAAATCTATGCGTGCAATACTAAAATGTACAATAAATCCGTGATAAATATCAATACCCCACGTGAAACATGCCAAATATTACGAGTGAAAAAAGAAAAATTGAAAATGGAAATAAATTTAAAAGGAGGTGAAAAAATTCCAGAAATAGAATAAAATAAAATAAAAATGAAAAATAAAAAATATTAAAAATAAAAATAAAGGATTTTTTTAGGTATTTGTCCCAAGTAATAAAAATATAAAAATGTGTACAAAGAGAAAAAAAAAAAAAAAAGGGGGAGTAAAAAAGAAGCAAAAAAGCACAGGCTTGTGAGCAGCGATGTGGGCACTGCAGATGCAGCCCACATCGCTGCTGACACCGATCTCTTCCCCCTCCGCTGTACCGATCGGTACAGAGAGGGGGAGGGAGGAACCGGCGTCATAACATGACGCCGGCTTGTTTACAAGTGATCACTCCGTCATTTGATCGTATTAGCGATTCGGTAGAAGCACTGGAGGGCGGAGGGCGGCGGGGGGGGGGATGTCTATGGCTGGGTATTGCAGGGTATCACCGACTATGGCTGGGTATCTCAGAGTATGGCTGGGTATCTCAGAGTATGGCGTTGCAGAGTACTGCGTTGCAGAGCATTGCAGGGTATTGGCGGGTGTTGCAGAGCATTGCAGAGTGTTGCAGGGTATTGGCGGGTGTTGCAGAGCATTGCAGAGTGTTGCAGGGTATTGGCGGGTGTTGCAGAGTGTTGCAGAGTGTTGTGGAGTGTTGCGGCGTGTTGCAGGGTGTTGCAGAGTGTTGCAGAGTGTTGCAGGGTGTTGCAGGGTGTTGCAGAGTATTGCAGAGTATTGCAGAGTGTTGCAGAGTATTGCAGGGTATTGCGGAGTGTTGCAGAGTGTTGCAGAGTGTTGCAGGGTGTTGCAGGGTGTTGCAGGGTGTTGCAGGGTGTTGCAGGGCGTTGCGGAGTGTTGCAGGGCGTTGCGGAGTGTTGCAGGGCGTTGCGGAGTGTTGCAGGGCATTGCGGAGTGTTGCAGGGCATTGCGGAGTGTTGCAGGGCATTGCAGAGTGTTGCAGGGCATTGCAGGGTATTGCAGAGTAATGCAGAGTAATGGCAGGGTATTGCAGAGTAATGCAGAGTAATGGCAGGGTATTGCAGAGTAATGCAGGGAATCGAGGGGTTAATTTTCGGTGAGCAGCGATGTGGGCACTGCAGATGCAGCCCACATCGCTGCTGACACCGATCTCTTCCCCCTCCGCTGTACCGATCGGTACAGAGAGGGGGAGGGAGGAACCGGCGTCATAACATGACGCCGGCTTGTTTACAAGTGATCACTCTGTCATTTGATCGTATTAGCGATTCGGTAGAAGCACCGGAGGGCGGAGGGCGGCGGGGGGGGGGGGGGGGATGTCTATGGCTGGGTATTGCAGGGTATCACCGACTATGGCTGGGTATCTCAGAGTATGGCTGGGTATCTCAGAGTATGGCGTTGCAGAGTACTGCGTTGCAGAGCATTGCAGGGTATTGGCGGGTGTTGCAGAGCATTGCAGAGTGTTGCAGGGTATTGGCGGGTGTTGCAGAGCATTGCAGAGTGTTGCAGGGTATTGGCGGGTGTTGCAGAGTGTTGCAGAGTGTTGTGGAGTGTTGCGGCGTGTTGCAGGGTGTTGCAGAGTGTTGCAGAGTGTTGCAGGGTGTTGCAGGGTGTTGCAGAGTATTGCAGAGTATTGCAGAGTGTTGCAGAGTATTGCAGGGTATTGCGGAGTGTTGCAGAGTGTTGCAGAGTGTTGCAGAGTGTTGCAGGGTGTTGCAGAGTGTTGCAGGGTGTTGCAGGGCGTTGCGGAGTGTTGCAGGGCGTTGCGGAGTGTTGCAGGGCGTTGCGGAGTGTTGCAGGGCATTGCGGAGTGTTGCAGGGCATTGCGGAGTGTTGCAGGGCATTGCAGAGTGTTGCAGGGCATTGCAGGGTATTGCAGAGTAATGCAGAGTAATGGCAGGGTATTGCAGAGTAATGCAGGGAATCGAGGGGTTAATTTTCGGTGAGCAGCGATGTGGGCACTGCAGATGCAGCCCACATCGCTGCTGACACCGATTTCTTCCCCCTCCGCTGTACCGATCGGTACAGAGAGGGGGAGGGAGGAACCGGCGTCATAACATGACGCCGGCTTGTTTACAAGTGATCACTCCGTCATTTGACGGAGCGATCACGTGGTAAACGGCCGCGATGAGCGCCCGTTTACCGTGATTCGTGATGCGCCGGGTCCACTGGACCCAGCGGTCACGGATGCTCTCGTGTGCGCGCCCCAGGGGGCGCGCGAGAGCAGAATTCTGGGAGGCCGTTAATTAACGGCCTCTCAGAGTTAAACAACCGCCCTGAAGCCGTTAATCGGCAATGGGCGGTTGTTAAGTGGTTAAAGTGTTACTAAACTCACAACAATAAAATCAGTCTGTATATGCGGTAAAGCATGCTTGTTAAGGCCCGTACACACGGTCGGACTTTTTGACAACAAACATGCAAATTAGCTGTTTTGGAGCAACATCCGACTGTGTGTACGCTCCATCGGACAAACTTTTTCTGTTTTCATCAGACTTTTGTTGGCTGTGCGAACGGACAAACTTTCTGGCAACAAAAGTCCGATGGAGCAAAGTCCGACCGTGTGTATGCAAAAGCATCGGACTTTTGTACAAGGTACAAACACGCATGCTCAGAACCAATGCAAAAGATCAGACTACAATACAGAAGTTGACCAAAGGTGGTGCTGGAGTAATTGAACGTCCTCTTTTGAAGTGGCGTCAGTACGTTGTGACGTCACTACGTTCGTGTTTGTTGTCAAAAAGTCTGATCGTGTGTATGCAATACAAACTTGTGGACCACGCCCTTTGTACAAAAGTCCACGGGAAAGTTTGTACAAAGTCCGATCGTGTGTATGGGGCTTTATACTCACAGTGGAACCTAAGGGGCTAATCCTCTGCATAGTTTAATAAGGCTGTTTGATCCTGTCTTCTCTGATCCCCCCCTCTTCCACAGTCCCCAATCCATCTCCTGATAAGACAGGACCTTTGGAGTCACTCTGCACATGCTCAGTTTGGTGTATATTGCTAGAGAGTTTTTTCTCTTGGGAGAGTGCATGTGATTAGCACAGGGCCAAACAGCACTGTCCACACAAAGGGTCAGGGGTCATGCAACCTTATTAGACAATCAGGGGAGAATGAAAACACCTCCTACAAGCTTTAACCAGACACTGATAGAAGTCACAAGAGTCCTATATACTGCTGATGAGAAAAGGAATTTAGCAGTTTATATTTACTAAAATAATTGCATTTCCATGTTCTGTGTATTGTGGGAGAGCAGATATAGTGGCTGCAGGGTCCTGGGTTTAGTAACACTTTAACTACTTAAGCCCCAGACCAATTTGCAGCCAAAGAACCAGGCCCCTTTTTGCGATTCGGCACTGCCTCACTTTAACTGACAATTTGCGTGGTCATGTGACATGGCTCCCAAACAAAATTGGCGTCCTTTTTTCCCCACAAATAGAGCTTTCTTTTGGTGGTATTTGATCACCTCTGCGTTTTTTATTTCTTGCGCTATAAACAAAAATAGAGTGACAATTTTGAAAATAAATGAAATATTTTTTACTTTTTGCTATAATAAATATCCCCAAAAAAATATCAAAAAAATTTTTTTTCCTCAGTTTAGGCAGATACGTATTCTTCTACATATTTTTGGTAAAAAAAAACCCGCAAATAGCGATTATTGATTGGTTTGCGCAAAAGTTATAGCGTTTACAAATTAGGGGATAGTTTTATAGCATTTTTTTTTACTAGTAATGGCGGCGATCAGCAATTTTTATTGTGACTGCGGCATTATGGCGTATACATCGGACATTTTTGACACATTTTTGGGACCATTTTCATTTATACAGCAATCAGTGCTATTTAAATGCACTGATTACTGTGTAAATGACACTGGCAGTGAAGGAGTTAACCACTAGGGGCGGGGAGGGGTTAAGTGTGTGTGTGTGTGTGTGTGTGTTTTTTTTAACTGTAGGGGGGCATGGCTTGGCGTCTGACATCACTGATCGTCTTTCCCTATAACAGTGACAGGCTCACTAGGAAGCACGAGGAGAGGTTTGTTTACACAGACCTCTTCTCGTTCTTCAGCTCTGTGATCCGATCACGGGACACCAGCGGCGATTGGGTCCACTTGTCCCGCGGCCATGGTCACAGGGCTCAGGACCGGGTTGGGAGCGCGCCGCTGGTGGCGCGCTCCCGACCCACTGCTGGGCACTTAAAGTGCAACATACAGGTACGTGCTTTGCCCAGCCGTGCCATTTTTGCCGACGTATATGTGTAGGAGGTGGTCCTTAAGCGTTTAAGTGACAAGACAAGGTTTCTGGCACCTAAAGCAAGAATGCCAAAGCATGCCCCTCCCCAAGATTTTGAATTCAGCCCTACAAAAAAGGACTCGAGCTGACCCATCAAGCCCCACCCACTACAGGCTGCCTGCAGAAAACGGCAGGAGGGGGCGGAGACAAGACCAGTCACCCTGCACAAAGAGAGAGAGAGAGAGCAGCAGTGACCAGTCTTTATTACAGGAGGCTCCCGCACAAAGGTAAAGTCTCATGCTGGATTACTGCACAGATCTGGAAGAAATACACAAAGCACACCAAGATTCAAGGAAGAATACACAAGACTCTATTTAGACAATATTTACTGATCTCAAGGTTCAGCTTTAGAAAGTTTACATAGAAGCATTAAGAAAAAATAGCTATCGGAGGGAATGAAGGAGTTCAAAAAAGGGATTGTGGTTAATTACAAATTTTATTTTGTGAGTCGTCTCTTTTGTGAGGGCCGATTCGCGACTGAATTGCACAGGAACATGATTCACATTGCATGCGGTGTTATTTTCAATCCATTTACTTTAAAAGGCTGAAATCGCACTGCATGGTACAAAAAGTAGTGCATGCTCTACTTTTCAAAAACGCACTACATCACATTGCATGGTACTGCGGTACCAAGCGATCTGCGTTTGGGGTGCTGTTAAAAAAATATTTACACCCAATGCTCTTTAAATGCAGTCTGGGGAAACAAGCATGGAATGTGCCTTTCTTGTACTGCGCTCTGGTGTGAACCCACTCTAAAAGCATAAAAAACATGTTTTGAGTACAGGGTATTATTTTAGTTCAGTAATAACAGAAATGTATGAATAAATGGTACAGTAATTGTGCAGCTAAGGTTTGCTCAGCCCCTCTGAACGCCTTTTCTACCCGCAGGAAAAAAGCTGCTTAAAATGTAGCACCCTCTACCAATAGGAAGGTGCTAGTAATAGGGTTTTACTAGGATACTGTCAGCACAGGAAATTTAAACAGGCCTATGCTGCAAGCTAGGCCTGTCTGTTTTGATCTGGGGGCTGGGAGTGGTTAGAGTAGCAGTAGGTGTGACCACCTGTGCTCTGGTTCTGAGGCACCTCCCCTGCTTCCAGGGAGAATGTTCTGGAAGAGGGACAGGGTCTAGAAGTGGAGTGGCAGGCAGCTTGTGTGGGAGCCCTGACCAATTCCCAATTGGTATTGGTAGGGGGCTCCTATATAAGCTGATGTAACATGCCACCTGGAGAGAGTTGTCGGCTGACTGCACCGATCGCAGGAGGAGTCCCAGGGAAAGCTGTGAGGAAACTTTGCCTCTACACGGTCATTGCCAATGTCTTTATCATCACACGGTCATTGATAAAGAACTCCTGGAGAAGAGGGGCAGGTGAAGCTGTCGGAACGTATGGTCCGGTCTAGTTCCTCATCAAGGGCAGAGAAAGGTCAGTGAGTGTACCACAGTGGAGGCTGGATGTGCCAGGGAAGTCTGTGAGGGAACTTTGCTTCTACATGGTCATTAGCAAAGTCTTCATCATAACACGGTCGATGATGAGGAGTCCTGGATCAGAGGAGAGACTGTGGGGATATGTGTCAAACCGATGTAGCCTGAGGGCACAGGATTTGCAAGCTGCGCTAGCTGGGAACAGTAGTCCACCATTCAACAATGTGTCTGCAACCTTACCCTTGTACCGTGGATCAAGGAGCGTGGCCAGCCAGTAATGGTCCCTCTCATTGATCCGAAGAATACGAGGATCCTTCCGCAGGCTTTGCAGGATCAGGGAGGCCATGCAGCGTAGGTTAGCTGAGGCATTCAGTCCGGAGTCCTCTGGGTCAGTAAGGACAACATGATCTGCAGCCACCTCCTCCCAGCCACGTAGAAGTCCACGGGTTTCTTGGGACTATAAATCATCCCTACAAGACTGCTGCTGCTGATGCTGAGTGCCAGGCTCCACCTCCATGCTGACACAATCATCCTCCTCCTCCTCCTTTTCCTTTGTGATGGGTGGGACAGCAGGAACACTGTCTGGATAAAGGGGGCCTTGAGAGGCAAGGAAGCCCTCCTCTTCCTACCTCAAGTGCCCTGTCCATTATTCCACGCAGCGTATGCTCCAACAGGTGGACAAGAGGTACAGTGTCACTGATGCATGCACTGTCACTGCAATCGGACGTGGGTGTACTGCTAGCAGAGTGCCTGCAAGCACTTGGCTGTGACACACCTAATTCTACACCTTCATTCCTCTCATTGAAGGTTTCAGAGACACAGAGCCTGCTTTCCCTCTTTTATTGGCCCGTGCCTGTCTGCCTCTCCTTGTTGGCTTTCCAGACATGGTAATGGCCTGCAGGCAGATGGGACAACACCCACTAACTCCTGCAGATGGCTATATTAGAGAACACCAGCAATAAAGGGTAGATACAGGTGTATATTGTGCTGTGCTGGAGGCACACAACACCCACTAACTCCTGCAGATGCCTTTATTATAGAACACCAGCAATTAAAGGGTAGATTCAGGTGTATACTGTGCTGTGCTGGAGGCACAAAACACCCACTAACTCCTGCAGATGCCTTTATTATAGAACACCAGCAATAAAGGGTAGATACAGGTATATACTGTGCTGTTCTGGAGGCACACAACACCAACTAACTCCTGCAGATGGCTGTATTAGAGAACACCAGCAATAAAGGGTAGATATAGTTGTATACTGTGCTGGAAGCACACAACACCCACTAACTCCTGCAGATGGCTCTAATAGAGAATAGCAATAAACGTAGATACAGGTGTATACTGCGCTGGAAGCACACACCACCCACTAACTCCTGCAGATGGCTCTATTAGAGAACAGCAATAAAGGTAGATACAGGCGTATACTGTGCTGGAAGCACACAACACCCACTAACTCCTGCAGATGGCTCTATTAGAGAACAGCAATAACGGTAGATACAGGTTTATACTGCGCTGGAAGCACACAACACCCACTAACTCCTGCACATGGCTCTATTAGAGAACAGCAATAAAGGTAGATACAGGTGTATACTGCGCTGGAGGCATACAACACCCACTAACTCCTGCAGACGCCGGAACACTAGACAAGGCCGCTGGTGGGCTTATGTAGTGTGGGGCTTGTGTTAAACAGCCTGAGCTATAATTGGCCACAGGCATCCTGCTTGTGGCCAATTATGGCTCTCCTCGCAGCCAGCGCTGTGATTGGCCAAGCATGCAGGGGCACAGTGCATGCTTGGCCAATCATGAGCCAGCAATGCACTGCAATGGCGCAGTGCATTGCGGGCCGTGAGCACCACGCGAATTTGGGTTCTGGCTTTGCCGAACAGGCAAACAGCCTGCGTTCGAGTCAAACATGCGTTCGACTCGAACACCAAGCTCATCCCTAGTGGTTGACCTCCTGTGGTCACAATGCAGCAGGGCAGCTGCTCAGAGTGGGACCTGGAAGCAAGTAGAGATCCGTGTCTACTTCAGTCATTTGCAGCTTCCAAGGACATCAGCCAGGTATGGTATACACAGCGATTAAAATAAGTATTGAACACGTAACCATTTTTCTAGGTGAATATATTTGTAAAGGTGCTATTGACAAGAAATTTTCACCACGTTGGTAACAACCCATGTAATCCATACATCCATACATACAAAGACACCAAAACAAACGTTCAGAAATGAAGTTATGTGTAATAAAATGGAATGACACAGGAAAAAAGTACACGCTAACTGAAATGTATTAAACCAATTGTGAGTTTCCTTGGCTTTGTGTTTGGGATGATTGTCTTGCTAAAATGTCCACCCTCGTTTCATCTTCATCATCCTGGTAGATGGCAGCAGATTTTTATTAAGAATGTCTTGATACATTTTTCCATTCATCCTTCCTTCAATGATTTGAAGTTTGCCAGTACCAAATGGTAAAAAACAGCCCCACACCATGATGTTCCCACCTCCAAACTGCACTGTTGGTATGGGGGTGTTTTTGGGGTGATGTGCAGTGCCATTTGACCTCCAAAGGAGGTGTGTATCATGGAATCCAAAGAGTTAAATTTTGGTCTTATATGACCAGACTATATTCTCCCAGTATTTCACAGCTCATCTAAATGTTGTGCAGCAAACTTTAAATGAGCTTCAACATGCTTTTTCTTCAGCAATGGAGTCTTGCATGGTGAGGGTGCATACAGGCCATGGCAGGTGAGCGCATTACTTATTGCTTTCTTTGAAACAATTGTACCCGCTAATTCCAGGTCTTTCTGAAGCTCTCCACAAGTGGTCTTTGGCTCTTGGACAACTCTTCTGATAATTATTTTTACTCCTTAGACTACTTTGGTCCGACTTTGATCCTACTTCAGCCCACTGACTATCAATGAAGTAGGATCAAAGTCGGATCCTTGACCTAACCATCCGACTTTGGCATCCGACATTGTGTTATTTCCTGCCCCCTGCTGTAGCTCCTTCCATTGAGTGTTAGTTTTGATTGGTCACAAGTTGTACTATCTAAAAAGTCAGATCAAAGTAGTATCCTGTTCATGAAAGTTGGATGGATGTAGGACCAATGTAGGACCAATGTAGGACTGATGTCGCAGAGCAAAGTAGGATGAAAGTCGTACTACTGTCTTGTAGTATAGTGTGAACCCGGCCTAATACTGGTCACTGGAAGTTCAACATGGCACCTCATGGCAAAGAACTCTCTAATGCCCCGTACACACGAGCGGACTTTTCAACATCCAAAGTCCGAAGGACCGAGTCCGTCAGACTATCCGATCGTGTGTGGGCTGCAACGGACTTTTGATTCGCCAAAGTCTGACGGACTTTAGAAATGAAGCATGCTTCAAATTTTCCCGAAGGAACTCCGCCGGACCCGGTCCCCTTCGAAAACTCTGCTCGTGTGTGTGCTACTCCGACGGACTAAAACCGACGCTAGGGCAGCTATTGGCTACTGGCTATGAACTTCCTTATTCGAGTCGGGTCGTACGTCATCACGTTCGAATCCGTCGGAGTTTAGTGTGATCGTGTGTGGCCAAGTCCGTTCGGCCGAAAAGTCTGTCAGAACTCCGTCGGAACTCCGGCGGAACTCCTTTGGAAGTCTGTCGGACATAAGTCCTCTCGTGTGTACGCGGCATAAGGATCTGAAAAAAAGACTTGCTGCTCTGCATAAATTGGCCAAGGCTATAAGAAGATTGCCAAGACCCTGAAACTGAGCTGCAGCACGGCGGCCAAGAGCATACAACGGGATAGGTTCCACTGATTCTTGAGACCCGTTTCCCAATTGGCTGAAAGGAGAAGCGATCAGATTGGCCTAGGAGGAGGAGGGAGGAGACGCTCAGCTGCCGTGATCCCGAGGACCAATCAACCCACCAGCCACCAAGTCCGATCCTCCGGCCCCTCCATGTTGAGTGCTGTCAGCTCCTCCATGAAACTCCCTTGTGTCAGCTTACACCTCCAACATCGACCCCCCCCCCCCCCCCCCCCCCCCGTCGCGAACCTCATCAAGCTGACTTCCTTGGGCAGCACATGGTAAGAGAGTCAGTGATGGAGGGTTGTTGGTGTGGTGGTGGACTGGAGTGATGGGGGGGGTCTGTGGTCAGGTCCATTTGCCGCCCTCCTGACCGATGGAGCACCAGCTGCAACTGGTACAGGCCCAAAGCTGGAGGGAGAGTGTGCAGGAGCCTGACAATGCAGCCACCATCCACTGATCACTGGAGCAATGCTTTGCTGGATCCAGTAGTAAAAAATAATAAATGTACATTTGTTTTTCCTGAAACAATATGTGATTAGCAGATTTTTTTCCTCAAAGGTGAACTTATCTGTTACGCAACCAGAAAGCTTTTTAGATGACAAATCAATAACCATTGGTTTGATTTTTCATATAAAATGCATTAGGGTTATCATTTTTTCCCCATAGTTTAAAGCTGAACTCTGTTCAGTGCTCATCAGTGAAGGAGAAAACATACTTATTTACAAAATTTTATAACAGAAATCAAGAAAAACTTTTTTTTCAAAGTTTTTGGAATTTTTTATTTGTTTAGCAAAAAATAAAAACCCCAGAGGTGATCAAATACCACCAAAAGAAATCTCTATTTGGGCGAACAAAATGATAAATATTTAGTTTGGGTACAGTGTTGCATGACCGTGCAGTTGTCATTTACAAAGCGACAGTGCTGAAAGCTCAAAATTGGCTGGGGGGGGGGGGGGGGGGGGGTGCCTGGTATTGAAGTGGTTAAAACAGAAGTATGGATTTTTTTTTAATCATGCTTACTAGGGTTGCACTGATACCACGTTTTAAGACCCAGTACAAGGGCTGATACTCTTTTTCAAGTACTAGCCGATACCGATTACTGATACTTTTTTTTTATGTCATGTGACAGTGGCAATAATATGCAGCACTGATGGGCACTGATGAGGCATAGACTGTGAGTATTTTTTTATTTTTTATATTGTTTTACAATTATTATTTTTTTGAGTGGATGGTGTCAGTGTTTTTATATTTATTTTATAGTTTAACCATTTAAATATTTATTGCTTACAATTCTTTATTTTATTTATTTATTTATTTATTTTTATCAGCCCTGTTGGGGGCTTTAGTAAGATAATGGAGAATATGAAAATAAGAGATATCAGAAAGCACTTCGTGGCTGAACAGTGGATATGTCAAATGTATCCATGTAGGGAGGTGCCATCATCCTTAATGAATAAAATTTGGAACAAGGATAGGTGGGGACTTTGGGATTTTAAAGGCACCGGATAAATTCAAAAAGTGTAAAGGATAGGGTTTAATATTTTTTATATAAATTTATTCAAGTATAGAAAAGACATACAAGATAGAATGATTAAAAAGATTTGTTGACACAGAAAATATATCCACACATATAGGGCGCTACCTCAGCATTCACATCACAAATCAAGTGGTATAATTCAAAATCAATACAAGATCTATACATGAGGTCTTGTCAACCAACAAACATATAAATAAATATGTATTGATGCTATAGTGATGAGCTGATGTAACGTCCACAAAACTTGCCCGACATGTTTTGCGTTGTTAGGAAAAACGCTTCTTCTGGGGCGTGAATAAAAACACTCTTAGGGATTAAGAAAGAAAACAAAATACATAAATACAAAATGAAAATAGATTTTAGACAGAAGCATAAATATTGCTATATACATATTAATCAGAAATATATATATTTATGTATATATCAAAATAGTATACAAAGAAATAATATATAAACAAAAAATATAAACTATACTTCAGAGAGGGATCATGCGGATAATTAGGAGTGTTTTTATTCACGCCCCAGAAGAAGCGTTTTTCCTAACAACGCGAAACATGTCGGGCAAGTTTTGTGGACGTTACATCAGCTCATCACTATAGCATCTATACATATTTATTTATATGTTTGTTGGTTGACAAGACCTCATGTATAGATCTTGTATTGATTTTGAATTATACCACTTGATTTGTGATGTGAATGCTGAGGTAGCTCCCTATATGTGTGGATATATTTTCTGTGTCAACAGATCTTTTTAATCATTCTATCTTGTATGTCTTTTTTATACTTGAATAAATGTATATAAAAAATATTAAACCCTATCCTTTACATTTTTTGAATTTATCCGGTGCCTTTAAAATCCCAAAGTCCCCACCTATCCAGGCTTTAGTAAGATGTCAGGGGTCTAAACAGACACCCATCACCCTTTTGAGACAGGCAAAGGGACTGAGGACACAGATTCTCCAGTCCCTTTCTCTATAGCCTCAGCTGCACTGAAGATGAATGGACAGGAGACAGCGGCTTCATAAACAGTCAGTGATCAATGACTTTATTCAGAAAAGGAAGGAGCCAGTAAATGACATATTTACCGTCTCCTTCCTCCGCTCTCCATCCTGACAGATCCAGGAGGAGGGAAGACCGGACAAGCACTGTGTAGGACCCGGAGAGCCGAAGAGGGACCGGATGAGCTGGAGGAAGACACAGAGGACAGTCAGGATGATGGTGGGGCAGTTACCGGACCCAATCTCCCTGTATAGCTTTCAATAAAGCAGCTGACAGCCGCAGGAGGGAGAGGAAAAGAAGGGTCTATTAGGGTGAGTCTATCACAGCCAGATCCCGAATTCATTGTCTCTGATCATCCATTGTGGCTAATGGCTTATAGTTCTCAATGAACTGCAATCCCACTGGTGAGCAGTGGCGGCCTGTTCATTAGAAGTGCAGGGGCGCCACCCCCCTATTCATGCATCTGGCCCCTTAATCTACATGCAGGGCACCAGACGCAAGGATTACAATAAGTGTTTTTTTTTCTTTTGAAGCACGTAATTAGGGCCAGAGGCCAGAGCACTGCCTCCTGAACCTACCCAGTTTTGTGACCATAGTGAATGAATATTCACTATTGTCACACTGATTCGCCTCCCAGCCAATCAGGAAGCGGGTTCTGAGACACGTTTCTCGATTGGTCAAAAGGAGAAGCCATCCTTTTGGCCTAGAAGGAGGAGGGAGGAGACGCACGGCTGCCATGATGCCGAGGAGACGCAGCGGAAGCCTGACCGACAGAGGGGGACACGGAGGAGACTGCAAGGGGAAGCCGCCTCCACATGTCAGTCCCGGGCAGCACAGGGTGAGTGAGCTGGTGACCAGAGGGAGGAGGTGTGGTTATTGCATGCATGTGCAGGCTGGAGCGATGAAGGAGGGGGTCTGTGGTCAGGTCCGTCTGCCACACCCACCCCGACCGATGGAGCACTAGCCACCACTGCTGTTTAGCATCCTCATAATTCATTGAATCTTCCTGGAGTGGGGTGCAGGCAGACCTTTCTGCGGTACAGGCAGACATTTACACTGATAGTCTCCAGGAGCCTGACATTGTACCCGAGATCTGCTGATTGCAGTTACAATGCTTTCCAGGCTCCTAAGAAAAAAAAAATATATAGTAAACACAAATTTTTTTACCTGCAATAAAATTGTGCATTTGTTATTATTTTTTTTAACCGCTTGCCGACCAGCCGCCATCATTTTACTGCAGCAGGTCGGTGCAATCCCGCAAACCGTTGTAGCTATGCAATGGCTCACAGGATTGGTATAGCAGGCGCTTGCGCACCGCTGAAGGCACGCGCACGCTCCCGCTGCACAGCGAGGATGCCGATGCTCGTGGCTGGCGGTCGCGATCACCACTGGCCACAAGAGGTCACGAGCACCAGAGACAGAACATGGAAGTGTGCGTGTAAACACAAAAATCCCTGTTCTGTACTGAGAGGAGTGACAGATCATGTGTTCCTATTAGCTTGAAACCACGATCCGTCACTTCCTCTATTCAGTCCCCTCCCCCTTCAGTTAGAATCACCTCCCAGGGAACACAATTAACCCCTTTATCGCCCCCTAGCGTTAACCCCTTCCCTGCCAGTGACATTTTCACAGTAATCAATGCATTTTTATAGCACTGATCACTGTATAAATTCCAATGGTCCCAAAAATGTGTTAAAAGTGTCCGATGTATCTGCCATAATGTCGCAGTCCCGATAAAACTCGCAGATCGCCGCCATTACTAGTAAAAAAAAAAATATTTTGTAGACGCTATAACTTTTGTGCAAACCAATAAATATACGCTTATTGCAATTGTTTTTAACAAAAATGTGTAGAAGAATACATGTTGGCCTAAACTGAGATAAAAATTGCTTTAAAAAAAAAAAAATGGGGATATTTATTACAGCAAAAAGTAAAAAATAATAGGGGTTATTTACGAAAGGCAAATCCACTTTGCACTGCAAGTGCATTTGGAAGTGCAGTCGCCCTGAATCTAAGGGGTAGATCTGAAATGAGGGGAAGCTCTGCTGATTTTATCATCCAATCATGTGCAAGCTAAAATGCTGTTTTTTATTTTCCTTGCAACCCCCCCTCGGATCTACAGCGATTTTACTTCCAAGTGCAATTTTAGTGCAAAATGGATTTGCCTTTAGTAAATAACCCCAATTGTGTTTTTTTCAAAATTGACGCTCTTTTTTTGTTTATAGCGCAAGAAATAAAAACCGCAGAGGCAATCAAATACCACCAAAAGAAAACTCTATGTGTGGGAAAAAAAAGGCGTCAATTTTGTGTGGGTGCAGCGTTGCACGACCGCACAATTGTCAGTTAAAATTGTCATTCAGCAGCCAAATCTTCCAGGGCTGAAGTGGTTAAAAAGGTGAACTTATCCTTTAACCGGTTCCCGACCAGCGCACGACGATGTACGTCGACAGAATGGCACGGGCAGGCATATTGGCGAACATGTACATCCAATCTTCAATGCCGCCCTGCCATCGGGAGCGCACCGCCGGCGGCGCGCTCCCGCGCTGGTGGGGACCCCCGTGAGTCAGTCGCGGGACCCGCGGACTCGATCGCCGTGGGCATACCCGCGATCATCTCACGGGATGGCTGAATGGAGGAAATGCCGTGTAAACAGCATTTCTCCATTCTGCCTAGCAACTAGTGACGCTGATCTCTGCTCCATGTGATTGGAGCAGAGATCAGTGTTCACGAAACGAAAGCCCAACCCCCCCACAGTTAGTAACACACCCCTAGGAACACTTAACCCCTACACTGCCACCCCCTGGTTAACCCCTTCACTGCCAGTGTCATTCACACAGGAATCACTGCATTTATATTACAGTGATTACTGTATAAATGACAATGGTCCCAAAAATGTGTCAAAAATGTCCGATGTGTCCGCCATAATGTCGCAGTCACAATAAAAATCGCTGAAAATTATTAATAAAAATGCTATAAAACTATCCCTATTTTTTAAATGCTATAACTTTTGCGCAAACCAATCAATAATCGCTTATTGCGATTTTTTTTTTACCAAAAATATGTAGAGGAATACGTATCGGCCTAAACTGAGGGAAAAAAATTTTTTTTATATATTTTTGGGAGATATTTATTATAACAAAAAGTAAAAAATAATGCGTTTTTTTCAAAATTGTCGCTCTATTTTTGTTTATAGCGCAAAAAATAAAAACCGCAGGGGTGATCAAATACCACCAAAAGAAAGCTCTATTTGTGGGAAAAAAAGGACGTCAATTTTGTTTGGGAGCCAAGTCGCACGACCGCGCAATTGTCAGTTAAATCGACGCAGTGCTGAATCGCAAAAAGTGGTCTGGTCTTAAGCCAGCAAAATAGTCCGGTCTGAAAGTGGTTAAACCAACATGTGCTTTTTTCACCTCTAATTTCAAATATACTAGCTTTTCAAAATAACAAATTGAATAATTTAGAGACTAGATAAAAGGTTTATTATAAAATACCACTTTTAGTAGTTAAACAATTCATTTTTTATAGAGATGTACAGGCATACCCCACTTTTAAGTACACAATGGGGTTTCTTTACTAAAGCTGGAAAGTGCAAAATCAGGTTCACTTCTTCATAGAAACCAATGAGCTTCCAGGTTTTATTACCAAAGCTTAATTGAACAAGCTGGGGTTAGAATCTAATTGGTTTCTATGCAGAAGTGAGCCTGATTTTGCACTTTCCAGCTTTAGTAAATAAACCCCATTGTGTACTTAAAAGTGGGATATGCCTGTATATATCCCGCCAAAAAAGGGTCAACTGAGGAGAAAAGACGGACACAGTTCTGAAAAAGAGACAGTCCCTCCAAATGGGGGACTATTGGAAGCTATGCTGGTAAATACAATCTGATATAATTATAAATGTATGTACATTTTTTACCAATGCTAGACTTATCCAGTACTTTTCATTGTGAGTGCTAAACAAGCCATTATCTTTTGTCCCTTAGCGCCATCTGGTGGGAATTTGAATTAAGACAGCATATAGGGGTTGATTTACTAAAGGCAAAAAGACTGTGCAGACTCTGCAAGTGCAATTGCAATTGAGTAAATGAACAGAAGCTCTGCTGACTTCCATCATCCAATCATGTGCAAA